>NW_003852483.1:7133362-7268375 GCF_000181295.1 Otolemur garnettii | reverse complement strand
GGCGCCGAGCCAAAATCCCTCTTCTTGGTATTCCCCCTCAATTACATAATTTGTAAATTGGCCCACATATTTCTGATGCTCTCCTTTCCCTTTCTGTTCATCTCTCTTAAGCCTTGCCACTGAGAACCAAATTTCTTTCATATCGATTAATTTTAAGAAAAGTGTCAATAGTAGCAAGATTTCCATTTATTGTAAAATGCTTTAAATTTGTTGGACGTGTAAGATAAAATCTATTTTGTGAGGAAATTTTGCTTTCCTGTGTTGTTTTATACTAATCAGGAAAAAAAAACACTGGGGTGGGAAAAAAATACTTAGCAAAAAAATTTTACCTTTAACAAATTCAGTGCTTTACAAATATTTACCATAAGTGCATAAAAGAAAGCTATACCTTCTAATGCCTCTTTAAAAATATTGACATTTTGAGAAAAATCTTAGACAATTAAGTCATTCCAAAATATTTTCATTCATGGGATTCTTGAGTTTCCAAATACGAACCACTGACCCTTACATATATGTCAATATTAAAACAAATGCATTTCAAATACTTTGAAAATAAAGTTGGTTGATCTGTACCTTGTTTTTTATTTCAATACTTGCATGGTATGAAAGCAGTTTTTGTGCTAGCAACATATTCTCCTTATAGACAGTCTAGTAGAGGGCAGTGTTTCATAGATGTCCTGAAGGTTGGGATCAGCACCGTATTGCAGTAGAAAAACATCCCATTCCCATTCCCGGCAATGTACAGCCTGTTGGCATTAGACCAAGAAATAGATCATAAATTCTAGGAATTAGAATAAACATTCCACAGGTTTTACGAACCAATTATATTTAAATGAGATAAATTCAATTTGGTTCTATGTATTTCAGTCAAATCCACCTCATGCTGAAATAGTTGGTTACCATATGCCTTCATCAGAGGTGTCCTCTTTTCTCTGTCACAGATGTCAAGTTGGCACCGTCTTTCCAGCAGGAGAATCACCACTGCTAAATGGCCTCTGTACAGGCCAGATGGAGAGCGGTCCTATGAAAGTCGGAGAATTTTCAGGAAACTGTAGTGCACTACCTCAAAACAAACAATGATTCGTGCAGTTGTAAACATTAAACAGCATGTTATTACTCAAAACAAACATAATTTACATAATGTGAAGAATATACATTATTTGTTAGCTCTTTCTTAAGGCTCCCTACATTAATTGAAAGAGCAGCCTATTTGAATGGAAAGAGCTCAACCTCTGGATGCAGTTCAATTTCAGCTTAAATCTCTACTTTAAATTCTGTCACTTATTAGCTATGCGTACCCTTTCTGTGCTTCAACTTCCTCATCAATAAAACTATGAGGAAAATAGTAGCCATCTCAGAGGACACCATTGGGATACTTAATCTATGCAAAGTATTTAGAGCAGTTCCAAGAGCAATAACAGGTCAATAATTGTTAGATGTTATAATAATTACTATTACTGCTATTTAACTACTGTAACTACTACTTAACAAGAGAACATTTTAAGTGAATAGAATGATACAATTGTAGCTCCTAGCAGTAGGTTGTTTCTCACATTTTAATATCTGTAACATTAAAATATCACTTAAAATTCATGGTTTCTTACGAATATAATTGGCAGCATTTTAAAAATCCTTTTATTGATACCAAAAATAATGGGGCATCACATAATCCCTGGTGCCTTACATCAAGTAAATTGTGGTGAATATAAAAGGTCTTTGGAAGATCTAGATATATGACTGTCAATTAAGTATTCGTTTTTAGAAGTTGTATGGGGTCAGAGGGCTGAAACAATAAAGACAACAACAAATTTTTAAAACAAAGTAATTATTTCTTTAGTTTTCAAAAAACTTCAAGCCAGCTAGGCATGGTGGGTCACAACTGTAATCCTAGCACTCTGGGAGGCTGAGCTGGGTGGACTGCTTGAGCTCGGGAGTTCAAGACCAGCCTGAGCAAGACCCCCATCTCAAAACACACACATACACACTTCAAGCCAAAGCAAACTTAGGATTCAAATGAATAGGTAAGGCTTATTTTATTCAATAGTTAGATGTATAGAATGTATGGTCCAATCAGATATTTTTCAGTGATTAGTATTAGCATTAAGATGTTATACATTTTCAAAAGGGCAGTTAAATGTTCTTTTATGATTTTCTATACTTAGAAATACTCTTGTTTGAAAGGAGGGAGGAAAGACTTCAATTGAGATTAAGTCCTACCACTCTGATTTTAAATCTTTCAACTTTCTCAGGCTAGGCAGGTAAACAAGAGTATTTTTCTAAGAATGGAAGGGTCCTGAGTGCTAGTAGAATATGTCTGCTACATAATAGGTATTCAAGTTATATTTGAAGAATAAATGTATTGAAAGAATAAATACAGTTGATAGTTCAATATTTTAAAAGAAAATTCCCAGAAAGTAAAGCAATACTTTTGCAGTACTAATAATCATTTATACTTGCAATTTTTATTTTCATGAAGACACAAACTAAAATGATTATAGTTGCTTAAATATATATAATAAATCCATATATAATAAAAACATATGTCTATAACAAAATGTGTACATAATAAAATCTATATGCACAGATAAATAAGATTCTCTTTATTCATGAAGAGGCTAGAAGTTCACAGAAGATGCCAATCCAGAAAAAATATTTCTAAATACAAAGAAATTATTTTTATCTGTACAAGATCATATTCTTGCTCTCTTCAAGGATTATTTCATAAATGAAAAACTTTTACTAGACCTTTTATAAATGGAGTAAATGGATCAATGCCTGGAAACCACCTTCCTAAACTCAACAAGAAAATAATTAGACATTTTGAATAGACCTATATCAAGCACTGAAAATGCATTGACAATACAAAATCTTCCAAAAAAAAAAAAAAATCCCTGGAGCAGATGGTTTCACATCGGAACTCTACCAAACCTTTAAAGAACTAGTACCTATATTGCATAACCTATTCCAAACATAGAGAAGGAAGGAATCCTCCCCAACATGTTCTACAAAGCAAATATCACCCTCTCAGAAACCAGGAAAGGATCCAACAAAAAAAGAAAACTACAGGCCAATGTCATTCATGAATATCAATGCAAAAATATTCAATAAAGTTCTAGCAAACAGAATATAACTACACATTAAAAAATTGTCAGATGGAAAAAAAATTATCAGATGGGTTTTATCCCAGGGGCACCAGGTTGGCGCAACATACATAAATCATAAATGTAATTCACCACATAAAATAAAATTTTAAAAAAGATCATATGATTCTGGGCGGCACCTGTGGCTTGGTAGGTAGGGTGCCAGCCCCATCTACTGAGAGTTACGGATTTGAGCCTGGCCTCGGCCAAATTGCAACAAAAAAATAGCCCTGTGTTTTGACGGGTGCCTGTGGTCCCAGCTACTTGGGAGGCTGAGGCAGGAGAATCACCTAGGCCCAGGAGTTGGAGGTTGCTGTGAGCTGTGATGCCACAGCACTCTACCAAGGGTGATAAAGTGAGACTCTGTCTCTAAAAAAAAAAGAAAAGAAAAAAAAAGATCATATGATTCTCTCAATTGATGTAGAAAAGGCATTTAACAAAATTCAGCATCCTTTTCTGACAAGAACACTTAAGAAAAAAAGGCATAGATGGGACATTGAACTGTTAGAAGCCATCTACAACAAACCCACAGCCAATTGATATTGAATGGAGTAAAATTGAAAGCATTTCCACTTAGAACTGGAACAGACAAGGATGCCCACTATCTCCACTGCTATTCAACATAGTGCTGGAAGTCCTCGCCTATGCCATCAGGCAAGAGAAGGATATCAAGTGTATTCAAAAAGGGACAGAAGAAGACAAATTCTCTTTCTTTGCAGAAGACATGATCTTATACCTGGAAAACCCGAGGCACTCAACTACAACGCTTTTAGAAATGGTCAAGAAATATAGTAATATCTCAGACTACAAAATCAATGCCCACAAGTCAGTAGTCTTCATTATGCCACTAACAGTCAAGCTGAGAATCAAATCAAAGACAATAGCTTCAAAGAAAATGAAATAGCTGGGAATATAACTAATAAAAGACACGAAAGATCTCTACAAAGAGAACTAAGAAATCCTGAGAAAGGAAATAGCAGAAGATGTTAACAAATGGAAGAACACAGCATGCTCGTGGCTGGAAAGAATCAACATTGTTAAAATGTTCATACTACACAAAACAATCTACAGATTTAATGCAATCCCCTTCATACTTTGAAGATCATGAAAAATAGGACTTCCTTTCCCATGGACCCAGAAAAAAAAATCTGAGTAGCCAATACAATTTTAAGAAATAAAAACAAATCTGGAGGCATCACCTTTCCAGACTTCAGGTTATACTACAAATCTATAGTGATCCAAACAGCATGGTACTGGCACAAAAATAAAGATATAGATCTATGGAATAGGATAGAGAACCTAGAGAGGAACACAGCCATGCATTTCCATCTAATCATTGATAAACCAAACAAAAGCATGAACTATTAAAAAGAATCCCTATTTAATAAATGCTACTGGGACAACTGGTTACCAACATCCAGAAGATTAAAATTAGACTGACACCTCTCACTGCTGACAAAAATTGTCTCTTGCTGGATAAAAGACTTAAAGTTAAGACATGAAACAATAAAAATTCTGGCAGAAAGTGTAGGGAAAACTCTTGACAAAATCATCCTGGGAAAACATTTTATGAAGAAGATTCCCTTGGCAATTGCAGCAACACAAAAAGTAAAGAAATGGGGCACAATCAAGCTAAGACTATTCTGCACAACTAAGGGTATAACAACTAAAGCAAACACACAGCCTTCAGAATGAGAGAAAATATTTGCATGCTATGAATCTACAAAAGGCTAATAACTAAACTGATCAACAAGAAAAGAGCAAACAATTCCATTTATAAGTGGACAAGAGACTTGAACAGAAATTTCCCTGAAGGAGACAGACCAACAGCCAACAAGCACATGAAAAAAAAAATGCTCAGCATCCCTAATCAACAGAGAAATGCAAACCAAAACCACCCTGAGATATCACCTAACCCCTGTGAGAATAGCCCACATCACAAAATCCTGAAACTGCAGATGCTGATATGGATGTGGAGAGAAGGGAATACCTTTGTACCGGTGGGATTGCAAACGAATACAACCTCTACATAAAAAAGTATGGAAAATTCTCAAAGAACTCAAAGTAGACCTCCAATTTGATCTTGCAATCCCATTATTAGGTATTTACCCCTCCCCCCAATTTTTTTACCATAGGGACATTTGCAATAGAATGTTTATTTCAGCTCAATTCACAATTGCCAAGACCTGGAAGTAACCCAGGTGCCCATCAACCCATTAATGGATTAACAAACTGTGGCATATGCATATCATGGAGTAGTATTCAGCTGTAAGAAAAGATGGAAACGTCACATCTTTTATGTTTACCTAGATGGAGATGAAGCACGTTCTTCTTAGTAAAGTATCACAAGAATGAAATAACAAGTATCCAGTGTACTCAATGCTAATATGAAACCAATATATAAACAACTACACACCTGTGTGAAAAAACCCACAAGTACATTCTAGGGAGGGGAGTGGAAAGAAAGGGAAGGGGGAGGGGGGATTACTGGGAGGATCTCACCTAATATGCACAGTGTGATGGTGTTCAGCCACCACCACCTGCCTCCGGTGAAGGACTCAACTACAACTTGAACTTTACCTTAGAAATGAGCACAATGTAACCTAAACATTTGTGCCCTTACATAATTCTGAAATAAAAAAAAAAATTAAAGACCATTAATTACATTATTTTCAAAAGAAGTTCAAAGCACGGTAAGTTTACTTATCAAAATTAAAACCTCTTTAAATTTATTGTGAATATATCATTGTTATTCTAAACATTTTATTATTATAATAAATAAATACTAGATTATTTCTAAAGTGTGTGTAGTCTTGAAAAATAAGGTTTCAATTGGAGTGCTTACATCCTACTAATCAACATAGCCTTTACCTACTGAAACAAAGGTCAAACCATAGAGGTATGGGTAAACATGAAATAGACGAGTCACGTCAAAACTTGAAACCTTTGAAGATACAGGGGAGGTTTGATGGAGAAATAAAAGTGCTCATCATGCTCTTACTCAGAGAAAAAAAAAAAAGAAAGAAAAATAAGGTTCCACAACACCATCCATAGATGGCGCAATTTGACAAGTATTTGCCAGTGAACACTGGCGTCTGAAATGTAAGATGCTGTATGACTCAGCAAGTAATAGAGAGCATTATTACTAACTGGGCATGAAGTGATAAGGAGGTGTACTTCGTACTGAATGTGTCATACAGTTCTGTCCAGATTTGAAATAGTGAGGTAGTTGGACACAATTACCTTGCAAATCCTAGTTTTGAAAAATTTCCAAGTGTGTTTAATAAATACCTGTAAAAAGTATAGGTTGTTTACTTATTTTTGTTATTTTTATTATTTTGAGATGGGATTTTTCATTTTTATTACATAGCATTCAATTAGAATAGACAAGCTTTTAGTAAAGAAACAAAAATTAGAAGTATTATTTCATCCAGTACACTGGAAAATAAATTAAAAATAATTAGTCATCGATATAAAGATTATTTATCATTTAGTTTCATATGTAGTAAAGGAAATCCACCGTGTCCCACATGTGTAAATTGTGGCAAAACATTAGCAAATAGAGTGATAGTTCCTAGCAAATTAAACAGACATTTGCAATGTAGACATTCCCACTTGTCCAAAAAGCTGGTGGAATATTTTAAATGACTTGCACTCAGTAATACTAAATGAGCAAAAATAGGTATCAAATATGGAAGAGTATCAGATAAATCACAAGAAGCAGTCACACAGAAATAGGTAGCTAGGAAAATGAAATCTCATACAAGTGTAGAATCTGTTATTTCTCCAGCCTGCTGGGCAAATGTAAAAACAATCTTTGGAGAAGAACACAAAAAGGAAATTTAAAAAGTTCCACTTTCAGATGATACGATTTTTCGGCATGTTAAGGATATATTTGAAAATACAGGATTTCAAGTAATATCTCACCTCAAAGAAGTAAACATGTTTGCAATCTAGTTGGATTAATCTGCTATATCAGTGGTAGACCCCAACTTTCAACATTTGGTAGATTTATCTATAAAGAGGAAATCTTACAACAGTTTTCATTTTGTCAACCACTCCAAATAATAACAAAGGGCCAAGATATTTTTCATTTGATCGATAATTATATTAATTCTAATAAGTTGTCTTGGGATTCCTGCATAAGTATTTGTACAGATGGACCCATACATACAGATCTATGTCTGGGGGTAGGATAGGATTTGTACATTTGTGAAAAAAAAAAAGAAAAGAAATCCAGACACTATTTTTACACACTGTTTTCTACACAGGAAAATGCTAGCATTAGAATCATTAGTGCCTGAATTACAAAAGGTCCTCCATGACGTTAAAATTATTAATTATATAAAAATCAGGCCATTGCAATCAAGATTATTCGCAGAACTATGTTCCTCAATGGATGCTTCTCATATGCAGCATATGAGATGTGAACAAGTGAGATGGTTATCTCGAGGAAGAGATTATCAAGATTTTATGAATTAAAAGAAGTATCAACTTTTTACAACATTCTAAATTAGGTGATTTACTTTGTGTCGAGGTTTGGTGTAACAAAGTTGCATTTCTTGCAGATTCATTTCAGTGTTTGAATACTCTCTTAATAAGAGTATATAGGGAAATCATGCAAATATTCTCATATCTACAGATAAAATGAATGCTTTCAGAGAAAAATTACTGCTCTGGAAGAAAAGGATTAAAAGAGAAAATGCAGTAGAAACATTTGGACGAGTGAAAGGGTGTAAACTGGATACAAATCTTATTGAACAAATTTTACAAACTTTAGATTTATTGTACACAAATTTTGAAAAATACTTTCCTGTATCTACACTTGACATAAAATCTCTGGATTGGGTGAAAACTCCTTTTGTTTTAAGTGCATGCATGTCAGCAAATTTAAATATTACAGAAAAGGAAGCGTTAACAGAAATAAGAAATGACTGAGGATTGCAACTAAAATATTCAACAAGAGATGTTACAACCTTTTGGTTATCTCTGAAGGGTGAGTTTCCAAATATTACAAAATAAGCAACAGAAATACTTCTTCCATTCTCAACATCACATTTGTGTGAAGTGAGCTTTTCTGCAATGAATAATATCAAAGACAAAAACTTATCATGGCTAGAATCCTTGGAAAAAGATTTAAGAGTATGCCTGTCTGAAATTCCACCTTGTGAAGAAGTTATTCTAAAAAAAAGCCAAGCCCAGATATGTCATTAAATGTTAAGTTATAATAAACAGAAAAATAAATGTAAATACTTTAAAAAAGAATTTTAATTGTTATCTTTTTATTACATATTATAATAAATTGTTGTAATTTATTTTTTGGCTATGACAGTGCATTAAGAGCTCTCTCTGTGTGTTAATAAATAAATCAAAAAAGGTATATACTTTTTTTTTTACTAACATAATTTAAGTGTGCTGCAGACGTTTTAACTATAAGTTCAAGTGTGAGATAAGAAATGTTGGAAAACACTACTCTAAAGAAAGACTGGGGGAATTATGCTATTATTTGCCGTGGTATTGCAGGATCCTTCCTGCTAGGGACCCATATGCCTTTTCAGTCAGCTGGTTCTGGCTCTGAAAATTGGAAATGTGAGTATGACTTGGGGCAGTTACTCTCATGCTCTTGCTCCTCCATTTTTGCTTCATCTGGTTGTAGATATTCAGCGGCACCCTTGGTGCCTAAGCCCTGTATTTCCCCAGGCAACACTGTGCTCTTTTAACCATCTCCATATCTCTCTGTGTCCTCTCTCCAACTTTACTGCTGGCCTTGGGTTGCTCCCTGGGCTTCCCAGGAACATAATCCTCTTGAGTCTTTTGTCCTCACATAACATAGTTATTCCAGGATGGACAGTTCTCTCAGCCTCTTTATTCCTTTATCTATCACCTGTCAAGGTATGATATAATAAAAATTATGCGTGGTCTTTGTCCCCAGTTCCTGGCAAAGAGCTCCTGAAAACCATGGAATTTTGTGAGTGATAGGGGTCTTTGTTACTCATAATGAGCCCCTTCAAAGATACTGAGGTTTTTCTAGAACTCAGGTGACTGAGGGAAGGACTTAGATAAGTTCAGGAGGGGAAATAGCTACCAGAACCAACGTGGGCCTGAAAGATTGATACTTTCAGCCCTATCTGCTTGAGTCCCCATAATCTTCCTAAAGGGCAGAGGGTCTAGAGTAGTGTTTTTCAACCTTTTTATTTCATAGTACACTTGAACCTATAGTTAAATTATGTTTACCAAGAAAAAAAAGTAGAAAAAGAATGTACATACCATGCTTTGAACTTCATTTTAAAATGATTGAATTAATGATCTTTAATAGATTGGGCAGGACACTTAAGATCCTCTCACAGCACACCACTGTGCTGCAGCACCCCGGTTGAAAATCACTGGTCTAGAGATTGAGTTCAGTCAGTCATATGGCCATTGATTTAATCAATCCTGCAGATGTAATAAAACCTCATATAAAAACTCTGAAACATGGGCTCAGTGAGCTTCCTGGTTGGTGAAAACATCAGTGTGCTGAGAGGGTAGTGTGCCTGGAGAGGGCATCATAGCTTTGCCCTCAGCCCCCAGACCTTCAAATCCTATGTATTTCTTCATTTGGTTGTTCATTTGCATCTTTGTAATAAATCACTAATCATAAGTGCAGCACTTGCCCTTGAGTTATTCTAACAATTTATTGAAACTGAAGGGGAATTGTGGAAAAACCCATGACTCACCCTGAGAAGCCAGGATTTGTAGTTAGTATCTTGAGGAACCAAGCTCCTTAACCTGTGGGATCTACACTAATTCTGGGTGCTTAGTGCCAGTAATATACTGAAAGGGAGGACACTCATTTGACGCTGAGGCTGTGTGCACTGCAGGCATTTCCATATCATTCAGTCTCAGCAATGCTTTCTTCTGACTTTTGTGATTGAATCTAGCCGTGGCTCCTCCATCCTTTTGGGCTTTTGCTAGAATATTAAATCCTGTATCCTCCCCAAAGTGCCCCACATGTCAACACATTTTTGTGTGTCCAGTCTTATTCTCCATCCCACTTGATTAAAAGCATGCTCAATGTTAGGGTGGAAAGCTCACTAGGTGTTCTGGTGGTTGAGAAAAAATTTCTCCAGGCCAAGATTAGAATATAGAAGTATAGAATGCATTTTATCTTTTTAGAAGGAGAGAGCAAGTGAGAGAGTAAAAGGAAGTGGGGAAAGAGAGAGAGATAGCAAAGAGCAGGGAGATGGTGGCATCTCAAAGACAGGAAAGGAAAATGCTGGCAGTGAGGCCAAGAGGTTTATCGTTTTCATTAACAGGGTACTGTGAATGCTGTATTCACTTTTCCTCCTGCAGGATAAGCAGCTGCCTTTCTAGTAAAGACAGACTGATCATAGGTGTTTTTGATCCTATTGGTGATTCTGCCCCTGAGATATGATATTGGGCAGGGTCTGAGGCCTGGTGCGTGCAGAACCTGTAAACCAGGTTCTAAGAGGTAGTGAGCTAGGTGAATATAAAAGAGAAAGATTTACATTTCTTCTCTGTCTGCTTTTTTCAGATATTGTGAAAACGGAACTCCATGGCTGTCTGCCAGCTAGAGAGAGAAAGAGAAAGCAGAGAGCTCATAGGATTGATTTTAGCTTTCACTGGAAAACTATGAGTAATAATTTTTCCATTATTTTGCTGTTAAGACAATCCATTCTTTCTCTCCCCCCCCCTTTTTTGTTGTTAAAATTAAAATTTATATTTAAACGGATTTAGAAGCAGGGAAAATGGGCTATTAAGACCAACCATCCTTTCACGCAACATCTAATTCCAACAGAACTCCCCGACTTGTGTCTGTACATGCTAATGACTTCTTGCCGCTGCTGTGTTATATTCTCTTTCTTTCCTTAGGTAGCCCAGCATATCCCCATTTTGGTCATAATGGGATATAACCCAAATTATTAACCTGGCAACCAGGAGAGGGGGTGGACCTAGTTCCTGCAGGAATACCTGTTGCCTTGATAAGCAGAAGCCTCTGTAAGATCTTCTAGCACAGGGGAAATGCTAGAATTTACTAGGGAAGGTTGTGCCATCTCTGCAATCTGGGAGGATTTAGTATGCCTGCAGAACCAGCATTCTCAGGGTATACTACCTGATGTCCCCATCCCATGTGAGAGTCCCTATTTTTCTCAGGGACCCTTAGCTAGGCATAAGTATTCCTATATACTTGCTTTGCATGAGCATTCAAACATCTCTGGAGCTCTGAAATTCTATTGGAGTTTCAGTTTGCTCTTCCAGTGTGGATTAAAGAACTTCCAAGAGGTCCTGTAGCTCTGACACTTAACCTTCACTACTTGAGGACTTCCTTCACTTTCTCATTATCCCTCTGCAGGGGGAAATACACCTTTGCAATACACGACATCTTAACAGCTTTATTGAGATAGAATTTTAAAACAATTCACTCATTTAAAGGATACAATTCAGCAGTTTTACTATGTTTACAGGATTATGCAACTCTCACTACAATTTTAAAACATTTTCAACACCCCCAAAAGGAATCCCACATCCATTAACTGTCACTCCTCATTTCCTTCCAAGCCCCCAGCCTTAGGCAACTACTAATTTGCTTTCTGTCTCAATAGATTTTTGATTCTAGATGTTTCATAAAATTAGGTTAATCCATCATGTGGTCTTTTGTGCCTGGCTCCCTTCACCTAGCACATCATCAGGTGTCATCCATTGTATTAGTTTCCTAGGGATGCTGCAATGGCTTACCACAAACTTAGTGGTTTAAAACAACAGGAGCTCTTCTCACAGTTCTGGAAACCAGTATTGTTAAATCATGGTGTCAGTAGGGCTGGGCTTTGTCCAAAGGCTCTGGGGGAGTATTCTTCCTTCTTCCAGCTTCTGGCACTCTGGGTATTCCTTGGTTTGTGACTGCCCCATTCTAATATCTGTCTCTGTCTCCACATGTCTCCCTCCTGTTCTTGTGTTTCCCCTCTGTGTCTTACAAGGACACATGTTGCTAGATTTAGAGCCCAGACAGATAATCCTGAGTGATCTCATCTTGAGATCCTCAATTAATCTTATAATGACACTTGTCCCAAATGAGGTCACATTCACAGGTTTCAGGAGTGAGAACAAGACCCTGTCTTTTGGGGTCTTGCTATAGCACACATCCACATCCATGTTATAGCCCCCATCAGTGCCTCACTCCTTATTGTGGCAGAATAATAGTCCATTTTATGGGTATACTGTGTAGTGGTCGTCCATTTGTCAGTTGCTAGACATTAAGGCTATTTCCACTGTTTGGCTCTTATAGACAATGCTGCTATGAACAGTTGTGTGGATGTGTTTTCATTTCTCTTAGATATACACCTAGGGGTGGATCTGCCAGCTTTATGGGCATGTTCCTTCCATATGTTTCAAATTCCCTCCACCAGGAATTTTTCCAAGGTCACCATCAGTGAATTATTAGCAGTTGGGCCACCACTTTGGGTGAGGGAATATTTGTGCACCATCTGCCACTCACAATGGTATTCTATTTGCTTGTCAGCTGTAAGGAAGTTCTAAAACCAGTTTTCTCAGACCACCCCAGCTCCACTTGTGTTAGTTAAGTCCTGAGGACTTGATGTGCAACAGATTTACTTGGGGAGATACCTATGAAGGCAAAAGGAGGAGTGTGATAAGCAGAAAATGGTACCCCAAACATGTGAATATGCTATGTTTACAGGGTAGTAAGATATTTTAGCTACTGAGGTAGTAGTTAAAATGAGATTGTCCTGTATTATCTAGATGGCTCCAATGTAATTTCAAGGGTCCTTCAAAAGCAGAAGAAGGATGCAGAATTGTCAGAGTAATGTGGGTAAAAACTCAACATGCCATTGCTAGCTTTGGCGATGGAAGGGGGACAATGGACTGCAGGCAGGTGGACTCTAGGAGACAAAGAATACACAGAAACTGGTTCTTGCCTAGAAGCCCTGGAAAGGACCACAGCCCTGCTAACACTTTGACTTTAGCCAGGGAACCCATTTCGGGCCTCTGACCTCCAGAACTGTAAATTAAATGTGTACTGTTTAAAGCCACTACATTTGTGGCAATCTGTTGCGGTGATCATAGGAAACTTATCCAGGGACAGAGCTGGAAATAACTGGGAGAATCTTCAGACTGTAAAACTAGTCTGACCCTTTTTAAGGGTTGTGGGGAGGGTAGAAAAGAGGATCACATGGAATGCATCTAAGTCTGCAGTGCAATTCTAAGAATGTTTCTAGCCAGCCAATGGGAGTCATGGGGCCAAAGTTAACCATTAAAGAAACTCTGCTGCTTACAGGAATGGGCTGAGATTAGAATCCCTGTCATGCTAGCTAATAGCCAGGAAAATTTTCAGGAATCATGGTGTTTGTTTGTTTTGAGACAAAGTCTCACTATGTTGCCCTTGGTAAAGTGCTATAGTGTCACAGCTCACAGCAACCTCTAACTATTGGGCTTAAGCAATTCTCTTGCCTCAGCCTCCCAAGTAGCTGGGACTACAGGCATCTGCCACAATGCCTGGCTATTTTTACACCTGGCTATTTTTTTTTTTTTTTTTTTTTTTTGGTTGTAGTTGTTATTGTTGTTTGGCAGGCCTGGGCTGGGTTGGAACTTGCCAGCTCCAGTGTATGTGGCTGGCGCCCTAGCCACTGAGCTACAGGTGCCGAGCCAGAAATCATGTTCTTAACACAAACATGAAAGTGGATCCAGAAGGGCAGCAGCTGGGGCTGTCTACTGTGCAAACTAAGTAGGTTCCCTGCTTTCACCAGAACTTTCAGTGCTACAACCAAGATAGTCCTAGGAAAACTGGGATGGCACTGTTCCTGATCAGGTGTCCGGTGGAGCTGTTTTTCTGGAATCCTAAAATCTCCCACACTGTCCCGACTCTGCTTTAGGATTCTGGGTGCCCCAGTGTAGGGTTTGAGAACCATGGGATTAGTATCATTAATTCCATCATTTGATCTTTCAGTTTCTGATTTAAAAGTATCTTAATATCTTGTTTTATAATTGTGGATTTGTGAATTTCTTGTAATTTATGAAAATTTTTGCTCTATGCTTTAAAGGCGCTATAATTTAATATGTCATGTTATGTGTCTTTCTGGTAGATTTTTCCTCTTCTTATTAGATAATGTCCCTCTGACTTAATTAATAATTGTTCACCCTATATTCTATTTTTTCTGATAGTGACATTGTGACACATTCTCTTTCTTTTGATTAGTATTTCCCTGACATATCTCTTTTCATTAATTTATTTTCAGTCTTCCTATGCGGCTTTCTTCTAAGTTTGCCTCTGGTAAGTAATATATAGGTGGATTTGAAAAACAACATGAACTGATAGTTTCCAGCTTTCAGTAGGTAGATCAGTCCATTTATACTTATCTGGGTTTTGTCTGCCTTATTTTGACACCACACACCATCCTGCATTGGCTGAGACCTAGACACCGGCAGCCTGTGCTGAAGGAGACACACTAGACACGAGAGACCGGCAGTGAGGACGAAGTGGAATGTGACTTCCTCCTCCAGCCTCAATGCCAGTGGTCTTTTCCTGTTTAATGGTTAGGGCCCAAGGAATCACACTCAGTGGGAATCTTTCCACTATGGAGTTGCCAAGGGGCAGCTCAGCACAGTGAAAACACCAGTTAATAAACCAGAAAGCACATGTTCCTCTGTCAAGTGGCAGCTGTGTGACCCATCTCATTTCCCCATGAAGTGCACCCCTTTGCCTCCTGGGTAGCCGTGCTGTGAGGCTTGTGGTGAAAGGCTTTCTGTTCCATGGAGAGCTTTGCCTTGCAGTGGCTTTCTGGTCATCAAGGCTGACATCCAGCGCATCGACCCTTGGTTTCCTCCTGCTTCCCTAGGTCACTACACTCTCTTCCGACAGAGTCTCCTGCCCATCTGAGTGGCAGAGTGGGGACTCAGAGTGCTCTTCATGGTCCCATTCCTTGGGGTCCCATGGAAAGGTCAGAAGTGGTCTTCGTGAAGAGTGAAGTGCCTGTGGGCCAGGATTTGTCTTCCTGCCTCTCCGCCCTGGGGGGGGGGGCTGGTATTTCACCAGGAGGCAAGTCCTGCAGGTGGTGAGGCCACTGTTTTCCTCCACACTCACCCTCTGGACAGACCAACCCTATAGAGCAGGTCTCACAGTGTGAAGGGTCAGAGAGGTTGCTGGGGTGCTGATGGTCCAGGAGGGCAGGTGCAAGAGGGAGCTTGGGGACTGGAGGGGGCTGCAGGACACACGTATGTATAACAGATGGGGAGTTGGCATCAGGTGACCACCAAGCAGAGCCTGGCATCTTGGAGAGTCACAGCAGGATCCCACCATACCCACAGCTTGCTATGGATGGCTACATATGGTAACTAGGCCTCTCTGAGCTCCCCCTCCCCACAGACAAAGCCAGCATAACAGATTTCCAGATGCCTCCTAGGTGTAGGTGTCTGACAAGGCTGGGCCCCAGTGCTCCAAGGGAAGTCCTAGAGCCCCAGGGTGGCTGACACCAAGCCCTGATCTGGAGGCAGTGGCCCTTCCAGAATCTGGAGGGGGCTGGAGACCTGGAGGAGCCTCAGTTTGGCCAGAGCCCAACTCTCTAAGGGAGGGAGGGGAAGAATCTGGGGGAATGGCAGGTGCATACCCACGTGTGCATACTGTGTGTGGCTGTGTCAGCCCCGCCTGTGTGCAGGCCCTGCCTGCTGGGCACAGGGTATAGTCCCTATGAGCATCTGTCGGAGGTGTCTTTAGAAGTCTCTGTCAGAGGTCTCTGTGGGGTTCTCTGTCAGTGGCCCCCGTGTGTGTCTTGGTCAGACATGACTGAAGGGGTCTCCATCAGAGAAAGGTATCTGTGGGGTCTGTCAGTGGGATATTCTGTCAGAGGTCTTCGTGTATGTATCTGTCAGTAGTCCTTCTGTCACATGTCAGTGTGTGTGGATCTGTGGGAGTCTCTCTGAGGTTACTACTCAGCCACAATCCTCTAGAGGTCCAGACTCCCCATGCTGCTGGGCCCCGTGGAGGCTGCCCTATCCCCGGCTGAGACAGGACCAGCTCCATGAACATCCTAGACACAGGTCCTACTTCTCCATGTTCTACCCCACCACTCCCAGCAGCAGTCCTGGGGCCATGCGGCTATAATAATCATGTAATCTCATTGGTACTTGAGTCTTGCCTTTTCTGCTGATCATTCAGTTGTCCTCTCTGAAATTCCAGAGGTGATGGCAGACAGCCTGGATCACATACACAGGAACAGCTGCTTTCCTGCAATAGCTTTGTGGCCCCTGGTCCAGGCTCCTGATGTTGGGCTGCTTCTTGACCACCTGCCCACCGCTGCACTGAGTGGTTACTGCTTAGGGAGCTGCTTGTTCTCTGCTGCCTTCCCAGCTCCTGTCTCTCCAGTTCTTCTTTTCCCACACCCCACCTTGTCCTCCATGTGCCACCATCACTTGGCTCTGGTGCATATGGTCACTCCAGAGGGGAAGTTGGGTGGCTGTGGAGAATGGTCACAACCCTGGTACCTCTTTCTGCACCCACTCACACCTGTCCTGTCTTGGCCACCAGTTTCAAAGGAAGGAAGGCACAGGCCAGGAGGGGCATATCCTGTCACCAAGACTGATCCCAGAGGGACTGGCAGGGCCCATCTCTGCCCCAGCTTTCAGTAGGCAGGGAGGGCACTGTAGGCGCGGTTGTCTGTTCCCCACTATGAGAGCTGGGGAGCAGGAGGACAGATCTCTCTACCCCTGAACTCAAGGCCAGTACTCCATCCTGAAACTTCCCAGCCCACTGTGGAGTGTGTGAGGCTCCTTGGCTCCCCTGGAGCCTGAGGGGAATTTATCACCCAAGAGGCCTCTGTACACCCACTTCCCACCACTGCATGAAGTTCACAGCAAAGGGACAGTGGAGAAAGGTGGGGTGAGCCAGGTCCTGGAATGGGGTATCTGCAGTGTTTGCCAGTCCTGACAGTCCCAAAGGCTCTTTTTAATGACCAGGTTATGAAAAAAAGGTGCAGTGAGGGACCCCAGGGTGATGGTGGGTCTGCAAGCACCTGTCAGCCTCCTCCCTGCTCCTCCCTTCTGGAAGCTGCCCTAAAGGAAGAGTGGACTCTGGCCCCTTCCCTGTGTCCCAGCAGCCTACAATCAGAAGCCACCTCTAATGAACACCTTTATTGGGAAGTACCATATTGGGGATGTGCTAACATGAGAAAAATCAGGTTTTGTCTGCAAGTACCCAATTTATTACTGAGAGACTCAGCTCCTGGATCCTGAGTAACAGAAATTGTAGAAAGTAGGGAACTTTGACTAGTCCCCAGAGATCCTGAAGTCTCATTCGCATTAACAGGTTTGAAGTTCGGTGAGGGGACACAGAGAAAACCCATCAGGGTGAGGACTGACTTTTCTGTTGCCACTATCTTTTTTGCACCTTTCCAAGGGCGTCTCCCAGGTAATTGGCAACCTTGGGTATAAAGTTGTCCCTGCGGTCACCAGTGGCTAAGGGGGAAACGTTGGAAGGTGGTGGAGATCGAGACTTGAGGTTTCTGGGCTCCAGGGACTGGAGGGTTGAACTCCACCTGTGCCTCACACGAAACCTTATCGTATGTATTTCTAGAAACTGTTGCATGCACGGATCGAGGAAGGAAAGCTCCTGGGAGGAGTTTACACAGGATTTCTGACCACTTGAGGGTGCTTGGTCTTTGGATTTTGTCTGGGTGTCAGACATGAGAACAGCATGGCTGGCAGCAAGCCGGGACCGACGCACACGCACAGGGATGATGCCCTTGCTCATCTCCCCCAGCATTCGGTCCAGATGCAATTTCACAGTGTTCTCAACACGCTGCTGCTTTGTGCTCCTGGGTAAGTAAGTCCCCGATTTACATGTCTGAAGCCTGATCAAGTCACTATCCACCTCCACCTCCTCCTCCTGAATATTCACCAAGGTATTTCTTGAACCTCTGAGTAGATCTTCTGGGACCCTCTTCAGATCTTGTCCTGGACCGCTGAACGGGTCCTTATCTTCTTTGCCCCTTCCAGAGTCCTCCTGAGAGAATCTTTCTGAGGGCCTGGACCCCATCTTCTGTATATCCTTGCTGCACTCACCTGCAAGCTCAGGCAGCCGGGAGTGCAGGGAGGCCCAATGCTTGTCTTTTGCCTGACACTGACCCCTCCCTAGAAATTTGTCCTGAGGACCAGGCAGCTGCTCTGGTTTTTCACTGACGTTCCAGTAGGGGTGTGGGGTTGTGGTGTCCTGATCCTCAGCCAGTGACTTAAACATATTGTCAGAGAGCTTCCTCAGGATGCTGCAGGAGACAGGAGGCACTGGCTGCAGCAGAGGTGGGTGGGCAGGAGGCCAGGCTGGCTCACACACCTGTGGCTCAGCCCCTCCTTTCCCCCCACCCCTTCTCTGACTTCACCAAGCCCTGCCTCTCTCTGGCCTCAGGGCTCTAGTTACATTCTATCCCCATTCTGTGGTCTCCCCCTCCAAGGTCAGCTCTGGGCCCTGGGGTGGCATCCCAGACCCCGGTGGGAAGGACAGGAGGAGAAGGGGAAGGGAGAGCTTCTCACCTCTGCAGAAACAAAGCCAGGTCCAGAGCCAACTCCAGTTCCCTCAGGCAATTCCTACAAACTAGAAATTAGAAACCAAATTGGGGGACAAGGGAGAGGCCTTGAGATCTTACAGGGGACTCGGTGTTGCTCAAGAGCCTGTGGTGGGGGGCTGGATCCTTGAGTCCACACATCAGTGTCCAAGGTCATGTGACCTTAGCAGTGACAGCAAAAAGTATGGTGGGCAGCACTTTATCATGCACACAGTGCTCCCACCCCCAGGACCCCTGAGAAGACAAGAGATCACCTCAAAGAGAAGCCAGCCTTGGGCCAAGCTAAGCAGCTGTGTACAGTTGGGGCAGGAGGTGCCACCTCCACATTCAGGTGGATAGGGGTCCCCTGTACCCCTCCATCCCCTAATGGGCAGCACTCATTTCTGGCCCACCTTGCTTCCTTCCCAGTGTGGGATCTGGGAAAATCCTGGGTGCTGATTTCCTTCCCAGTAGTCTCCCACTCCTCAGGTCTCTGTAGCTGACTTCTTCAGAGACTTGTCTCTCAGAGAAAAGGAAGCTAAGACACACTAGGGGGCTCCGAGCAGAGTGGCAGAGCTGACATGTCAGAGCACCACTCTTCTTCCTGCTCTTACCTGAGGGGATTCTCTTCAAATCAGATTGATCTTCTTGGGGTTGGACTGGCAGGATGGAGGCCATAGATGGAGGATGCTCAGTCAGGGGAGCCAGGGAAGTCAATGCAGATGAGGTGACAAGAGAAACATCTTCCACTCGATGCTGAGAGACAAGAAAGATTGAGTCCTCACTTACCCTCCCTGCTCCTCAGATAAGCTGCAGACATGCAGTGCTCATGGAGGACATGACCTTCTGAATCTAGGTAATAGACCTGTCTTCTTTTCTTTCCTTTCACTCATTTTTACAATGCACAAAAATATTTTGTTTTCCTTCTTTGCAAAATGCAAAGAGCTAGGAGGCTAAGGCCAGTGGATTGCCTGAACTCAGGAGTTTGAGAACAGCCTAAGCAAAGTGAGACCCCGTCTCTCCTAAAAATAGAAAAAAAAACTAGCTGGGCATGATGGCACACTCCTGTAGTCCCAGCTACTTGGGAGGCTGAGGCAAGAGGATCACTTGAGCCCAAGAGTTTGAGGTTGCTGTTAGCTATGATGCCACAGCACTCTACCCGGGACAACAAAGTGAGACTCTGTCTCAAAAAAAAAAAAGAAAGAAAGAAAAGGAAAACTGCGAAGAGGGATTTTCTTTGTGAGATCTAAGGATTTTGTCTGTTACTTTTCTTCTTGTGAACTCATAATCTTAAGCCCTGCAGCCAACTGAATGGACCCCCTTTTGGCCAAGGGGACCTCAGAAAAACTTTAAAACTTGGATGGTGGCCGGGAGGAGAAGGGAGGTCAGATAGGCTTTCTTCCTTACCCTCCTTTGGGAGTTACTCACTGTGACAATAAGATATTAAATTAGTAATATGCCTAAATTCTATGCAAGACAAAGTTTAAACTCTACCTGCAGGCCATCAATTTACTTAACAGATTACTTAAGTCAGGTATGTGTCCGTGGCTTGTGTCTGATTAAAAGACTTCCTTATCTTAACTTGAAACACTCCAAGCCTTTAGACAAAGGTTTATTCCTTTAACCAATTACAAATCAAAGAATCTTTGCACCCACCTAACCTGTTAGCTCCTCGTTTGACACGGTCTGCCTTTTAGGGCCAAACCAACATACACCTTTAAAGTATTGATTTATGATTTTACATGTAATTCCAGTCTCCATGAATGTATGAAAACAAGCTGTAACCTGACCACTGTGGACACATTTTCCCAGGACCTCTTGAGACCATTTCTTTGGATCATGGTCACACACATTCAGCTCAGAATAACCTTCTTCAAATTATTTTACTGAGTTTGAGCCTTTTCCCATGAACACTCTGCTCAAGAAACTCACTGACTCAGACCTATAGGCAACTCTGAACTTTCAGAGGATTCTGCTTCAGGTGGAGGCAGAGGCCACTCAAGCCTCTGATTGGAGGTTTTCAGGGGCTGATCACAGCCCTCAGATCGCCTGACACAGAGGAAAGGCTGGACAGAGGCAGCAGCTATGAGAAGGCGACTGATGAGTGATGAAACCAGGGCCCAGGGCTATCCTTCCACTCATAGCTAGCTCTCAACTTAGAACCCAATACTGGCCCCTGAGTCCAAGCATTTGATTTTGCCCTGATGCTGCCTGTGTACCCACATGGATGGTTCGAGAGCTTTAGTTAGATATCCTGTGCCATTCTAACCGTGCCCTGCCCTGCCCTCCCTTCTCAGTAATCTCTGTCTAGTCTATGTGGAAAAGTGGAGAAAATAATAGAAAAGAGAGAATCATTCTCTGTTGGGTCTGGGCCAAAGTTTCCTTACCTTCCTGATGTTTCTTTTCTGCCCAGAAGGTAGTGAGGATGTATCACTCCGGCCAGAGAATAGGTACAGAAGGAAAAGCCCCAATCCAAAGAGAAAGATTGCGGAGCTATTTGCTATCCAGGAAGCAAATTTGGTACCTATCCAAGGAAAACTACTCAGAGGCAGGAAGAGATCTTTCTCCATCTTCTGACTCTCACTGTGGCCCTAAAGCAACTGAGCCTTGGGCCTATTGACTGGAGCCTTGGCCTGCATCATAGTTTCCTTTGGGCCTATTGACTGGAGCCTTGGCCTGCATCATAGACCTGTAGCTTTCTCATCACAAAGGGCTACTTAGGGTGTGGGGGGCATTGGGGTGCTGAGAGGAGGGGCTGAATCACAGTCCCCATCACCACCACCCTGCCTAGCAGATCCTTCCACACCTAGGCCTTCTGGATTCCTCCTTCAAACTCTAGCTGCTCAACCTAAGATAGATCTCTGTCAGTTTTCTATTCTTTCCCCCTGAAACCCAGATATTACCTGATTCCTTTATTCACTAGAGATCTTGGTTTGAGCCCCCCAATTTCATAGCCTTTGCAAGTCTGAAATTTTCCCAGGAATTGTGCTTATTTTCTAGAGACTTCTACTCTGAAAATCTCCTCTCTCCTCATTTTTCCCACATAATAGGTTTATACTTTTATCGATTCAGAAGAAGAACTGAATTTTGGTGTGTGCTTATTCAATTTGTAAAATTTGAATATTTTAGTTGTTATTGTTTATATTAACTTTTTTACCTTTACTCATGGACTGACACAAAAATTCAAACTAGTAATTTATTACTTAAAATCGACAAAACTAAGTTAATAAAAACAAAATTCTGAATGACTTTTTTTTAAGTTAGTAGCAATTCTGAGTTGTAAAGGCTGCACAAAGATTTATGGAACTTGTAATACACACTCATATAAACATATTTGACAAACTAATTCATTATGTTCAAATCCAAGAATTAAGCATGTCCTCATTTTTTTAAAAAAATCTACACTTCATTTGGAAAAAAAAAAAAGAAAGCCCTAATAGCCAAAGCAATCTTGAGTAAAAAGAAAACATTTGGAGCCATCACATTACTGGAATCCAAATTATACTACAAGACTATAGTAACCAAAACAGCATGGCATTGGTACAAAAATAGAAACATAGGCCAAAGGAACAGAACAGAGAACACAGAGAGAAAAACATCTACCTACAACCAACTGATCTTTGACAAAGCAGACGACAATTTACACTGGGTAAGAAAAGCCTATTATTCCTTAAATGATGCTGAGAAAATTGGATACTTGCATGGAGGACAAGGAAACAGGACCTCTATCTCTCACCATTTTGAAAAATTGATTAAAGATTTTAAAAAGACTTTAATGTGAGGCATGAAATCATAAAAGTCTTTCAAAAGTTGTCTTGACCTCATTTTTTCTTACTCTGCCCAAAATGTAGTTCTGACTTTCTAGAGTTTTGAAATAGATGTGCCACAGACATAAACCAGGAATGGGTTAGGGTGAGTCAAAGTATTGACCTTGAAGGTAGAGAGTAGGGTTGGGGAACGAAAGCCTGGGTTTGAGTCTAGTCTAAAGCAGTCTTCTATATCCTTCAGAGTGTGTCCTATCTTTTACCTCCTGTCCCCTGCACACCAGTCAGACCCTTGCTCACTTCTATGTCCCCTCCTGATGACCTGTGAGAAATTCTGGGTCATCACACAGAAGGAAAAGGAGAGCATTGGATGGGTTTGTCCTGGCAATTTAGGCTCAGGATTGACCTATCCATCAGCCCACAGCTTATCTGCTGGAGCTAGTCACATAGTCCCGCTCAACCACAAGGAGACATTCCCCTCCTGTGTGCGGGAGGGGAAAACTAGAACAATTGGCAAAGAGTGGTAATGACTACATAGCCCCTACAAGGCAATATTTCCAAATTCCAAATGGAAGTAAACAGAACCCTTTCCTCTGCATTTCACTTGTTCTTCTCACTTTTCTGATGCCTCTGGGGTTTCCTTCCCCAGCTAAGTGTCTGGATCACTGTCCCACCCCCGTGTCCACCTCCACGTCCTCTTTCCCACAATCCCAGGTTCCATTGCCTCATCATCACATGCCCACTTTTATATGTTCTGAGTTCATCTTCACTCTTCCTGGCTTCTATGGGGCCAGAACCACTGACTAACAGAATTTCATGGAGGAAAGGAAAGCAGTTTATCTCCTCAAAATTATTGGTGTTTATAAAACACAGCGAGGACCTCATGGTAGCCAAAATTTTGCCCTGATGGCTTTCCTTATTTCTAAGAATGAGTAGTACCTAAAACTTACTTGGCAGCTTCTCAGTGTATATAAGCCCTTCCAAGGAGCATTCAGATTTTGAAATAAGTTGTCTAGCAAATTATATCCTTTCCCTTTTCAAGCTAATTACCTTTTTATATCTTTTGTAGTACACAAAGAGGTACATTGAAATTATTTATTAATGTGTACCCTTAACATACAGTATAATGTCTTTGTTCACTTGACTTTTTAATAAAGGTATTGCCATCCTAATGAAGGTGTATTCTATCCATTCCCTCATACTGCTCTCCAAAGCTTTCTATCCACACACAAACAACTACTTTGCCTCTTCTGGGGGATGTGAGATTTTCCTTTCTTCCTGTTCAGGGCCACTGGTGAAAGATGTATCAGCTAAGGTGACTTCATTCCTGGCCAAAGCAGTAAGGTCATAATACAAACCTTTCGTGAGACAACTGGGATCACGAGTGACATATGGATCCTATGTTAAAATTGAAGCATGTGGGTGAGATTCCTGAGCAGCCAGTTTAATTTGTGGCACAGAAATTGGCCCAGAACAAGGGATGATGAAATATCTCAGTCTGCTCTGAGCCTTAGTTGGAGACCTTCCTGGACCAGGGGGCTGATTAGAAGGCAGCACTGCAGGGACACCCCACTCTCTTTTTCCTTTGATCCTTACAGCTGGGGTCTTCTGATGTTGCTGTATTTCCTCCACAGAAACTAAGTGCCGCAGACTTGGCTCAGACATTCTAGTGCCGCACTTTGCTCAGAACAAATGCCCCCACCCACTAAAAGTGCTCTGTCTCAGTGGCATTTACATGCTGTGATGCTTAGACCTCGTCCTTTTAGCATTCACATCAGAATACAGCATTTTATATGACAGATAATCTTTAAATGCCTTTTCTCCTGCAAGCCTCTCACAGCACATTTACAAATTGCAATGAAGCTAAAATAAAATCCTTAGAGAGAATGTTTCTCCACTAATCAGATTTTTCCCCCCAGAGGTTTTTGGTGGCTGAGCAATCACCTATAGGTAGATAATCCTGACACGAATGTATTTAATAATTTTTTTAGAAAAGAAGATGTCTACTCATTGCCTTAATAACAGTGACAGGGTGTTCCTGGGAAGCATGGGGAGGGGATGGAGCAGGGTGTCTGGCCTCCTGCCCCATTAGGCAGCCTGGACTCCTCACTGCCTGTAACCATCATGGGGAGATGCTGCTGTTCTGACCTGCCTCGTAGATGCTGTGAAATCTGATTTGTAATGAAGTAAATGAGGGGGGGCTCTGAAAAATGTGCCGTGATGTTTTTATTGAGTTAGATACCATTTCCTTGAACTGCACTCTTTAAATATGAAGGTCTCACATGAGAAGAATAAACACATCTTAATCAGTTGTAAAAGATACTACGTATTTAGTGCATGATGGTCTAAAGCCTTGCTGAATTATTCCTGTTTTATTTCTCACATGAGAAATTAGCAAAATCATCTTACAGTTTCCCATTGCAGACCTTCAAACTGCTAAGAACGCCAAAGCACCAGATCAACACAGTCCTGAGAGGTAGGTCCTGCCTCTCTACTGCGTGTTCCTTAAAACTTGCTTTGGGGTCTAGGTGAGAAAAGTAAAGCAGCACACACAACAGCAGAAGGTTTTGTTTATTTGATGTGTGAAGAGCTGAAAGGTGTCCCTAGGAGTTCTGCACACAAAGTTTCATGGAGCCACTGGTGACCAGCCACAATGTACTCTCTTTTACTCAATACTACTGGCATTTAGGGAAAATCTCAGATTGAACAGGATAAATATGTTTTGTAAATTTATTCTTGAACTATATAGTTATAAAACCACTGTAGTGTATGTCTGCGTTTCATAAGGAATGATTTTACAATTAGGCAGCTATGTGTGATTTTTTTTGTACATATGTGCTTTTTTGGAAACTGCACGTTGTCACCAGCTCAGGCTGCTGATGGGTTCCAGGAAGCATAGTGGGAAGGGAGTCAGAGCACACCTAGATAGGTCCAGAGGAAAGATTCTGTATTTTCCGCCTCTTCATAGCCAGAAAAGCTATATGTAAGTGATTGAAATTGTTCCTAAGAACAAAAGCCAAAGCAAATGCTTAAAATCACAGTAGGCAGGGTTGTGGACAAAAGCCTCAGCCTGCTAAGGCCAAAGGGACTGAGCAGGGCGGTCAGGGAGCATCCCCAGAGCTGCCCAGCTACTGCCCCCTGTTCCCTGAGGACACCTGCAGTATTTGGAGGGAAAGCAGCAGGGCCCAGTGCCCACTTCTCTCACTGTCTTCCCTCACCCTGGGCCTGGAACCTATAATGAGTCTTCTTTGAATTAGGAAGCAGTTAGAGGAAAGAAACAAGCATGGCTGGATGGGATCCCACTCGAAACAGTGTAGCAGGAATCTTAGAGGGAAACTCCTTAGCAATAATTTCAGTTTACCCTTTTTGTTGTTTGGTATCTGGATGCCTTGAAGATGTTAATTTCAAATCAGCCTAGACGCTTTTGCTCCCTCCGGTGTGGTCTGCTGTGGTGCTTGCTAAAACTTGAAGAAGGTATAACCCTTGTTTTCACTTTTCACCTCTGAGTAATTTTCCCTCTGCACAAAGCTGACACACTCAGGGGCACTCTGTGCCCCCTGGCTACCAGGAGCAGTGGTCACTGTTATCGTTATGTGTGGGCAGAGTAATTAAGGCGCCGGCTGTGAGCTTCATATTTAGCATTTCATCTCCCAGAGGAAGCGTCACTGCCTGTGTCAGACCTGACCAAAGACGTGGAAACAGTCCCAGATGTAGCTAGAGACAGAAGCCTTCCTGTATGTACATGGCATCCAGGCCAGTTTTGTTTGTTTGGAGACAGAGTCTTACTATGTTGCTCTCGGTAGGGTGTCCTGGAGTCACAGCTCACAGCAACCTCAAAATCTTGGGCTTAAGCATTTCTTTTGCCTCAGCCTCCCAAGTAGCTGGGACTACAGGCGTCTGCCACACACCCAGCTATTTTTTGGTTGTAGTCGGCCTGGGCTGGATTTGACCCCGCCATCTCCAGTTTATGTGGCTGGTGCCCTAGCTGCTGAGCTATAGGCGCCGAGTCCATCCAGGCCAGTTTTGACAAGCAAACACTCCTGAGTAACTGGCACACATAGGGATGTAGTCTTAGAAGTATAGAGAATGAAGAGAGAGCCCATCTTTAGAACAACATTCTCAAAGACCTAAACAATCATGTCTGCTTCTCCGCTGAGCAGAGACTATCAGGCTGCTCCCTTGCAGGCTGCTCATGGGGGTTGCGGGGCCACATCCAGGGCTTTGGGGGTAGGGGGTTAGTGGATATCACTTGTGCCTGTAGAAAAGTTTTCTTCCCTTGAAAGAAGTTTTTTTCCCTTCATTTTCTTACATTTCACCCCAAAACACACACAAAAATATAGTCACTAAAGAGTGGCGGGTGGCAGAGCCTCAGCAGTGGAATGGCTAATGCAAGGTGGCCGCTGTCCATAGGACAGAGGGCAGTAAGACCCACATCGCAAACAAAACAGCCTTGATGCAGGACAGGTGGTGCCACGACCTGCCGCCTTAGCCCTGGCAGTGTAGATGATGCCCTGGAACCAGCTTGCTGGACCAGCTGAACACCTACGGGAAGACACTGGTGCCTTGCTGTCTCCTCCACTGCACTTCTGGCTGGTCAATTTCATGGATGGGACCTTGCTATCTCCTCATGTGAGTTTCCAGGGCCTGAGAGTTCAGGCACCTTGCTGTTGATTGGACCACTAGCTGTAACTGATGAAGAAGCCCCCTATAATAAGTCAACATTGAGTTTTGGCAAAACAGCCCCCTGTGACTATATAAACCCCTGAGCAGAGAGACTGAGAACAGACCTCAAAGAGGGAGCAGGAGAGCTTGTTCCCCTCTTGGGTTCTGTCTGCCAGGAGCTTTGGTTTTTTGTAAGTTGTAATTTTTGTTTCTGTGAATAAACCCTGTCTTACCACTGAGCCTGTGGTCCGTGGATTCATTCTTCGAATGGCTGAGACCAAGAACCTAAAACACCGGTATCAGCCTCACACAACATTCCCCTTTAAGCTGTAAAAAGTTGCTTAGTGATCCAACTAGTTATCATAAAAGTCCCTCTGCCTCCCTTAGTGGTCATGAAGACCATTGGGACCCTGAGCTGGGGAATAAGAAAAAAACAAAACAAAAATAAAAAAAAAAAACCCAAAAAACCCAGCAGGAGTGCAGCTTGGGAAAGTAACAAACACTGAGTCCTTCAGCTGGAGATCAGAGGGCTGGATGATGTGTAGCTGAAGATACTGACTGTGGGAAGCAGATAGAACTCTGTGACACTCTCTCAAAGTAAGGCAGGCTTTGAGAGTGATCTCCCTGTCTTCATGGGATTCTGAATCTTGGTAACAAAGGACAACTTTAACCTGTGTGTGTATTTGGCTCATATTCCTGATTCTGGTGTCCCTGTTACATCTCCATGGCCTGAAGAATGGGAGGGAGGATCCGGGTGCTCAGCACAACTGACTGCATCCTCATGGCAGCCTGTCGCATACTTACTACCTTTTCTTCATGAGGGGAGGATGTTTTTGTGTTGGGTGGACCCCAGGCCTTAGAGCCTTGTTTTGTGCAAGTTGGACCTTCTGGGCTTGGTTTTCTTTGTATAAATCATGATGTTTTATTCAGCTAAGGCTTCTGTGAAGGGGATGAGGCTGGAGACAGGACAGTGGCAATGGAAAAAGACAGTCTGTGATGTGGACAGTGGGAGAGCGGGGGGGGGGGGACATGTGTCTTTCTTCTGAGATAGGCATGGGTTGTTACTGGAATTTCTTTCTTCAGTAGGCCCTTGGTCTCCAGGATTCAGAGAATGAAACTATGGACCACAGATCAGTGGCAAGATAGGATTTATTAGAAAGAAAGGAGTAAAAAGCACCAGAGCTTCTGGCAGAGGGAAAGACCGAAGTGGGAAATCTCCACATAAGTCCTTTGTCTAGGGGTATAAGGTCTTGAGAATTACATTTGGCCAGGACTTAGTGTTAATGAGTGTACTGACAAATGAATTCAGTCCCTCCAGCTCGGGTCAAAAGGTCAAGGTGTTCCCTTCATTAAATTGCCTAGGCCTAGGAAAACGGGGATCCCCTGTCCAGCTTTGAATGAGGTGACCCAGGAGCTGTAATTATAGCTGCCAGGCTCCATTTCAGGGCTTGTGGGTTCATGCGTGGTGTTTCCTGAATATTTGCAGCTTTGATAATGCAGGCTGATGAATACAAGAACTACAGTTGTCCCTTGATATCCACGGGGGATTGATTCCAGGGCCCCCATGTAGACAGCAAAATCCATAGTGCTCAAATCCTTGAGAAAAATGTGGTAGAACTTGTGTATAACTTACGTGCATCCTCTTATACACATTAAGTCATCTCTAGATTACTTATACTGCCTAATAGAATGTAAGTTTTTCACTTGTATATTTTTGTTGTATTGCTATTTTTTATTTAAAAAAATTTTTTTTATCCACAGTTGGTTGAACCTGTGAATGTAGAATCCACAGGCAAATAGAGGGCCCACTGTGCTGGCCTGCTCTGCTCATTTGTGGGGGGGCCCACTCAAGCCTGCCCATCTGATCTAGTATGGTCTCCCCCACTGCCTCCTGCTTCCCATCAGTCTTCAGGTTGGTATTTGTATATTTCCTACCCCCTCCTTTCAATATTATATTTAGCTTTAGAAAAGGTGTCATCCACCCCAGCATGCATGAATGAGTGAATACACAGCCGTTCAGAATCATTATCCTTGGTGATTTGGGGGTTTCCTGGGACTGTGTTGTCCTGCAGACGTGAATTGCCTTGTGGCACAGGGGATCTGAAGTTTCATTAGTATTTCAGAAAACCTGCTTAACTAAGTAGCTTAATTGGCATGCAGCATCTCCTCACCACAGGAAAGAGATGTGACATGTTCAATGTTGATTAATTGCAGATGTTGGAAGCTGATTGGCCAGAATGTAGCTGCACTGTGGGAGTGGCCGGTGCCAAGGCAACACACTCCAAATGCACAGGTCTCCTTTTTATCCAGTGGGTTTTTCTGCATGAGTTTCCATGTTCATTCTATTATTTCCTGGCTTCAAGAGGGAATGGAGATGACAGGGAAAGATGGTGAAATGAAAAAAAAAAAATCAACTGATTCTTCAGAACTTTCACCCTAACTAGTGTGAGCAAGAATGCAAAACTATTAAAAGGTTTCTCAGAGATTTAAGCTGACTGATTGATCAGAAATTTCAAATGTTGAACCCTTAAGTTAAAAGGATCAGTTACATTGCAACACCTAATTTCTGACTTAAAAAACATAATTCATACAATCACAGGCCATTGCATCAGTAATGTTATTTAGGATTACTTGTGAATTGCCAGCTAGAACCAGATGGGCTTCCCAGTTGTCAAACAGTAGATGGAATGTTAGGCAGACTGGGGTTAGGATATGGAATAAGGACCAGTCTTGCCACAGGAGACAAAGAAAGACCGAGAAACAGTCACATATTGGAGGGCAGTGAGGGGCATAGTGACCAAATGCAATGTGGAGTCCCGGACTAGAAAAAGGGAGTGAGTGGAACAGTGGAGCAATCAAATAAAGTTTGCAGTGTTCTTAATAATATTGCTCTGCAGATCTCCCTATATTATTATGTCAGGGTAACTACAGTTAATAACAATAGATCTTATACTTAAAATCGCTGATAAAGTACATTTTAAGTGTTCACTCTACAAAATGTAAGTATGTGAGGTAATGCATGTGCTAAATAGCTTGATAGGCCAGTCCATATGTATAGCTGTATCAACACTTCCTATTGAACACCACAAATATATATATTTTTACATATTAATTTGAAATACTATACTAATGTTAATAGCTTAGTTTTGAGGAAAGTACCATGAGGAAGCTGGGTAAATTGTGTATAGGAGTTCTCTACAATTTTTGCAACTCTTCTGTAAATCTGAAATTGTTTTCAACATAAAAAGTTTAAAATGGGGATGGCGCCTATGGCTCAAGGGAGTAGGGTGCCAGCCTCATATGCTGGAGCGGGTGGATTCAAACCCAGCCCCAGCCAAAAAACTGCAAAAAAAAAAAAAAAAGAGTTTAAAATGGACTACAGAGTAACCAAAATCACAGCCTCACAGAGAGGAAAATTTTGAATATCTGATTTTATTGCAGAAATGAAAAAAAATCATAGAAAGAGGATTCTAATGAACTCAAAAGCTTTACATTTTACAAACAACAACGGCAACAAAAGTCAGCACATGTACCTTAGTTCTGTGAATGGAGGGTCAGCATCTCCCTACTGATGCCTCCAGGACTCCAGAGAACATGCCGAGTCCCCATTTCTCTCCTAGCTGCTCTGTAACCACACCAAGGGTCATGTAACATACACTCTCCACTCATCATGGTATCAATGGTACCCAAAGCAGAGTGTAGAGTTACACAATAACTGTTCATGAGAGGATACACATGTATATAGACTAACTAATAATAAATATTGCCTAAAATGTCAGGCCTTATTACCAGAGCCTCAAGTTAGGTATGAAAATAGTGGAGAAAAGTTTAAAAAAAAAAACCCTAGTTTTGTCATATTGTGGATTACTTGCAAGACACTATTGTTTTCTAGACTGATTATTAGCTAATAATTTTTCTACTTACAAATCAATTTAAAATCAGAAAATTCAGTATGACAAATCTAAGTTCAAATATATAACTCATGTTTCTGTTTGGGAGAACAAAATACATCACAATACATCCTTGGCCACATCCTAATTTTTCTGTTTCTGACAAGAACTGGACACAGCAAAGCAGGGTATCTGCTTCTGCTTTGCATGTGTTGTCTTGAATGCCTGAGAAGCTCCTTATCATCTCACAGAGCTGAGGCCTCATTGGTTCAACAGGACTCTCCCTACCCCTTCCTCCTTCACCCTCAGAGCTCTCCCCTCACACAGAAATCACCTTCACTCTCGCTACACTGCATTTCAAATTGGTTTTTGAAATTTCTGCTTCTTCCAGCATCTGTAAGCATCTGAGTATAGGGCTATATACCATAACCATCTTTCTTATCCTAACATTCAACACTATACTTCCTAAGGCTGGGAATCCAGAATTAAGCATTTCTACCTCTATGATGGCCTGAATATTTTTATGTGGGGCAAAGGGTGGGTGTTGCATAAAGGCCAGTTAAGACATTAGTTCCAAGCAGGGATGTCATAGCATTCAGTTGTCTACCTGTTGAATTAGCACTTTCACTTAGTGGGACACCAAACCAACACCAGGGGGTCAAGGGTTATGAGCTAAAAACCAAAGCAGTTAACGTAAGTTTTATCTGTTCATCTTTGTGTTTTTATTGTGTGTGTATAATTATGAGAGGTTAAATATTCTAGAAGTTTTTGAAAAGTATGATCCTCATAAATTTCATTTATGTGTGCATTCTTAAGGCTGATACAGACTTTAATAATATCATGTTTCAGATTATTTTATTCATTTATTTTTTATTTGTTTCAGAGATGTGTGTGCCTTTCTTGGCTAAGCAAGTGGGGACATCTCAAAGTGGGGGCTTACAGATTATCGAAGGGTTTAAAGATTCTTTGATTTGTAATTTGTTTAAAGCCTTGGGATGTTCTAAGTTAAGATAAAAAAAAGTCTGCTAATTGGAAATGAATCATCAGGCATAGACCCGAGAGATTTGTTGGGTAAACTGAGGACCTGAAAGTATGGTTCAAACCCTACCTAGAACTGTTAATGAGTTACAAAGTATATTTCCAATATGGGAAAGGTGCATGAGGAGGCAGGCCCAACCTCCCTTCTTAAGGCCAGCAACTCAGCTTTAGAGTAACCTGGGGTCTCCTTGACCAAAAAGAAAGTCCATTCAGTCAGCTGGGGAGTTTAAGATTTTCTTTTAATCCATAACTGCTTAGAACATAATTTATCCATAAAGCTCAAGGACAACAAAATAATGTTCACAGGATAACAAATTGCCCTCATTTGAATTTTTAAAACTCTGTTGCTAATCATAAATTAATAGATTGTAGTCTATTTAATATTTTATCTTTGAAATTCTTACTAGTTTTCAATAAATGTTGCTGTGAATTTAATAAAAAAAAAACTAGTTTTCAAAGACTAGATAAAAGAACAAAATAGGAGAGAGTTTCTCTATAAGAGCTTTTGGTGTTGACCTCAAGCAAGTGTCAGGTATGCAGTGAAAAATAAATATTAATGTTGAGCCAATTCTAAGAAAATCAAGTCCAAACCATGGTTAATGATGAATAACAGGTAAAGCCGAATGAGGCTTCTATTTATATAGAGAACTTTTGTTCGAAAGTAAATACTGATTTCTAAAATTGGGTCATTAGTAGTTAATGCATGCTTGTTCTTCGTTGTTCTAAATAAGATCTATGTTCCCCCCCCCCCATAAATGACTGAAAAACTGTAAAATTTCCTGTTTTTAATTTAAACCAGTGGGTTGGAGGGAAGTCATATATACAGCCAAGTGATGCTATAGCGACACGCCACAGGGAAATAGCATCGAGAAGAGTGGCATTATGAGTCCTACAGCACACACACCAGGGCACATACCCACCACCTCGGTCCTATCAGCCATGACAGTGAGCCTCGGCTTCAGTTCAGGACTGCTTTCCACCCTAGTGAGTTCTCGCAAATGGAGACCCTTCCTTCACGCCCTGCATCCCCAGCACCTGTATGTGTTTGCTGAGCTAATGAGCAAATGAAATCTACCTTCTTGAATCCCCAAATATAAATTGGGCCCTCCTGCTCTGCCCTTCTCCAGCACTTTGCTTCACCCTGTGGTCCCACGAGCCCAGTGCAGTGTTTTTGCTCCCTGTATTTTGGGCTCCCTTCCCAAAGAAACTTTATCCTTGCAGTTGCTGCAGGTATCACCTGATCTAAGTGAAGCAATCTCCTACTCTGGGCCTGGTTCTGTACACAATTTACTTTCACAGCAGCAAACATCACTAGTTGACAATTATGAGGACTACACTTGCAATTTCTTTTAAAAGGGTGGGGCTGGTCTGAGCTGCCTTTCGTGATAAGCCATGCGACTGAGCCAAGGCTCTATCCATTCTTTAGCTGATAAATTAGAGATAAATAGATGATGTTAACTTGGGTGAATTTAAAATTTATAAAAAATTTCCTGGACCATTGTATACTTTTGCTGCTATAACAACGACCATGCCTTTAGTAGTTTAAACAAGACAAAATTATTGTTACAGTTTCTATGGGTCTAAAGTCTGGGTGCACATGGCTGGGTCCTCTGCTTAGGTGTTGGCAGGGGCTGCATTATTTTCCTGGATGCCTGGGGAAGAATTTTCTTCCAAGCTGTGCTGGGGGAGCCCTAGAACCTTCCTCAGGCTTGATGACACACTGCTGATCACAGGACTCAGTATGTAATTACATTCATGGCTATGGTTGACTATAGAGAAAGGATACAAAGCAATGTTAGCAAAGGGAAGAGGCACATGGGGTGAGGTCTTCAGAAGACCAGGCATGAGCTTCCAAGGTCCTCTTCTGGTGTACCCAGGAAGAGTTTGATTCCTCTAGCAATGAATTATGAAATGAGTCTACCAGGGAAGCTTATTAGCTTGAGTCTCCACGGTTTTTATTGGGCTGGCCACATACGCACCCTCTGCCCAGACCATAAGGAAAGCAGGTGTTGAGCATAAACCACATGTTGGTACAAACAGTCCAGGCTCAGCAAGCCACTTGATCACTTAGGGTGACAATCAGGCTGACAATCAGGCCTGCTCTGCTCGCTCACGCTTGTGCACACAGCTAGATCTCTGCAGCTCCTTGTGGTTGTAGGACTGAGATTCCATTTCCCCCACAAGCTGCCAGCTGGGGGCAATTTCCCCTCTCAGAGGTTTCTTAGTCCATTCTCACGCTTTGGCTTCAGTGGGTCTTTTCACTCTGCAAATCTCTGCATCTCCTTCCACTGTTTCTTTCTGGCTTCCCTTTCTGCTTCCAGTTGGAGAAAATGCTTTACCCTGAAAGGCTAGGTGATAGGCCAGGTGGACGTATCATCCAGGGTAACCTTGCTAACCTCAATAACATCTGTGAAGTACCCTGTGTTCTGTTCTGTCACAGATTCCCAGGTTCCAGATGTGAGTGCATGGACATTGTGGGAATTTACTTATTTCTGATTGTTTTTCTTTTCCTGTATTTCATTCTCTTTTTATCAAACTAGGAGAATATTTTCAGGTGATTGTAAAGTAACACCTGGGCACTTGCTCAAGGTTGGTTGGATGAAGGCCAGGCCCTTGACTGGCTGCTGCATCACCCTCATCAGTACTGTTTCAGCCACAGACCTGTCACTGGCTTAGAGCCTCACTACCCAAACCTTGCCCACAGAAGAGAAAACCGTTTACTTTCTCCCCAGGAGGCCAGCAAGGCCAAATTACGTGTTCATTCTCCACCCTTGAAAGGTTCTTAGATACTCTCTGCGTCCTGATTTTTTATGACTTCTTTTGTTTGTCTGATTCTATCTACTACTTATGCTAACTTGAGCTACTAACACATGCCCACAATCTCTCATCTGCAGTTCTGAGTTTCAGAAAACTCAAGAAAAAGGTGTATTGTTACTCCTTGCTGGAAATGAACATAAAGATATTAACACTATTTATGTCCTTTGAGCCAAGTGTCTCTATGCTATGCCATATGCTTGCCGTGGGGATATTGATTAATATACAAAACAACATATGCTTTTCCAAATTTCCCAAAATTGTAAAACAGAAACACAGCTGGCCACAAAGTCTTCACCTGAGGCGTTGGAAGAAACAGGATCAAGCACTGAAAGGTTTTACAGGTATCCAAAGGATTGAGTTTATATGCTTATAAACTTATAAGAACTTTTAAGAATGACATACTGTTAATTTATATTCTTTATTGCCATTATGTTTCAAATTGATATTTTTTGCTTGAGAAATGACAGTCTTCATGGCTGAACTGGGTCTATATGAGAAAGTAACCAAATAAGTAAATAATCAGAATTAGGAAATCCGTTCCAAAAAGAAAAGCCCTCTTTATTTCAATGAGTGACTTCTGAATCACTGGTACTATCAGATACCATAATTTTATAGTTAATCTAATTTGTAAAATGAGACTTAAACATCACATTCAGGTAAATGTTTAACAAATGTCAAACTAACTTTTTTCATAATAATCAGAAAGATAATAGTAGGAAGATTGTATTTTTCATAAAATATACCAGAATGTTATAAGTTAAATCACATTCACTTGCCAAAGAAATCTTTCAGTAAGTTTTAAGTGCTAATGGATCTGAGGGATGCACTTGCAGAGAGTTTTAGTTGCATATCCCCTTGTATGTTACTCTCTGCCATCTCTCAACTCATATTTTAAAAAGTTATTTGATATTTTAAAAAGTGTAGCAGAAGTACAGCTTCTGCCTAACTTATTTGTTGTGCAAGTTTCTCATCCCAGTATTTTTGACTCAGTAGGATTTTCTTGCTCGCAAACTGTGGCTGCTGTAGTCACAACACCAAAGTGTCAGTGGGTGAATGTGGGGAGTAACCATTAAAATGAGACTGGGAGAAACGGAACTATTGTGTGCTCAAGAACTGCGCTCTCTCATACCTTATGAGATATCTGGGAACCAGAGATACCTTCTAGAAAGACTGGCTAGTCAATTACCTAGCTTTCCCAAACTGCATATATGTGGAATTAAAACATCCATTTTCTGCTGATATCATCTTCATTGTTTATTCTCATTCTAGACCAGTGGTTCTCAACCTTCCTAATGCCATGATCCTCTAATACAGTTCCTCATGTTGTGGTGACCCCCAACCATAAAATTATTTTCATTGCTACTTCATAACTGTAATTTTGCTACTGTTACAAATTGTAATGTAAATATCTGATATTCAGGATGTATTTTCATTGTTACAAAGGGGTTGTGACCCATAGGTTGAGATCTGCTGTTCTAGACCTTATTTTCCTTTCTTAGAGCAAGAGAAAAAAAGACTTTTGTCTGATATTGCTCAGTTAGGTGCCAAAATATATAATCCTTTATTCTCTGAAAGTTAGGGAGAGGAAACCAGGTTTCTGCTGGTTAAAGGGGATGCGGAGTGGAAAGGCTCAGCATTCTACTGCAGTTGCCATGGTGTGCACAGCCTGCCCAGGCCAGGCCCGGGAGCGCCCAGCTGATGGCACTTTTCAGACTCCTCATGTGCATTTATTATTGGCAAAAAAAAAAAAAAAAAACCTTTTACTTCTGTTTTTGTTCCTTCTTTCACTCTATTTTTTCTCCCTGGCCTAGTTCCATAAGTGTGTAAAACCCTAAGGCCTCTTCCCTAGAGGTAGAGAAGGGAGGGAGGCATCAGGGCCATCACTGCCACCTCTGCTGCGCACAGAAGGAATGGACGTTCAAGGAGGTTAAGAAATCTCTGCACAGCTGGAATCACAGCAGGTCAAGAACAGTGAATTAGATCTTCTAACTTAAAAAATACTATGTTTACTTTCACAAAAAGCATCATTGTCTTACTAAGCTTATAGGTACCTCAAATGTGGGCAGAGGCTCTGAGGAGCTCATAGTCCTTGAGCATCCATCACCACCCCTGAGAGCCAGAGACCAAGGCCCAGCACTGCCCTATGAGGAAGCGAGGGGCAGCAGCCCTGAGAGCCTAAGGCCCTCCATCCATCTTCCCCTTATACTCCTGGGTGGTTGTAGACCCTGTGGGAAGCTCCTATGGTCTCCAGGGTTGTCCTAATGAGTTCAATTTAGAAAGTAAGAATGTGAGCACAGACCCCACAGAGCCTGAAAACTGCCTGGGGCACCGAGGGCTGGAGAGGCAGGTTCAAGGACAGGAAAGGCAGAACTCTGCACAGAAGCCGTGGAGAATGTCAGCTGCTACTCTGTTCTTAATGGACGAACCCTTGAGAAATAGGTAGTAAACTGAACATTCTACCCTGTGTTAGGACAGCTTTCACACGTAGCCATTTTCAATACAGAGCAAACTCAACAACACAAACTAAAAAGCTGCTTAGAAGTAAGAGAATGGGAGAATTATGTCTTTTAATATTTCTACAATATTTGCAGTGGATAAAAAATAGCCAAGTATTTTCCCCTAAAGTCATCTCTTAAACAGCTACAATTTATTTTATTATTATTTTTTTTTGAGATAGGTCCTCCCCTGTTGCCTGGGCTACAGTGCAGTGGCAACATCATAGCCCAATGTAACCTCAAAGTCCTGGAGTCAAGCTATCCTCCTGCCTCAGCCTTCTTAGTAGCTGGGACTACAGGTGTGTGCCACCACTTGCAACTAACTTTTTCCATTTTTAATAGAGATGGAGATGGAGGCCTCACTCTTGCTCAGGCTGGTCTCAAACTCCTGAGTTCCAGCAATCCACCCGCCTCAGCCTCCCAGAGTACTAGGATTACAGGTGTGAGCCACTGTGCTTGGCCGCCAGACTCTCTTCTATGAGTTACTATATTCGACATATACAGAAGGCTAATGCAACAGTGCCAGTGCTGTTCTTCCCAGAGTCTGAACTGTTTAAAAATGTCCTCCAAACTGTGTCTAGATTCAGAGTAAAAAGCTTTATTTTAATTTTGAAAAACAATTTCTTAAAGTTGCCAATGGACGTGTACACTATTAAACACTCATTTGAAATATTCTTTATAATGCTACATACACTTCATTTATGCTTTTCCCTTACACTTCAAATATGGGGAGCAAATCTATTTTTCAAAAACTACATGTTTTTAATAACCATAGCATTGTTTTTAATAACCATATATTGTCTTTAAAATGTGGACTTGATGTCATTGGAGAAATTTTTTTCTAGTTTTTTTTCTATTTCCAGCCTCTTTGGCAGCAAATGCTGGTGTTCCAAATGTCTTTTAAAATGTATTGCTCCTGATCATTCACAAAGATTGAGAAACCTGAGCTTCAGTTTTCCTGCTGAGTAAGAGGACCTATCTTCTTTCCTGGTTAGATAGGAAAGATAGTCAGGAATTAAGACTAAGCAGTAAAAACTCCCAGCTTAACACTTTATATCAATAATATTTTAATAATGCTTACATTGCAATTCTTAAAACAACAACATTTTTTAAAAAAGCAGGTCAATTAAAGCATATATTGTCATATATAATTTAGGATCCTATTTTCTGTATCCCATTGGTCCTGGAATTTTGGATTGCTCTAGGGGCCAGGTACCATTATTATTATTTCCACATTATTCATAAAGAAACTGAAGCTGGGGAGACCAATCTATGTCCCTGGGTGGGCCTGTCTTGGTCCTGGTATAATGGCACCTTGAAGCAGGCAAGCAGGCCGGGCCAAGCCACGGGTCTTCACTGGAAGGAGCTGCTTCATGTTGAGGTAAGGGTGTTTGGGATGGTGCCAGCAGCTGCCAGAGCCTGTTTAGCCCCAGGGAACTCCAATCTCTGCCCCCCACCAAGTCAATGCCAGTTCCCCCAACCTGAACTGAGTTACTGAGTTGGGGAGAAGGAATCAGATTTGTTAAATGTCCAGACACCATGGCTATTTGTTTGTTTGGTGAGTTCCCTGGCATGTACCCTGAGACCCTGTTTCTACCCATTTGGGAGGGCTTTCACACCTTCCTGTTAGAGGCTCCATTTGAGGGTAAAATAGAGGCTCATTTGCAGTTCCTGGGAACAGGGGCACTAGGCCACCATTTGGGGAGGGTTTTTGAACTTTCCAGTCCTGTGGCAGAGCGTTTGGGGTGCCATAGCACCATTTTGGAGTGACATTTGTCCCCTTTGGCTTTCCATGTGTTTGCTAGGCCTGGCATTTTGTGTTAGGAATCCTCTGTAGCATCTGATTCTGTTATTTGTGAGTTTTGTGGCAACCTAAGGAAGCTTCATCTAAAAGTCCCTTAGAAAAAGTTTTTGCTGAATGGCCAACTTATTGCAAATCTATGTCTAAAGAAAATGGTTTTATTGTAACCCTGTATATGTGCTGGACTATGAGAGTGGCTGTTAAATAAAACCTTGAATTATACTATCTTATAACTGGAATTATTTGGTCAAAGGTCAGGTAAACAGAATCTTGAATTTTATTGATTTATAACTGGAATTATTTTGTAAAAGGTCCTCTATGCATGGGGTAAGAAATGTCCAATTGCCTTAAGTTTGATTAGAGGTCAGACATTTCATATTTATTGACCTAATACAATCTTAAAGGCCTGGGAAAACGGCAATGGTACATGAGAGACCTCTACTGGTAGTGGGTAGTATATTTTGTTTTAAAGTTTAAGACAAAGGGGTGTCCAACCTTTTTTCTTTTCTGAGACAAATCATAAGAATAAGAATTGCTTTGGGCCACACATTTTATGTACAGACACTAAGGAAAACTGACGAACAACAACAACAAAAAGTCTGCGCGTACTTTTCTGACACCACAGATGAGCAAAGCGGTGCCCATATAACAAAAACAGTCAGATTCCCCTTGTCAACTAAAATAAAATCTTAAGGCTCCCCACCCTAAGTGACTGACTGACTGGATCCCCTCTTGGCCAAGGGGATCCCTAAAACTGAGTTGCTAGCCACAAGAAAGATCTGACATGCCTCATCAGGTCCCTCTCCCCTTCTTAGAGATGTCCTCTGTGACTCACTAACAGGCCTAAGGCTATGCAAGACCTACCTGCAGGTCCTCAATATATATTACAAACCACTTGAGTCTGGGCAGAGGGCTGTACTTTGTCTCTAATTAGCAGACCCTTTATCTTAAGCATTCCTTTTCACTGACTCCTGGTCTTCAGCCAATTGTCAGGTAAAGAATCTTTAAAACCACCTATCATCTGTAAGCCCCCTCCCAGATGTCCCACCTTTTTTAGACCAAACCAATCTACCTTTTCCATGTATTGATTTATGAACTCACCTGTAATTCCTGTCTCCCTAGACTGTATAAACCAAACTGTAATCCCACCACTGCCAGTCCACTTGTTCAAGGCTTCTTGGGTGTGGCTCTGGGTCACGGTCCTTAAATTTGGCTCAGAATAAACCTCTTTGCTCTGTGTCCTGGGGCTCATTCATTGCTGGAAGGAATGCAAAGTGGTTCAGCAGCTGCTCTGGTAGAAATTTTGGCAGTTTCTTACAGAACTAAGTGTACACCTGCCATATGACTCCAAAGTACTTGTAAGCTATTTACCCAACTAATTTAAAATGGGTCTGTTGGGGGGCATAATGCAGCCACATATAAACCCTTCCCCCTACTTCTCTCCTCCTAAGACAAAAGAACTAGTTAGCCCCACCCCCAAGAAGTTCTCACCAAAGGATCCTAACTCAGCCCCTCGAGCTGAGGAATTTGCCCACTCCCTACTGGTCCCCTCCAGAAGCCACCTTTGCACTGCCCAGGCGGGTCACCCACCCCTATCAATAACCTGGTCTCCATTCATGTCTCATCTCTGGGCACCACTGCTTACACCTTTCAGTGTTTGCATAAAACTTGCCTGCAACATTCACTACTTCATTTCCAGTCACTAACAACCGTAAGCAAGGGAGATGACTGTCAGTAGGGAAATGGATAAACTGTGGTGCACCCATGAAACAGTACTATTCAGTGATTAAAGGAACAAGCTACTGACTCATGCAGCAGTAACATGGATGAACCTCAGATGCATTTTGCTAAGTGAAAGAAGCCAGGCCCCAAAGACTAAAAACTGTATGATTCCATTTCCAGGACATTCTGGAAAAGACACAACCATAGGGATGGAGAATAGATCAGTGGTTGCCAGGGGCTGAAGGCCTGGGTAGAGGCTGGCTCCAAAGGGGATACTGGGGGACTTTATAAAGATGAAGGAGCTGCTCTATACAGTACTGGAGTGATGGACAGAAGACTCCCCACATCAGTGCAGACCATGGAGATGTACATCTCTAACATTGAACTTTCATGTGTGCACACACAAAAAATCAATCACAATGAAAATAAAAACTCACCAAACTATCCTGGGATATTTGGATTTCATTGTGTGTAGATTTTTACTCCCAAACTATGGAAACTGAGGTATCCTGAAGACCTCACTCCTTATATGGCAGACAGTCTTAATGGGGCCTCACTTTCATTGTCCAAAACTAATTTTAGACAAAACTAGACAGCATCAGTACAAAAAACCCCAAACCTTCTTTTCCCTGTTTCCTGGGTAGCAGGCGTTATTCCGTGTGCTTTTGTCCTATTCTGCATAAAACAGAGTAAGTAGCACTGATGAAGATATTCTAAGCCATGTCCCCATCCTGACAAGTGTGGGAGTGCCTGAGGTGTCATAGCTTCTTTAAAATTCAGGATTCATGACCAACCAGGACACACTAGTAGGACTCAAGTTCACTATGGTCCAAGCAAGGAGAGGAGGACCTCTAATCTAAAACTGAGACAGAAAGGGGTGGGTGCTACACAGATCTGACCATCACCTTCCAGAACAAGAAAGGATGCCTTCCTCCTGAGGTTGCCACAGAAGCTCATGAGTTTGGGAATGTTGTAGGATGCTCATGGCAGCAGAAATAGTTCACAAGCTGGTGAAATACCTGATAGACATTACTGTTGTCATTAAATGAGCTTGAATGCTTAAGATGCCAGTTGTTAATCAAATCCCATAAGAGTGTAGCAGACAGGGACGAAATTCCCAAGGTGGCTGCTGCCTGCTCTGCCCCCACTTTCCAGATCATTCCCTCCAGGGAAACCAGCTGAAACAACTCCATAGTCTGCCCACAGACTGTCTCAACCCAACCATCCTATACTCAGCAACCTGTGAGCCATCTCCAGACCCTCTTTGTGCAGGGCACCCCAGCAGGCCCTCATGGCATATCCCAGACCTTTGGTGCTGCCATGAGCCTGGCACAGTGGCCTCCTCATCCTGGCAACCTGCCCATACCTATTCTTGGCTCCACCCTTTCCAGCTGCATGAGCTTGGATACTGCAGAGTCTCTCCAAGAGCTCCTTATAAACAGATACCCACTTATAAACAGATACCCTCCTAAAGTCCTGATCCCAGTGTCAGGTGGAGGAGTCCTCTAAATCCCCCAGGGCTTATGGCAGTCCTCCCAGGTAACCTCAGCCCTCTCAGACCCCGGTAAGATCTGCCCTCCCACATGAGTCCTGCCTTCCCAGGTGAGGTTCTACCACTGTGACTATTGAAAGAGGTACTGCCAGGGCATGAGCCAGAGTGCTGTTGTCACACTGACGTTCATTCATGAGGAAGATGCTTTCTGAGATGCTCCCCAGTGGTTGGTTAATGAAAGGAAGATCTGGCACAGTACATGGATGGCTACACGTGGGGCCCCACAGGGCCAGGCCCAGTGATGGCCGTACTGGTCTAGTGATTGCAATTTACAACCACAACACCTTTGTCCCTGCTTCATTTGGAGCCTCCAGAATAGCCCCCCAAGGAAGGTCCCACAAAAGCACAGCGCAGGCCAGGGTCCCTCACATCTGAAGATGGATACCTCATCTCCCCATGAGTGAAGGGCACTCAGCTCCCTTGGTATCCTGGAGCCACAGCCTTCTGACCTCACCCTTGCCCAAGTGCGTCTCACTTCCTTGTGATTCCTCCTGCCTCACATCTGGCTGCCCTCCCCACCCACAGCCAAAGGCCAAATGGCAGTCTAGTCCCCACATGACCCAGACTCCAGGAGATGGCCACACACTCCCATCACCCACCCCTGTCACCCTGCCAGGCACACAGCCCCTTCTCCATTCCACAAAGCCCTCCATGTGGCCACCATCCTTCCTCACTAACTCAAAGGCAGGTCTCTCCTTCTGGAACCTCAGCCCAGGACACAGTTGGGCAGCAAGACCAGCCAGGGCTCCATAGCATGCTCCCACCACCTCCCCCCACCACCTGGGGCCAAGGCACATGGTGGGATCACTGGGTGGGTGTAGGGGAATCTCAAGTTCCTACGGGCACCTGTCACAGCCAACTTCTCAAGCTCCACAGCTTCTCACTGGAAACAGGATCCAATTCACTGGAGGGAGGGGACTGGAGGCTACTCAGGATTCTACATACTGGGGTTTCCAAAACTCTTGAGGTTCTAAGCCCATCATGAGGGTATTGCAAGAAAATCACTTGTAAAGTTGAAGAAGCACATAGTGAGTAAACAGTTCCTTCACCCACTCCCCGTGAGCTCTGAGGGCACGCCTGAGCTCAGGGACTAGGGAGGAGCCCAAGTCCTGGTGTGGGTCTTTCTCGGGATGTGGGTCCACTGGAAACTCAGAATGTTGGTTTCCTTTTCCTTTACCTGGAGGGGACAGGAGCAATCAGACCAAGGCTGAGTTCGGGCTGAAGAAAGCTAGGGCGAGTGTGTCACTTGGGTATCTGTGGAGAGGAGATGCGAGGGTCAGAGTGAGCAGGTCCGGGCACGTTTGCATCTCTCCACATTGCCAGAATGTAACTGATGCTATTTCAGTCCTAAAAGCTGTGAGCTATGTGAGGCAGCTCTCCTTGGTACTGTCCATTCCCTCCCGCTCCAGGCACTCCACAGTCAGTACAGCAAACTGTACACAAAAGTAAATACAGCATGTAAGTACTACAGACTAAAATTTCCACATTAGATAAAGTAACATCTCACATCAAGAGTGAAATTGGATAGGAAAGGGGTTAATGAACTGGTCCAAGCAGAGTGGGGGCGTGGAAAGAAGAATGCCCGGGCTGATCCCATCAGTCTCAGTGGTCAGTCTCAGTGTCTTGTCAGGAAGAGTTCTTGACTTGGGCAGACCCTTTGGTGACAGATGCTGGGTGCTTATCACAAAGTGGCTGCAAGTCACTATGGAAACTTCCACACCTGGGAACATTCCTGCTTTTTTTATGGCCTTTCAGTCTTTTGGTGAGGACTGAGAGGAAAGTATTCTGCTCTTATCTGATTGGGTGCTGAAACACCTTTGGGCCCCCATGGCCCAGTTTCAAAGAGTGAAGGGCAAACTGTCCCCACCAATGGTGGGCTCCAGCCCAAGGTACCCTCCTGATTCACCTACAAACAGTAGGAAGTGCCTGGGGCACCTCCCACCCAGGGCCCTCTTCTTCCTCCTTTCTGAAAATCAGACTACTTGGGCTTCTGGGCAGGTGATGACTATGGGTTTACATGATGCACCTTGGAGATGGGGCAGGGGGATGTGGGCCAGACCCCACCAAGTCCTTTTCCTATACCTTCTAGCTCCTGTCTCAAAGGCCCCCTGAAAGTCACAGAAGCCTGCAAACCCATGTGTGTGAGCCCAGGCCCATGCCTGGGAGCAGCAAGAGCCCCCAGAGAGCAGCAGGGGGACCTCATTCCTGTGAGTCTCTCTAATGGGGTCAGGACAACAAGTCCTGAGCCAGAGAGTGGAGAAAATCAGTGTCCCAGATCCAGAGAGGATTCAAGCAGAGGTGAGGCAGTACCCCATGCTCAGAGGCAGAACCAAGAGTTCAGCTGAGTGTGGAAATGGTCCAGTCCTTGTGGGGTAAACTCCCACAAAATTAAATGAAATGTGCTCTTTTGATTCCAGAAACTGAGTAAAAAGACTTGCAAGTATTATGCACTTTTGTTGAGACCTAAGCGACCTGGGAAAACACAGTGGGGGCCTGCAGGCCAAGCCTAACAACCTCCTACAGGGAACCCCAACTGTGTAGTCAAGTCAGCCTGCCAGATATGGGTTGAAACGGCCCATCTGTGTAGAGGACATGACTCAAAGGTTGATGTGAGTGGAAAGAAAACTCCATCGTAATGATGTGAGTAAAACACTCCATCGTAACTGTGGGGTCTCCAAACCATAAGAAAATAGTCATGGAGCCTGTTTCTCAGAAATTTAATTGAGTACATAGAAGAAAAAGGTTTTACTCCTCTGTTTATCCTAACCTTTAACTTTAACAATAGAAGTCAGATAATGTATAGTTCTTTTAGGTCTTCAGAGTGGAACAGCCTGAGGCTAGCTTAAGATGGTTGTCTTACTTTCCCGACTTTCTTTCTTTAGGCTAATCTTATGATGGTTATCTCACTTTCCTGGACTTTCTTTCTTTTCTATAGTTTAAGATAACAATTGAGGATGTTAGGATTATTGATCAATGTTGTGTACATGACTAGCTCCCGATAAAAGGGAGTGAAAAATAAAGACATTTTGCTACATGCCATCTAAGAGTATGTAGTTGTTTTTTGCTTTCAAACAATTCTAGGAGTGAGCTTGCACCTGCGGCCAAGCCGTCCTTCTCTCCCCATGAGAAAGAACATCACCTAACAAGTCCTAGTCTGGACTGGACGACCCTGGAGGGTTGGGAGCCTGCATTCAAGGGTGTCTCACTCATTGTGGAGAGAGGCCCCTGTGTTACGTGGCAAGTGGGTTAGGTGACACTTATGGCCTCTCTCACTTGAGTTCCAAATCAGGGCTGAAGACTGAGTAGCCCAGAGTGAGGATGTGAGGCAGGGAGCCCCATTCTAGACCCAACCCTGGGGAGCCATCTCAGGTACCTAAGGTGCCTGAGAACTTCCATGCCCCAGCCTTCACACACTCTTTATTTTGGGATTGGAGGAGCCTGCTGAGGAGTCCTCAGTGTCAGACCAGGGGGCCATGCAGGGACCACAGGGACCCTGGACCATAGGGCACATCCTTGCCAGGGCCAGGTAGACTCAGTGGAAAAGCTGAAAAGTCCAATTTCCTTTCAGGGAAACCTAAAGAGTTCCCCAAGATGGCCCTAGGCCTGGAGCAAGTGTCCCTAGCCTCTGTCCACCAGCCCAGCCCAGCAGCTCATGGTGGCAGCCCTCCACCCAGAAACAGGAATCTGCTGCTCCCCAACCCTCACCAGTGGCAGGAGGGGGCCTGTGCAGAGACCAGGGACCCTTGTATCTCTCTAGGAGACCCTGGGGCTCAGGGTTGAACCAGCCTGTCCCCAGCCCAGGATAAGCTATAGGTTGTTTGGGGTTTATTCCAATGGAATTCACACCCATACCGCCCCACGATGTTGAGATCCACTACACTACTGCTTCCAGCAGGGATTTGGCCCCTGTCCCTGCAATGTCTGCTCTGGGAACCCCCAGGACTGCAGGACAGATCTGGTCCTTTAATCCCACGAAGAAGCCAAGACAGCATCCAGCAAGCTGTCCTGCAGCCCCAGATGGCCCCTCAACTGGCTGAAATCAATGTCTAGAGGGAAGCTGGAAGCTACAGGCCTCTGGAGGGAAGGTGCATGTGTCATCCTCACAACCCTATTCAGCCAGCCACATGTTCTGAATCCTCATGCCGGCCTACTTGAGGGACAGAGCCCTCCGCCACACAGCACAAGTCTCAGACCCAGAGGGGCCCAGCACAACCTCAAATGAAGCCCTGGGAGAGGAGGGGCATCATGGGGCCCTCAGCAGCCAGGATGACAATGAATGGCACCAAGACCCCTGTGCACTGGCCAGTGATGTGATGGAATTTGGCCAAAGGCAGAGTGGCCCTCTCAGGGCAGTGCATGGCTACCTGGGGCTTGTGTATGCCCCACAAGACCAAGTTGTTAAGTTGGCCAAACTAACCCCATCTTGAAAAGGCATTCTGTGAGACTCTGTTATAGGAGGACATAAACTTAGATAAGAGAGACATGCTCCAGGCTTGTCCTTGTAGCACCCCAATTGTAGACCCACCCACCTGTGAGAAATATGCTGACTCTCTGATAAGAAGAAACAGCCAGGAGAACCCTGATTGTGAGGTAACATCATTGATGTCCTAGAGAGAACAGCAGCTTGGTGGTTCTCGATAGAAACTAGCTCCCCCTCAGCCAGTCCCTCCCTAAATCCCTTCTAACATCTTTTAGATCTTAGCCCACATGTACCCAAGTATCAAAATAAACAATGCTGCCTTTGTTACACTTTTGTCTTGAATATTCTGATCTGCTCTTTTTCAGTTTTTTACCTATCATCTGGTGCCCAATGCTTGGGTGGGATAAGTCTCTGAGTCTCCTGTTCCCCCTTTCCCCCTCTCTCTCCTTTCTTCTCTTTTTCCTCTTCGGTGTCAAATGAGAAAGGTGCTCAACTGATGGCCAGGGGTCAGGGCACTCCCTGGTGAGTTGGGAAAGACCTTTCCTTGTCTGGTAGGTGGACAGTAGGGTAACACCAACACTTTCTTTCCTTCTTCCTCCTTTCCTCCTGGGACTCTGTCTACCACTACTTTCCCCTCTTCCCACCTGGAGACTCCTTGAGACCCCCTACTAACTGAGGTCGGATCAACATCTCAGGACACTGGGACCAGTAACCACTTTTCCATATGCATTCTCTACATTCATACCAGCATCTAATAGCTTTATTGAGATGATAAAGTTATAGGAATAGAGGACAGACTAGTGGTTGTCACAGTTTAAGAAGAGAGTGGGAGTGGAAGAGAACTTGACATGGCTGCAAAAAGGCAACATGAAGGATCCTTGTCATGAACATGATCTGTGTCTTGACTATATAAGTGTCAAACATCCTGCTTGTGATGCTGTCCTATGGTGTCATAAGATGTATCAGTTTCTTGAGAGAAACTGATAAAGGTCGTACAGAATCTTTCTGATTTCTTACAACTTTTTGTGAATCTATAATTATCTTAAAAGTTTAAGTTAGAAATGGAAAATGGGGCCAGGCATGGTGGTGCATGCCTGTAGTCTCAGCTACTCAGTAGAGTCACTTGAGCCCAGGAGTTCAAGCCTGCAGTGAGCTATGATTATACCCTGGGGTGACAGAGTGAGAAACAAACAAAAAATGTGGGAAGCCATGAAAGAAAAAAAGAAGTTGGTAAATCTAAGAGTTTCTTTTCCTTCATTGCCAAAATTCTGGAATCAAGTGTGATAAAGACAAAAAGATTGGTAAATTCTATATGTGCTAATGCAAAAATGTAAATTGAGCACAAAGATGTCTGTTATACATTGCTTGGTTTGGAATGTCCAGAGGAAAATAGGTCAGTTTAAACTCAAGGATTTGTCTCTGTTCCCTTATGAAACTCCACAAAAATTATAATGAAAGGTTAAAAAAGGCAGAAATCAATAAAGAGATAAGAAATGCCAAGTGGTTGAGAGATTTCAACAAATTTTCTTGTAGCGTGAAAGCAGATGGCCAAATGTTAACTGAATTAGCTGACCTAAGAGAACTGACTCCCAAGAGGTAGTAAGGGAATTTGATGAGAATCAAGATGACACCCACCAAAGACCCTAGAAAGGCTCAGGAAAGGAAGCATAAATTTCTTCTGGAAATAAGAGTGTGGGATGGGAATGAAGTTAGGAGACTTGGTTGAGGTTTTATAAGGAGTAGAGTCTTATCTCAACCTATGCATTGAGGCCCACCTGAAAGTAGACAGAACATGACTTCCTATACCCTAAACAAGGATCACCAACATTTGAGAAAAGCCTCTAATATAACAGATAGAAATCAAAAGAAGTAAATAGTAGGGAGAGAGAGAGAATGAATGTATGGAGGAGAAAACTTTCAAAAATCTCAGACATTCAGAGATATACTAGAAGACCTTGCATTCATGCAACAAGAATGGGGACTACAAAACAAGAACACTGGGGACAAGAATGTTTTTGGAAAATAAAAATATGATAGCAAAAAAATTGTTTTAAGCAGCACAGTTGGAAGAATAAAAGATGAAGTTGAGGAAGTCGCTTAGAAGTAGAACAAAAAGAAAAATAAGTAGAAAATGTTTTCAGTCTTATATCAGGCAAACCTCTACTAAGTAATTGGATTGTTTAAAGAGTTTTGTAAAAGAACACTTAGAAATGTGTGGGAAGAATACAAGAAGGCTTTACCACCTCAGGCCTGAGTAAGATGAGCAACTGTGACCTTGAGGTGGGTAGTTTGGAAGAGTGGACACCTGACTTCCCACACTTTTCTCTCTCTGACTAGCTGCCAGTGCTGACACTAGAAGGCCTGAGGGTTTTTTGATGCTATTCGTTGGGTCATTTTCTCTGGCTACCAAGCAGCACAGACCACAGAGTCAAGCGAATGTGGAAAGATAAGAAAAAGACTTTCAGCACACTTTTCTAATAAAGGCATTGAAAACTATGAAATTTCCTCTGAGTGTTACTTCGGCCATATTCCAGAGTTTCATTGTTGCTGTTCTTGTATAGTTTCACTCTGTTGCCCAGAGTAGAGTATCAGCCTAGTTACAGCAATCTCAAACTCCTGAATTCAAGTGATCCTTCTGCCACAGCTTCCTAAGTAGTTGGGACTACAAGCACCCACCATGACACCAGCTAATTTTTCTATTTTTGGTAGAGATGATTCTCATTTTTGCTCAGGATGGTCTCAAACTCCTAAACTCAAATAACCCTAGAGAGCTAGGATTACAGGGGTTAGCCACCAGAACATATTCCAATGTGTTTTAATATTGTTAACTTCTGACTAGTTCACAACTTTTTCCTTAAACCAAGAAGTTTTTGGAGCAGTGGGTTAAAACGTCAAGAACAGTTTTATATAAAGGGTGTTCCTTTTAGTTAATTTCTAAGGTTAGCACGTTATGGGCAATGAATGTGTTCTATAATTTGGGGAATTTGTGGAACTTTTGAAATGGTCTAATTATGGCTAATATTTGCAAGTATTCTGTGTTTTGTTATCTATTAATTCAAGCCTGATATTTGAATTGTGCTATTCAATCATCTACATTTTTGTTTGTATTTGATGTATTGATTTTTGAGGGATAGATTAACATCTCCCACTCTATTGTGGATTTGTCAATGACTCTTTTTAAGCTTGCACATGCAGATTGACTTAATAGTTCTTTGACCTGCTATCAGGTTTGCTTTATGTATTTTGAATCTGTGTTATTAAGTACACAAAGGTGGATTATACCTTTTATGAATATAAAATATTTTTCTTATTCTCTTTAGTACTTTTTGTCTTATTTAATAATATTATCAGAGTACCTGCTTTCTTTTTTATTAGTATCTACCTGGTTAATCTTCCTTTTTTTTTTTTGGAGACAGAGTCTCACTCTGTCACGCTGGGTAGAGTGCTGTGGCATTATCATAGCTAACGATAGCCTCAAACTCTTGGGCTCAAGCAATCCCCTTGCCTCAGCCTCCCAAGTAGCTGGGACTACCAGCACCCAGCATGCCTGGCTAGTTTTTCTACTTTTAGTAGAGATGAGGTCTAGCTTTTGCTTAGGCTGATCTGGGACTCCTGAGCTTAAGGGATCTTCCCACCTTAGCCTCCCAGAGTGTTAGGATTACAAGTGTGAGCCACTGTGTCTGGCCCTGGTAAATCTTTTTAAAAAATTCTTTTCTTGGGCAGTGCCTGTGGCTCTAAGGAGTAGGGTGCTGGCCCCATGTACCGGAGGTAGTAGGTTCAAACCTAGCCACAGTCAAAAACTAAAAAAAAAAGTCAAAAACGAAAAAAAAAGAAAAAAATTATTTTCTTCTTCTCTTTTTATTGTTTTACTTTTCTTTTCCTTTCCTTTCTTTTCTATTCCGTTCTTTTCTTTTCTTTCTTTTTTTTTTTTGAGACAGAGTCTTGCTCTATTGCCTAGGCTGCAGTACAGTGACGCAATCATAGCTCACAGCAATCTGAAATCCTTTTGCCTTGGCCTCCCAAAGTGCTATTATTACAGGCATGAGCCACTGCACTCAGCCTGCATTTTTCTTTTATTATACTTTTCATCAGGAAGGGATAACAATGATTTTCAGCATGATTTCTGTTTCTGTGAGCATGCCACAAATTGTGTTAATATAATTATTGTGAGTTTTTTTCTCTGTTCGTTCATATAACTCTATTCTGAATTTCGCTAGGAACTTTCATCCTTCAAGGAAGGAACAATGGGGTGGGCATGGGGGTCCAAGAGGCTGAATAGTACACTGGTGGCTAATGTTATGCAGAAGGAATAGAGGGCTCCTACAGCCAGAATTCTTGTACCCTCAATGAATCCTTAGCAATTTAAAAAAAAAAAAGAAAGAAAGAAAAATGATCAAGACCAAATGGTTTTTTAAAACTTATGTCCCCCTTGTCCTCAAAAATACTTAGTTATAATTTCTTCTAAACTTCTTCAAACTGCAGACCAATAGTTCTTTGTCTGAAATTCTTTTAGGCAAAACATTTTCAATATTTTGGCTTTATACTATAGCATAACTGGAGCCAAGCAATGCTCAGTTGGATAAGCTTACTTGTATATATTTGTTACTAATTTTAGTTTTTAATCCTATTAAGTGAAAGTCATACATGAAAAATCCTCACACAGGTCCCCTTCTATGGCCCTATAATTTACGGCTTATGGACATTGAGTGAAATCTAGGCAATATTAATTAGGTTGATTAGAAGTTTATCTGAAAACAGGATACAAAAATTCTGATCAATCATCTACATCCTTCCAATTCAGCCCAATGGACATTTATTTCTATTGTATTATTAAAAGAACTGATAATTGATACTTCAGTTGGTCTCGTTTTCATATCAGAAGGCATCACCTGAATTTAGGATGCCTGCCATTCTACAAGAAGGGTTTGGAATTCAGATTTTGCTATACACTTCCGAATAACTTTCTATGATTTACCATGCAAAATTTTGGGCACATTGTCTCAAATTCTCAATTAGAGTTTCCTTTCCCATTTGTTTTCCTCTTCATTCTAGATATTTTTCCATTTCCTTTTTCAAATCACAGCCTTCACACTGAAATTCGTCAGTCTTACTGAGTAATTTAGCTCAGTGAAAAAAAAAAAAAAGCCAAAATATTGAAAATGTTTTGCCTAAAAGAATTTCAGACAAAGAACTATTGGTCTACAGTTTGAAGAAGTTTGGAAGAAATTATAATTCAGTCTTTTTGAGGACAAGGGGGGCATAAGTTTTGAAAAACCATTTGGTCTTGATCATTTTTCTTTCTTTCTTTCTTTTTTTTTTTTTATTACTGGGGATTCATTGAGGGTACAAGAAACCAGGTTACACTGATTGCATTTGTTAGGTAAAGTCCCTCTTATATTTTCAGTTATGCTTCCCCTGCAGTGCCTCTAAGCAAACATTGAGGACTGACTGAACATTTGCTCAACTTATGCAAAATGTTTCTTAGTAGAAATTGATTTGAATTTTAAAATGCCCCTTAGGATAAGAAACTCCATTAAATTTCAGATGAGAAAGAAAAGTAATATATATGATGAACATCACCAGGAATGCGTGTGTGTACTACATATATACAATTGTTGGTAGTCATTATGTTGAACATGCCTCCTTTCAGGAGTATGATCTCATTAATTTAAAAAACATGGACTGGTTAGGACATTCATTAATGTCCTAAAACAGGGGTGTCCAAACCATGGCTCCCAGCCAGGATGGTATGCATGCAGCCCAACACAAAATCATAAACTTACTTAAAACAGTGTGAGTTTTTGTAATTTTTTTGGTGGAACTTGACTGCATGGTTCTTGAGTGTGAACTTTGTAGATGACCACGTTTTGTCACGAGGTCATAAAATAAGGATACATATGCTTGCTCTTGCTATTAGTACATATGCATGGCTTCGGTTTTATGGCTATGTGCAGTTTCCGGTGTGTTATCTTACAAGCACAGTTTAATTGACGCTATCAGATGTTATGTGGTCCTGTGGTGACTTGGCAAGGCAGTGATTATCAGCAATATTTCAACTTACCATTGCAACATTGGGCATTTATGTTATTTGGAAGTCAGGTAAGCATTCTCATTTGATTATTAAGGCTACTTTCACACCTTGGTGGCATCTCACACATCACCTTCCAAATGCTTTGTAATGGGCCTCACCTTGCCCTGCAGCTGAGATGTGGAAGGGCCTAACCTTGCTTCCTATTTCCCTGTCAATTAATTTTCATAATAAAAGTGAAAATAATCCCTTATCTGCTGTTAATTTTTTTATCCCAGTATGGCTTATACATGTCTCAAAAGAAAACCGAACCCCAAATAAGAAAAATTACGGATGAAGGAAGATTATTCAATGAAAAGTGCACAGATGGATTTGTTGAGGAAAATAATAAGGCATTCTGCTTACTTTGTAGGGAATTTGGGCAAGTTTTCAAAGACTATCATTTGGAAAGGCATTATATGCAAAAACATGCTGCCAAATTCAACACATACGAAGGATTGTGTCATAAGGACAAAATAGTAGAACTGAAAAAAGTCTGTCTTCTCAATAAAAATTATTTCACGGGTTGGTGCCTGTGGTTTAAGTGGCTAAGGCACCAGCCACATACACTTAAGGTAGCAGGTTGGAATCCAACCCGGCAGCCAAAAACAACAATGATGGCTGCAACCAAAAAAACAGCTGGGCGTTGTGGCAGGCGCTTGTGGTCCCAGCTACTTGGGAGGCTGATGCAGGAGACTCACTTGAGCCCAGGAGTTGGAGGTTGCTGTGAGCTATGATGCAATGGCACTCTACTCAGGGGGACAGCTTGAGACTTTGTCTCAAAAAAAAAAAAATATTTCACAAAGTTATAATTCAGTTTAATTTCATTGTAAATGCTAGTTATATGGTAGCATATTTAATAGCAAAAAACATCAAAACCATTTGCTGATGGTAAGTTTATTAAGCAATGTATGGAAAGCATGGCAGATACAATTTGCCATGAAAAAAAGGGCTATTTCTTTTCTTTTAAAAAATTTTTTTAAAGGGGCTATTTCTAAAATCAATTTGTCTCAGACAAGCGATTTTCAACCCATGTGCCACACACACTGGTATGTTATGAGAGGATCTCAGGTGCTCTGTGAAAAATTTTAAAGATCATTAATTAAATTATTTTTAAAAGATGTTCAAAGCACAGCAAGTATTTCTTTTTACTCTTTTTATTTTTTTGATCAACATAATTTAAATGTGCCATGGAAGTTTAACTATAGGTTCAAATGTGTTGTGAAATAAAAAAGGTTGAAAAACATTGCACTAGAGTATAGCCAGGGGAATTGAAGAAACTGGAAAATCTATTGAAAGAAACTTGGAAAGTAAAGCTGCTAAGTTTTAATTTTATGCTCTGGCAATGGATGACAGCACTGATGCTACAAATATAGCTCAACTTTTTTTATAAGAAGGATTGACGACAAACATACTATCCCTGAAGAATGGGTTCTTAAGAGAGTTATACGAAGCAGTAAAAAATATGTTAAAGCTATTTTCTTTGTCCATTGTCAACATATCTGATCTAGTTACTGATGGTGCCCCAGCAATAGCAGGTAAAAGAGAGGGACTTGTAAAATTAATAGAAGTTGATGCAATTGCTGCCTCAAACTCACGTTTAATAAAGTATCACTGCATAGTACATCAAGGAAATTTATGCACAAAAACTTTAAAAATGGATACTTCATGCAAATCATCGAAGACTGTGCATTTCATAAGGGCCAAGGGATCGAATCATTGCCAATTCCAGGAATTCCTTGAAAGTATTGATGCCAGCTATGGCAGCATCATTTTTTTTTTTTGAAAGCAAGATGGCTAAGTCAAGGCCAAATGATAAAAAGATTTTATGATTTGTGGCATGTTATCAAGTTGTTTATGGTATCAAAAATCAAATTTAGGCCAGAACTTGATGATGAAAACTGGCTTACAGATATAGCATTTTTAGTGGATTTAATTGTTCATTTAAATGAGCTAAACATGTGTCTTCAAGATGAAACCAACTTATCAGTACAACGTTTCAAACTATAACAACGTTCCAAACAAAACTGAAATTACATTCCAAATGAAACTGAAATTATGGCAAGCCCAAATTAAGGCAAACAATTTTATGCATTTTGACATGTTGGCCAAACATAGTCCTGTGAACAGCAAAAAATATGCAGCCTTGCTTTTCGATTTCATACGAATTTGAAAACAGATTTCAAGATTTCTGGGAAAATAATCAATATTTTGGTGCATTTTGGGACTCCATTTTCAGTTGACAAAAATATATAAACTACCAATTTTCAAATGGAATGCATAGAGTTGCAATCTGACATGCAACTTAAAGAGAAATTTGATCATGTCTGTTTACTGAATTTTTATAGGTTCTCTCTTCCCAGAAACAAATATCCATTACTTCGCAATCATGCCTTCTCACTTTTTGGTATCCCCTACATTTGTGAGCAACTATTTTCAAGAATGAAGCACATTAAGAGAAAAATTAGAGGCCCTGCACGGTGGCTCATCCCTGTAATCCTAGCACTCTGGGAGGCTGAGGTGGGTGGACTGCTTGAGTTCATGAGTTCAGAATCAGCTTGAGCAAAAGGAAGACCCCATCTCTACCAAAAATGGAAAAATGGAGGCAAGAGGATCACTTGATCCCAAGAGTTGGAGGTTGCTGTGAGCTATGACACCATAGTACTCTACCCAGGGCAACAATTTGAGACTCTGTCCCCCCCAAAAAAAGGAAAGAAAAAGAAAAGAGTAAAATTAGAACCAAAATATCTGATGAGCACCTTGAGAACTTACTGAGAATTGCAACAACTACTGTCAAACCAGATCCTGATGCATTGTTTCTCAAATACAATGTCCAATTTCCCACTAGTTTTAGGTGGCCCCTTTTCTTTTACTTTATAATAAAAATATTTTAAAAAGACACTTTATTACTTAGTTATGTACATTTTCTGTATTAGTGATCACAAACTTGGGATCTGCTTGACAATTTTAAAAGATTCTCTGAACGGGTCACTGCATAATTAGGATTATAATGTGAGGACTCTTTTGCTGATCTTTGATGGCAGATAACATAAAAATTATGTGTAGGCTTTTTTATTTTTGCTCATCAGCTTTTGTTAGTGTTTGTGTATTTAATGTGTGGCCCAAGGCAACTCTTCTTCCAGAGTGGCCCAGAGAAGCCAAAAGGTTGAATATCCCTGTCCTAGAACAAATGTTATACCAGAATCCCCCAAAGAGATAGATTTTATTCATCTCAGGACACAGGAGTCCATTTGATGGAGTATACACTGAGTGTGACGAGCTGTAAAATGGAGTTCATTGTGTGCCAGACAAAACTAGGTGAAAGACCTAGCAGCTGGATAAGATGAGGAATGCATATGCTTCAGAAGGAAAAATAACTGCATTTTTCAGGTACTATTACACACCTTATATTGGTTTATTTGACAAGGGATGTGGAATAATAAGAGGAACAAAATCAATGTCTAGGAAGCTGTAATTGTGAAGTCTTTAATTTCTGGTTGTAATTCATGCAAAGCAGTATAAGAGGACAATATCTTATTGTTAAAAGCATTTCCTAAGTGAAAAAATTCTTAACACCATTCTTGCAAATCCCTGTAGATGAAAATCTGAAAAGAATCATTATCTTCCCTTTTGATATCCAATAATCAAAGCAGGAACAGTATAATGTTTTTATTTCACAGCATATTTACTACTAGTAGTTAATTTTGTTGATGTGTGGGGATATTTTTCTGAGTGAGATTCTCTCTAAGTTATCAACAATTTTTCTATTATTTTTTTCAGGGAAGGTTTTTTCCATGCTGTTTACAGTTGGTTTGATGTTTTTAAACATTATGTAAAATATCAGTTCTTTAAAGAGTATTTGAACACATAACAGGGAATAGGAATGAATAGCTAGTGGAAAAACTTCAGAGAAATTGAAAGATATTCTTGGACAGAAAAGAAAGTAAATAAATAAATATATACACACAGGGTGCCCAAAAAGTACATACATTTTAAGAAAGGGAAAAAATGCATTAAAATTGTAATACTTAACTCAGGTTTGACTTCTGCAATTATAAGAGTTATGAAATATGATGTACAAGATAACAAACATTATTGGTATATGTGCATTGAGTATTACAATTTTATAATTTTAATGGTTTTTTCTTTTTTTTATTAAATGATAGCTGTGTACATTAATGCAATCATGGGGTACAGTGTGGCGTTTTCATATACAATTTGAAATATTTTCATCAAACTGGTTAATATAGCCTTTATGTCATTTTTTTAGTTATTGTGTTAAGACGTTTATATTCTACTCTTAGAAAGATTCACTTATACCCTCGTAAGATTACTCATAGAAGCGATCCCTCCAATCACCCTCTCTCCACCCATCCTTCCCCTCCCCCATATTCTTAGGCTATAATTAGGTTATAGCTTTCATATGAAAGCTATAAATTAGTTTCATAGTAGGGCTGAGTACATTGGATACTTTTCCTTCCATTCTTGTGATACTTTGCTAAGAAGAACATTTTCTGCCAGGTCATGGAAGAAGCCCAAGTGCCCATTGATCCACGAATGGATAAATAAACTGGTATATGTACACCATGGAATACTATGCAGCCCTAAAGAAAGATGGAGACTTTACCTCCTTCATGTTTACATGGATGGAACTGGAAAATGTTCTTCTTAGCAAAGTATCACAAGAATGGAAGAAGAAGTATCCAATATACACAGCCCCATTATGAAACTAATTTATAGTTCTCAAATGAAAGCTACAACCTAATTCTAGCCCAAGAATATGGGGAGGGGGTAGGGGAGGAGGTGGGAGAAGGGTGGATGGGTAGAGGGAGGATGATTGGAAAAATCACCTCTATGGTCTGTCTTACAAGGGTATAAGTGAATCTTTCTAAAACTAGAGTATAAATGTCTTAACACAATAACTAAGTAAATGACATAAAGTCTATGTTAACCAGTTTGATGAAAATATTTCAAATTGTATATGAAAACACTACATTGTACCCCATGTTTGCATTAATGTACACAGCTATCATTCAATAAAAAAAAAGAAGAAGAACATTTTCCAGCTCTATCCATGTAAACATGAAGGAGGCAAAGTCTCCATCTTTTATTGCTGCATAGTATTCCATGGTGTACATATACCACTGTTTATTGATCCATTTGTGGATTGATGGGCACTTGGGCTTCTTCCATGACCTGGCAATTATCAATTGAGCTGCAATAAACATTCTGATACAAATATTTTTGTTGTAATATGGTTTTTGGTCTTCTGGAATTGCAGGATCAAATGGCAGGTCTATTTTTAGTCCTCTAAGTGTTCTCTAGATATCTTTCCAAAAGGAACAATAGTTTTTTCTTTCTTAAAATGTATATACAGTTTTGGACATGTGTGTGTATGTTTGTATACAGATATATGTATGCACATGCTAAAAATAATATCCTTAGCCCCATGCCAACTGAAAAGAACTTTTCTTGGCCAAAGGGACCCCAGAAAATCTTAAAACTGAGTTCCTGGTCATGAAGGGAAGAGATTAGACATGCCTCCTTATACCTCACCCCTTTTGCAATTTAGACACTTCATCTGAACAGTATTAATGTTAAAATAGAGATGATAAGATTGACAAACAGACTCTTTGTGGAAATAAAATACTAAATTGCAAACAGGACTTAAGGCCATGTAAGACAAAGGTTAAGTTAGGATTTATAAACCATAAAATCTCATTAAATTAATTTTTTAAATTAACCTGGCATAATGTGGTTTCCTTTCCAACTTGACTCTGGTATTACATCACATGACAGATAGCAGACCCCCTTATCTTAACTCAAGGATTCCTTTGTACTGACTCCAAGAATCTCTGAGCCCCTATAAACTGTAAGCTCTCAATTCGAGATGTCCCACTTTTTTGGGTCAAACCAATGTATACGTCCACAGATTTATGATTTTCCCTACATAATTCCTATCTCCCTAACCAGACTACCTCTGGGCCACTTGTTGAGTTTGTGGATTCCTTGGCCATGATAACTTGTAACAGCTCAGAATAAACCTTTTAAAATTATTTTACAGCATTTGGATCTAAGGCCAAGCAAAACAAAGGTTCAATCACACATGTAGGCCATCAATTTGCTTAACAGATCACTTGAGTGTGTATATTGTGGCTCCCTCTGTGACTAATAGTCTTCCTCATCCTTATAGGGGCATATAACATTTTTTTTCCTCTGCTGTATGTTAGAAAAATAAAAGTTGTCTTGGGACACACATTAAATATACAAACACTAACAAAAGCTGATTAACCAAAAAAAAAGAAAGAAAAAAGAAAAGAAAGAAAAAGTTCGTGCATACTTTTTAAGATACCAGAGATAAGTAAAAAACATCCTCACAAAAACACATGCAGCCAGCAGGCTGCAGGTTGGACACCCCTGTAACATTCCAAGCCTTTAGACAAAGATTTATTTTTTTAACCAATTACAAATCAAAGAATCTCTGAACCGACCCATAACCTATAAGCTCACTGTTTGAGATGTCCGACTTTTCTGGGCCAAACCAATGTACACCTTCCATGTACTGATGTATGATTTTTACCTGTGTTCTTGTCTCCATAAATGTATAAAACCAAATTGTAACTCAGATGCATTTTCTCAGGACCTCTGGAGTCTACGCTTCCCAGGCCATGGGATACAGACATGGCCTAGAAGAAACCTCATTAAATTACTTTGCACAGTTCGAGTTTTTTTCCTTTAACAGTTGCAGTCATGTCTTTATCTTATCTTATCTCATCTCTTTTTGTTGCCCTTGGTAGAGTGACGTAGCATCACAGCTCACAGCAACCTTGGACTCTCAGTCTCAAGAGATTCTCTTCTCTCACCCTCCCAAGTAGCTGGGACTACAGGAGCTCACCACAAAGCGTGTCTATTTTTAAAGACGGAGAGTCTCTAGCTCAGGCTAGTCTTGAACTTATGATCTCAGGTGATTTGCAGGCCTTGGCCTCCCAGAGTGCTGGTATTACAGACGTGAGCCACTGCACCTGGCCTACAAGCATGTTTTTAAAGGCAAATCAAGACGCCTGGCTATTTTTTTGTTGCAGTTTGGCTGGGCCGGGCTTGAACCTGCCATCCTCCGTATATGGGGCCGGCGCCTTATCCACTGAGCCACAGGCAATAACAGTTTTAAGAGAGAAGTACAATGAGTTGGGCGCCAGCCACATATACAGCAGCTGGGGCCAGCTAAAACAATGACAACCCCAACATTAAAAAAAAACAAAAACAGCTGGGTGTTGTGGCAGTCGCCTGTAGTCCCAGCTACTGGGAGGCTGAAGCAAGAGAAATGCTTAAACCCAAGAGTTGGAGGTTGCTGTGAGCTGTTATGCCACAGCACTCTACCGAGGGCTACAGCTTGAGACTCTGCCTCAGGAAAAAAAAAAGAGAGAGAGAGAGAAGTACAAAACTCAAAAGGGAAGGATTGTTGTCTCATTTTAATGTCTCTCACCGCCTGATAATTTAAAAAGTTCTTTTCTTTGCTCAAGTCAAAAAAGACAGAAAACAAGTTTACTTAATGGGAAGCCCAGAAGGGGTTTGTGTTGTAGAAGCAGCTTCCAAAAGGGACTAGGTGAAAGACCAATTTTCTTGCGTGCAAGTGGGTTCTTTGCAGCCCAGCATTTGGGTTGAATAGGGTGAAGAGGGCTGCCAGATTCAAGGTCATCTCTCATTCAGATCTGGGAACCAGATAGACAGTGACTGAATACAGTGGCACCAGCAGTCACCTACCATTTGGTAATTCATTTGGGACAGGTGAATGGTAGCAACAAAGACATTCCCACTCTGGATCCTGTAGGTCGAATTGCACTGTCACGCGGGCGTCCCAAACTGCCTGGTGGTCTGAAGACAACGACTACTTTTCTAGATGGGAAGCTCAGTCGCGTGGTACTTGCCACATGGGGTCAGGGTGGCCCTCACTTTTCCTGAGCATCAGGCAAGCCAGGGTGGAGAGTAGGGGAAGCCTAACCACGCAGCACTTAAACCGCCATTCCGAACATGAGTCCGAGAGGGGTTGAGGAGCAGCTGGGAGAGCAGGAAAGGAAGCTGGGTGGTGGTGGGAAGGAAGGGCCTCAGCCGTGTGGTCTGCGACAGGGTGAGACTCTGTTTCCAAAATGAAAAAGGAAGGAGAAAGAGAGAGGAGAAAGAGGAGAAAAAAAGATGGGGAGGAGAGAAGGGGGGAAGAGGGGAAACAGGGGAGAGAGAAAGAGAGACACAGGCCAGGGAGCTACCCAGCCGGTTTGTTAGCCTCTAAGACTTTCTCCTTGCGCACGCCTACATGCGTGATTGTGGATTTGCTGGGACTGGAGCTGGAAAGTTCCAACTCAACGCGTTGTTCTCGCCTGTGGCCCAGGCTGCGAGTGAGGCTGCCTGCCCAGCATCTCTGTGCCCAGTGACCGCTCGGCTCACCCAGGGAGAGGGCCGCAGCCGGCGCTGGACTCTCGCAGCGCCTGGCAACCCCACCGGGGTACTTCCCTGCAGGGCTCTTCCCATAGCACACCTCAGTGTTGATTTGGCTGCCTAGACTCTCCTCCGTCCAGCTGCAGCTGCCCTCGCTGGCCGCGCAGGCACCACTTGCCTCCCTCCCCCAGGAGGTGGGGGCAGGGGGAGGGGATCTGTCCAAAGCGGTGGTTCGGCTAGATTCAGATCGCCTTTCTCACTGACCCGCAGGTGTTAACCTTCTGGAGGTGACCGTTATGAAGATGTTCCCTGTGATGCTTGTCATGCTTTTCCTTGGCCCTTCCTTCCAGGAAGTACGAACAAGTTTGCTGAAGATGGTACGTGGAAAGCGGGGGAAGTTTGCAGCCACTTAATTCCAAAAGAAAAGTAATCCTCTCTTTGCGGTAGCTGCCATGGTTCTGAAGCTGCTCCCCTGGCAGGTGACAGCGGCCTGGCCTGTGGTTGTTCCGACTGGGCCTGAACAGGAGGAAAAGAGGGGCTCCCTTGTCTGAGAGCAATACAGGAGCTGCCTGCAAAGACACCTGGCCTGGAGGATGGAGAAAGCTAAGGGTTTCCGGATTACTTGATTCAAGTTCAGAGAGACCTGTTTTCCTTTTGTGATATTTATGTGCATACTAATGAGAAATGCTTAAATATCTGTAAGACTTTTATGCATCTGATCTCCATTTTTAGATTAGTCCCCCCTTAACCACCGGGGATGCATGCTAAGACTCCCAGTGGATAGTGCCAAGCCCTATGTAAATACAATGCAATGGGAATGTACAAATAAAATGCTCTCTATATTTAAAGTCTCCTTGTAGTTGGTTGGTTTGCACCAAAATTCTAACTATTTATATAGGTTAATAATACCTTTTGGGGGGAGCTGGGGGTCTTGCTGTGTTGCCCAGGCTGGTCTCAATCTCCTGGGTTCAAGTGATTTCCTGCCTCAGCCTCCCCAGTAGCTGGGACTACAGGCAGATAATAACCTTTAATTCTGCTTTCATCTAAAACAGACCCCACCCACTTATTCATGGCATTTATTTGATAAAGAAATCAGTCCATTTGTTTATAAACTTGTTCAAATTCTAGATTTAGTCAAAATTGCATCCTCATCTTGTTGTTGAATTTATTACCTTGTCCTTCAATTTTCCTGTAAATTGGTGATTAAATCCCGAAGCTTGATTAGACTTGAGAGAACAACATGTTGAGTTGGAACTTTCCAGCTCCAGTCCCAGCAAATCCACAATCACGCATGTAGGGGTGCGCAAGGAGAAACTCTTAAATTTCTTTTTCTTGGAGACAGAGTCTCGAACTGTTGCCCTGGGTATTGAGCTGTGGTGTCACAGCTCACAGCAACTTCCAGCTCTTGGGCTTAAGTGATTCTCTTGCCTCAGCCTCCAAAGTAGCTTGGGATTATAGGCACCTGTCTCAATGCCCGGCTATTTTTTGGTTGCAGTTGTCATTGTTGTTTGGCAGGCCCGGGCTGGATTCGAACCCGCCAGCTCCAGTGTATGTGGCTGGTACCCTAGCCACTTGAGCTATAGGCGCTGAGCCTTGGGTTAAATTTCTAAGCAAGAATACCTCATCAGGGGTGTTGGCTTCTTCTTACTGTATCACCTCACAATGCACATCTTATGCCATTGTTATTGAAGATTGATTGGTATTTCAGGTGGTGTCAACCTTTTGTCTAATTTATTAGCTGAAATTCCTTTGTGAAGAACTTTCCCCATCAATGCTTGGTTTATCAGAAAATACAGATAGAAATTTCACGTAGAACAATAGAACCAATACTGATTATCGTAACCATATTGTGACAAACTTTCATTACACAAGTGCTACGATGTTTCATGAGATGTGCCTGAATGTGTGGTTTATCCTAATCTGTGGATTAAAGAATGATGGAAAACTTTTTCAAATGCAAAAAGCCAAAACACAACAACAGCTTTCTACTTTATGTATATGTGTTAGGAAATTCTTTGTTTACCTTATCATGTTTTCCACAATGAACAGTCATTGTTGGCTGGTGAACAGGACCCAAGCTTACTGTTTCCCTTATTACCATATTCCTCTGATGTTCTTATGCTGATCCTACTTTAAAAAGATATCAATTTGATTCTGTGGAGGTATAATTGATTATATTGGACTCAATCTGATACTGTAGAGTTGTAACTGATTATATATTGTACTCGAAGTCTGTAAGAATTAAAATAGAATTAGGTAGAATAGGTAGAATTAGGTTGAATGATTTTCTTTTTTTTATTGAGTAATAATAATAATGCAAAAAAAGTAACATTCACATTGTCAAATAAGTGTATGTCTATTACAGAATGCTTTGACACTGACGTTCAGTATGGGAATGATGAATTTTCTTGGCATAAATAGTACAAATGTTTTATTTGTTTGTAAACTGTCCCAATATCTCCTTTGGACTCAGGCAAGAGAGACCCTGCACTGAGCTTTGACACCTAGTCACATTTTTTACATAACCAACGCCAACATTGCTTATTACAAGTACATGCTGCCTCTGTCTCTCAGCATGACCTAAAGTCCTAAACACCTACTCTTGTATGTAACACTGTTCACCAAGGGAGTGATTTTCCACATCTCTTGACCTATGCTCTCAGAACACAAGGCAACTGGGTCTGAAAGTCGTAGGAGTTTGTGGGTTGTGTGCTGCTATCAAAGCAGACACTGTTCTAATTAGAGGAAGGACTTGAAAGGAGGAAGCACTTCACATAAACAAAAAACAAAAAACACATAATTAACCTGCCAAATCCTTATGCTTGATAACACAATTGCAATAGGCCCTTGCCTAATGGAGGTATTGGTATGCCTAGCATCCATTTTCTTGCTCCTTTTCACATTCCAATTCTATTCCAAAGGTGCTTCAGATTACTATGATATTTACTACAGTTGCACAAGACATCTGAGAAGCATTTTGCAATATTGAATGATACATACTATTCTTAAATTTGGGTGTATATAGGACTAGATGTAATAAGCATCAGTGCTGTCAGTAGAGCATAAATTGTGCACATTTTAATTATAACTAGTGATTTTGCTGAAGTGAAGGCCAAAAAACATTAATGTAACATGTATGCCTTTATTTTATTACTCATCCCCAAGTCACCAGCTCATCATCCGAACATGAGACATGTGCCACCATCACACTCAATCATCTTGACATTTTGCCAATTTTGGTTTTTTTAGAGATAAGCCCTTGAACTCTTGGTCTGAAGTGATCCTCCTCCCTCAGCCTCCCAGATAGCTGGGACTACTGTACTGGCTCCAATTTTTATCTTAGAAAAAAATAGAGCTTTCAACCAGTTTTAAAAGTTTAATGTTATGAAAATACATTTGTGAAGCTGGAAGACAGAATATTTTATCTGAAAGTTTATTAGCTTAATTTATAACTTAAATGCCTAGACATAGGGTATTTAAACCATCCTTTGCTTTTTTGCTTTGGGCCCTGAACTTCTATAATGATTTGATTTTAAATACCAAGGACCTTGATATTTTTGAAGGCCTACTTGCTTATTACTTTTCTGTCTGGAATCTTCAGACTATTAAGTCTTATAATCATTAACACTGTTTTCTCTCTCTAAGGTAAATGCGGCTTTTCACTTTATTTTCATCTGAATGCTTTCACTGATTTGGATTTAGCAAACTTTTAGTCCTAAAAATATTCAACAATGCAGACAAGAGGCCAAATGACTTTATGCATGAAACATTGAGTTTTGCCACAGAAAAGTGACTAGATGTGAGGAAATTATTTAGTCAGTTCAAATATTTCTCTGGCTTTGTACTGTAAAGATTTTACTAATAGTAAATAGTCTTTCTTAATAAAGTTTCTAATAGTCCTGGCAAGGACAAGGAAGAATAACATCTGTTGCAATACCCTACTTACATGCAGGACAAATAATCTGGGAGAGAGGTGACTTGCCCCCTTTGGGAGGTATCAGGTGGAACCATGAATGCTTGACCATAAAGCTCTATTTAGAATTTTTTTTCATCTTAATGCAAATTCTGTGGAAAGAAAGGAATACTTACCTGGGAAATATAAGTGACTTGTAAATACTTTGAAAATGAGAGATGAGAGTAGTTTAAAATGTAAACTGTGTCCCTGTTTTCATCATCTTCATCAGAATCAGAATTAGTCAATGGTGGCACTTTATTAGTATGAACATGGTAGGCATCAAAAGATGACGTATAGAGAAGTTGCCACACCAAAACAAATGTACAGAATTTCCAAGTCATACTTCTCTGTTTCACTTTAATATTCTTTGGCTGTTTGTCTCATTCTAAGTAACACTTTTGTGGAAAATTTTTGACTATATATTCTTTGTAGCATATACTTGAAAATATTCTATCTTCTCAAATCTGCTTCTAGGTTATTTGTTTGCTTGGTTTTTTGTTTTTGTTTTTTAGACATGGTCTTGCTCTGTTGCCCAGGCTGGAGTGCAGTGGCATGATTATAGCTCACTACAACTTCCAATTCTTGGACTTCAGCAATCCTCCTGCCTCAGCCTACTGAGTAGCTGGGACTACAAGTATGTGTAAAGAAGGAACACAATTCAAGGAGGCGAGGGGGAGAGGAAAACCTGGCCTGCTGCTCAACTAGGAAGTCTGGAGAGCCCATAAGAATGTGGGTATGAGGTAACCTAGGTAACAAATGTCCAATAGAAAGAGACAATAATCAATGACCAATAGAAAAGGGCAATCAATCATACGTGGAGATGCAGAGAGGCCAATGAAAGACTTGTGGTCATTTTCAAACAGAGAGAGTATTTATACCCCTGCAGGCCTTTGCATCTCTGTCTCTCTCACCTTTTCTCCTTCTCTAGAGAGACCCACTTCCAACTCTCTTTGGAAGTACTCTAAACTTTCTCTCTGTTCTTCTTAAATAAAATCTCTCTTTGTTACCCTGAAACTTGTGCAGGTTACTTTCGTTTTCTATCCACACTGCATGTGCCATTCCAGTTTTCAGTTTCCATTCACTTTTGCTTTTGATTGCCACTGTGCTTTGGTTGAACTTTCTAGATCAGCTGAGTTATAGAACCAGGTCAACTGGGTTCGGGAAACTAGAAACCCCAACTCCCAACATGTGCCACCACAACCCAACTAATTGTTATTTTTATTTATTTTTTAATTTATTTAATATTTTTAGAGGCAGGGCCTCACTCTGTTGATCAGGCTGGTCTCAAACGCATGGCCTCAAGTGGTCATCCCACCTTAGTCTCCAAAAGTACCAGACTACAGGTTAGGACTATAGGTGTACACCTGTATCTGGCTAATTTTTTCCCTTTTTTTTTTTCTTTTGTAGAGATAGAGGTTTTGCTATGTTGTCTCAAACTCTTGGCCTCAAGGAAACATTTCATTTCTCAAATTGTCAGCATTACAGGTGTGAACCACCACACTCTTGTTGAGAATATTTTTGACTTCAGGGAACCAGCTCCTAAGAAAAGACTTGGTGGTCCCCAGGGTTCTCTAGACTATACTTTGAGATTTACTGGTCTGTGTTATAAGTTCTCACTACAGGAAATACTTTTCTTATGATTGGTATTAGAAAAAAATACTACTTTATTCTCCACAGAAATAAAATCATTTTACATATTTATTGTTAAATTATTATATATAGTCATAATTTTTTTGGGGGGGTGGAGACAGGGTCTTACTCTGTCACCCTGGGTAGAGTGCTGTGGCATCATAGCTCACAACAACCTCAAACTCTTGGGCTCAAGTAATCCTCTTGCCTCAGCCTCTCAAGTAGCTGGGATTATAGGTACCTGCCATAACACCCAGATTGTTTTTCTCTTGTTCAGGCTGGTCTCAGACTCTTGTGCTCAGGTGATCCACCCACCTTGGCTTCCCAGAGTACTAGGATTACTAGGATTACAGGCATGAGCCACCACTCCTAGCTTCAATTTTCAAAGGCAAACTCAAATGTTAAACTCAATAGTTAAATGGTCATTTTGTTTATGATTTCTAGCAATAACTAGCCCTAGGCATAGGCCAAAAATGTTGTTTTCACTATATGGGAGTAAGAATATTAATTATTAACTGTCAAAATGTTAACACTGTCATTTCTTTTTTCAAACAAATAATGGGATTCCTTGCCATGCTTCCATATCTCATTTCAGGTCCCACTGCAATGTCATGGGAGCAGTATTGTTCTTCTTGGAAGCCACTTACAGTCTATATATAAGTTAGAAAGTTTTACTTCCTCAGAAACTTCTTGAAATATATAAGAAGCTTAGTTGAAGATGGGTTTTTGTAATCTGCATATGACCCAAAATTTTTGAAATTGTGACCAGGACTGATTGCAGCATCAGGAAAGAGGAATTTCCTGCCTCTGTGGTTGGGCAATGCAGAGGGTGGGGCAGGGACCAACACCCTGGGGCTGCAGCTCGTGTGTTTGGCTGGGACTCAGCTCTGTGAGCTAATCCAGTATCTCAGGAGTGTAAAGGCTGTTCCAAAGACAGTTTGATCTGGTCTATGTTACCTTTGGAGTTTGCTCTATTTCCCCAATAAGCAGGCTCATTCTCCGCAGTTGGAGGGTTACCATCTAGCAAACATTTGTGGATGGTTAGAATACTTTTCCCAGCCAGTCTTTTGGAAGCAGTTAAGGCAACCAGGCATTTGGTGGAAAAAGGAAAGAAGACATGAATACCAAGAATCTCCTTTGTCCCAGGAAATTTTGAATAAAGAAAAAGATTTTCTACCTTCATTAAGGCCTTGTGGAAACACTCGGAAAGTCTGGTCTCCCAGTGAGTACCTGCTATGGTTCAAATGCCCCCTTCAAAACTTATGTTGAAACTTGATACCCAATGTAGTGCTGAGAGGTGGGTTCTTTGGAAAGTGATTGGATCAGAGGGCTCTGCCCTCAGGAATGGATTAATCTATTTACGGGTTAATGGATTAGTGGGTTGTCATTGGAGTGGAACTGGTGGCTTTATAAAGAGAGAGACCTGAGCTAGCACACTGGCATGCTCAATCCCCTTTCCATGTGATGTCCTTGTGCCATCTCAGAGGTGTGCCATCACCTCTTCTGAGCGGTTCCACAAGCATGAAGACTGTCAACAGATGTAGCTCTTCAACTGTGAGCTTCTCAGCTTGCATAACTGTAGGAGATAACTTTCTTTTCTTTATAAATTACCCAGTTTCAGATATTCTTTTCTTTATAAATTACCCATATTTACATAGTTATGACATGAGTAATGGAAAATGAACCAATACAGTACCCATGGTCCAAGATCTCCTTGGAGAGCTCCTTTAAAGGAGATCTTGGATCTAACATCTAGAATTATAACTTAACAACCAAAACATTAAAATATGGGTAGTAAAGGACTTGTGTAGACATTTTTTCCAAAGATGATACACAACTAGTCAACAAGCATATGTAAAGATGTTTAACATCATTGGTTAGAGAAGTACAAATCAAAACCACACTGAGATACCACACCATCACCCAAAGGATAACTATAATAATTTTTTTTTTAAGAATGGAAAATAACTAACACTCTGTGAAGCCAAGGCAGGTAGATTGCCTGAGCTCACAAGTTTGAGACCAGCCTGAACCAGAGTGAGACCTTATCTCTAAAAATAGCTTGGTGTTTTGGCGGGCACTTGAAGTCCCAGCTACTCAGGAGGGTGAGGCAAGAGAATCACTTGGGCCCAAGAGTTTAAGGTTGCTGTGAGCTATGATTCTATCGCACTCTACTGGGGGCCACAGAGTGAGACTCTGCCTAAAAAAAAAAAAAAAGAATGGAAAATAAGTGTTATAGAGGACATGGAGAAATTGGAGCCCTCTACGTTGCTGGGGAAAAACAGTTTGGCAGGTTCTCCAAAAGATAAATAAGAATTATCATATGAACTAGAAATCCACTCTTAATATATTCCAAAGAATTGAAAGCAGTGTTCGAGCAAAAGCTTATACATATACTTTCAAAGCAGCACTGTTATAGTAGTCAAAAGGCAGAAACAACTCAAATGTCCATCAAACAATGTGTAGACAAACAAATATGATAAATACATAAAATAGAATGTCACTTAGTCTAAAAAGGAAGAAAATTTTGACATATGGATGAATCTGGAAGACATTATTCTAAGTTAAATAAGTAAATCATAAAAGGACAAATACTGTATAATTCCACTGAGATGTACCTAGAGCACTTGTGATTAGAGAGACACAGAGTAGGATGGTCTTTGCTAGGGCTGGGGGATGGAGAATGGGGAGTTCATCTTTAATTGATTCAGAGTTTCAGTTTGGGAAGATGAAAAAGTGGAGATGGAGAGTGGTGCTAGTTGTCGAAAAATGCAAATGCATTTAAATGCCACAGAACTGCACATTTGAAAATGTGCAAAAACATTTGAATGGTAAATTTTGTTATGTATATTTTATCACAATTTAAAACAAAGAAACGAAGTACTGATATATTATAGTAATAATATGGGTGAACCCAGAAAATATGCTAAATCAGCAGTTCTCATCCTGTGGGTTGTGACCCCTTTGGGGATCTCCTACATACCAGATATTTACATTATAGTTCATAACAGTAGCAAAATTACAGTTATGAAGTAGCATAAATATAAAAATAATTTTATGGTTGGGGGTTACCACAACATGAGGAACTGTATTAAAGGGTCGCAGCATTAGGAAGGTTGAGAACCACTGTGCTAAATGAAAGAAGCCAAACACTACAGGTCATACATTCTCTGATTCCATTTATAGGAAACATCCAGGTCAGGTAAATCTATACAAACAGAATGCAGATTGGTGGTTGCCAGAGCTGGGGAAAACAGGCTGCTTGATGAGTACAGGGGTCGATGTCTTTGGTGTGATGAAAATGTTTTGGAACTAGATAGAGAGGGTGGTTGCCATATCCTTGTGAATATACTAAATGCCATTGACATGTGTGTTTTAAAATGGTTAATGTTATGTTATGTGAATTTCACTTCAGTGAAATTTTTGCCAGGAGAGGCTCCTCCAGGGCCTGCAGACCAGCATGCAAATCAAGAAAAAGAAAAAGCTGACACCCATCAATGCATGTGGGTGTCAGCTAGCTGGGAGCTGGGAAGAGGCACCTGTGGTGACACCTGGTCTTGGACCTCAGCCTTCCTTACAAGGCAGGTGTTAATCATGTCATCCTTCTCTGAAGCTTTGGTTTTGTTTTGTTCTTAATTATGTACTGTTTTCCTTCAACCTATACTAATATTTTCTTAATTGTTACAGCTAGGATCTCACCTTCAGAGCTAAGATGTTTGGGAAATCAAGGCAAGGAACTGTGTGTTCCAAACAGCACCCCCTGCAGAGAATGGAGCAATAGCTGAGATAAAGAAACACAGAACAATAGAGAACTGAAGAGTTAGGCAACCTCTGGAAAAGACCCAAGGACAAGCATGTATTCAGAGGCTTGATAAAAGGCTAGACTTCCAGCACCCACTGAGATGTGATATATGGAAATTAAAGACTAGAGAACTCAGGGACATCCAATTTACACTGAGGAACACACACACAGCAGACATCTGCCTGTGGAGTGGAATTTGGAAAGACTCATGGCCCAGAACATGATATAGATTCCCTCGGCTCCAGCCCCTTCCAACCCCAATAGGATAACATCAGGGGAGATGAATTCACTTAAGGGTCAGACCAATGTCTCCAAATCCAGCTCACAGTCCTTGCCTAGTTGGTGGCACTTGTGGGTGAAGAGTGAAATCTCCAAAGTTGTAGGGGAGATAGTATGAAAAGAACCATAACAGCAGCCCCCTGACAGGTGGGCTTGGTGGAACCCTTCTCTTGTTCTTTGGAGGCACATGTGGGATTTGGCATCTTGCCCTCACATCAGAACATGAAGCTTTCCAGTGTCCGGGACTGTTGATGATGACTTCAAAGCACTGCTGGGAGGCCCATGCAGCCCAGGCTGTGTAGGCAGAGTTCTGCTGTAGTCACAGTGGGATTTCTGGTGCCAAGAACACCACTGACACATAGCAGGTGATCAGAAGAACTGTGTGCAGCTGAATGAGTGAGAGGTGAGACAGCTGACATGATCCCAGCTACAAACTAAAAGACCTCATCCAAATCCCTAACTTTTCAATGAAGCATTGAAAAGAAAGCTAGTCTTACTGAGTTGGGATCCAACTCCATCTCCATTCAAGGTGGCAATATCATTACGGTTTCATCATTACAATACACTCAAGGACTTTACTTTTGTTTTGTTTTTAATACCTCTATTTTCAGATCCTAGGACCATCTTAATGGTCTATAAAAATTTCCTTCACACACACACAAAATAGGAAAAATGTCAGAAAAATGACTTAAGAAGATTTATGTTGTACATCTCTTTCTAGTTGTTTCTTGGATGCTCAATAAGCTGCAACAACAGCCTCCTTTTTAGTATTAGATAAGTTTCAGCTGTGGGAATTAATTTCTAAGTATAACTTCACTCGGCCACACACCACGAAGGCCAGACTGGGTTGAGAGGATTATGTGTGTGACAGGTGCCATGTCCTGTGAGCTCACCACAACCCCATAGCATTAGTCCTACTTTGTACATGTATAGGACTGTGAGGGAGGTGGAGAAATTCCTTTAGGCCAGCAGTGGTGGCTTGTGCCTTTCATCCTAGCCCTCTGGGAGGCCGAGGCCAGAGTATTGCTCAAACCCAGGAGTTTGAGATTGTTGTGGGCTATGAAGATGCCGCAGCACTGTACATAGGGTGACAGAGTAGGACTCTGTCTCAAAAAAGAAAAGAAAAGAAGGGCAGTGCCTGTGGCTCAAGGAGTAGGGTGCCAGTCCCATATACCAGAGATGGCAGATTCAAACCTGGCCCTGTCCAATAACTGAAAAAAAAAAAAGAAAGAAAAGGAAAGGAAAAGAAAAGTAGTACTCCTTTAAATAGTAGTAAAATAGCTACCGGTAAGTATGCCTGACTCTCGTGTACCATCCATCAGCTTTGCTATCCACTGATGCAGGATTCTGTGTAGTCTTCTATTCTAGAACATCCTCTGCTCATTTCTCTGACAAAGTTCTACATTTCATTGTTAAATATTGTACATGCATATTGACAAGTGTGTGAGTTCTACGACTACATTTTCTGGAAAGCAACTTATCACTACCAATGAATTATACTTGATAACAGACTCTTATCCCAGCCACCATGCCAAGAACTCTGAGAATGATAGTACCTGAGGGCATGTGCAGTCTTATTGATTATAGTAAATCAACCAAAAAAGCAAACAGATAATTAGACACAAGTTAATACTGATACATGGGAGAAAGATGAGTAAGCCATGATCCGTGCATAATGTGAGATAAATGGACACTTCTCTGCTTGGACAAACTTTAGTTAGGCTCTAGAATTTTCTCCTGGACCCATCTTTGCATATCTGTGTAAAATCCAGTTTTAGCAAAGAATCCTGCTTAGTTTGCTAAAAACCCTCCACTCTTGATCTATGTGTTTGGTTCTGTGTCCCATGTGATATCTATTCACCCTGACCTGTCTCCAGCAAGAACCCCCGTCACCTCTGTTGTTTCCTCTTAGTCATTTTCTGTGTACTGGCCTTCCTTCCTTGGCTATCAATTCCCATTTCCTAATGCTTTATTTGGAGTTGAACCCAATCTCTCTCCCCCATTGTGGGACCCCACTGCCATGGTCCCTACACCAATCATGATGGTCTTGAATAAAGTCTGCCTTACTGTGCTTTAAAAGTATCACTGAATAATTTATTTTTTTTAAACAACTCTCATAAGAATGGATTGGGACCCAAGGTTTGCTCTTGAGTAGATAACTAGACTCTGCCAGGTTTTCAGATAACTTGGTGCTTGCTCTCTTGCCAAGCCCATCCTGCTCTGACTTCCATAATTGTCCTTACATCCTTTGCCTACCTCTGTCACCACCAAAGCAACTGTACCCCAGTATCCTAACATGGTGCAAATCCACATACTCTGTTCACTCCCAGGTTTGAGTTGCCCTCACAGCCCATCCACCAGACTCTTCCTTCAGTTTCAGAAGTCAGAGCTCAGCCACCCCACCCCTCACCTGGGCTGTGGTGTCATTTCCCAATGGGTCTTCTTATGTCCACTCTAGCCCCCACAATTCTCCCCACTGGAGTTGGAGAGATCACTGCAGAGCACAAATCACTGTCATTCTTGAAGCTTTGGAAGGTCTCTGGCACATATGGTGAGAAGTCAGCATAACTCATGAAGGTCACTCTTGGGTTTGTCCTCCTCTGTGTGGAGTTCTGTCATGATGTGCCAGCCATGCTGGCCTTTGTCTGTCCCTCAGCCACCCCAGACATACTCCTTTCTGGGGCCGCAGGCAGGCTATTCCCTCTATTTTGGATGCTCTCCTTGCCCCCCTGTCCCCACAGGTCTTCCCTCATCACCATTCAGATCTTAGCAAAGATGTCTGCTCTTTAGAAAGGCCATCTCAAACACCAGGGGAAAACACACCAGATTCTGCTTTATCTTTTACATGGTATTTATCAGTACTTCAAATAATCTTCTTTCTTTGTTTGAATGTTTAGTTTCATCTTTTCTCAGCCAAATATAAGTGCCTTCTAGAAAGGACTCTATCTGGTTGTGTTTAGAACAATGCCCAGCTCACGGCAGGGATCAATACATGGAGGAGTAAACAAAAAGTAACACAATAAATCATTCACTTTGGTTTTCTTGACCATGAAATGGCAAGGAAGATGAGAGAAACAAGACTAAAATAAAAAAAAAAGATAAGAATGCATGTGTAGTGATAAATGTTTGCACATACCTAAAACTGAGTATATGTGTGTGTGTGTGTGTGTGTGCGTGTATTTACTAGGAAATAAATCACAAGATGATCCAAAAATGTCAGTTGTGGTTACTGGGATGGAGATTGCAGGTGATATCTATTAATTGTATTTTGTGTTATCAGAAAAAGAAAAAAACTCAACGAAGTTATATTCACTGTGAGGAAAAAAAGACCTTAAGCTTGGAGATAAACAAATTTGGTGTCAGGTTCAAATACAGGCTCTGCTCTCTCTGGCTATTATGATATGGAGCAGATTAGGTAGCCATGCTCTGCCTTAGCTTCTCCACCTGTGAAATGGGCTTGATTCAGTACCTACCACATAGGGCTGCTGTAGGAATATATGAACTAATGTTTGTGAAACATTTAGCATGACAAATGGTTCTCAGTAAAAAACTATTGATATTATTGTAAAGTTCTTTGCTCCTTTGTTTTCACAGCACTAACAATGATTACTATCTGGTTTTGTGTCTTGGAATTTCTCTTGCGCTCCCAGAATGCAGAATGGCCTTAAAAAAGCAATACAAAACAAAACAAAACATTGCTACAAGAGGTCACACCTTAAGCTCTACAATCTCCATTTTTGTCAATTAGTAAACAGTATGCTGACAGCAAATCCCTGTAGGGGAGGGTCCTTTGGCACAAGTCACAGGGAATACAGCATAAGGGTCTGTGGGAGTAGGAGCTGAGGGTATCAACAGAAAATAGACAGATGACCATAGACAGAAGTCACCCAGGACGACCCTGCCTCAGCTGCCTGGAAGCAGCCTGGTGAACTGGAGACAGAGTTGAAGACATCTCTAATGCAAATGGTTGATGCCCCAGAAACATGGCTGATTCCTAAACCCCTCCATTGTGTAGCCCCATGACTGCCTGAAGAGCTTCACAGGAAAGCAGGAAAATCCCAGGACATGCAGATCTACTTGACATTTAAAAACAACTAGAGGGGTGTGGAGAGGACCAGATACCTTGATACATCAGTGGCTGCCCTGGTTTTAATGCTGAAGGTTCCACATCTTGATAACACTTAGGTCCAGGCAGATCAGACCAGTTGGTCATCTAGTTAGAGGTTATGAGGCAGGAAGTAGGTTTCAGCATCCTCTACCCCTCCTTGTTACAATGATACTATGAAATGCAATTGAAGAAACATGATTTTGTTTCTGCAACAAAGCCAGATGGTAATTAAATTGGACTATGTACAGCTTGGGTGTTTATCTTATTTTCCATTATATGATACATTCAAGATCACCATGATTCTTTTTTTTTACAGTTTTTGGCCAGGGCCAGGTTTGAACCCTCCACCTCCGGTATATGGGGCCGGTGCCCTACTCCTTTGAGTCACAGGTGCTGCCCTATCACAATGATTTTTAAAATTTATTGTCTTTAATAGTACATAACTAGGCATTGAAATTTTTTTTATGTACTTATAAAAACACTAGTACAAAGGATTTCTCCTCCACATAATATTTAGGAAAGTTTATTCTGAAATTCCTTTACTGAGAGTTTTGGGGGATGGGAAAGACAGAGGCAGTATCTTTAGGTTCTTATGTTTCTTAGATAGCAGTGTCTGTGAAACTACATTATCCCTTATAAAATCAATAAAATCCTTGATGATTTCTGTGACCATTCAATATCTTACCATGTATTATCTTTTTTAAACATCTATTTGGTTGAAGTGTATTTACCAACTGATGGACTGTACATCTGTCTGATTTGGCAGTTTACATCGAGTTTTCCTCTGAATTTATCTACTCTGTTGCATGGATTTCAATAGAGTCAATGGTTGTGAAGTTGGATTATAAGAAACCCCAGCTTTCCATACAGGGTAAAATTAGCAATTGGTCTTAACTCGGGTCATGGCAGAACAGTTGCACTTCTATTAAAACAAAGCTAATGTTGGAATTACAATCTGACCAAAGACTCACTAACATCAAATTAGACCATAACATGATATGTGACGTCTTAAAGGCAAAAATCAATACAGTAATTCACTTTGAACATTTAAAAAGTCATGCTCCCAGTCACTGTCTTTGAGATTTTGAAAGGATACTGGAAAATAGCTCATCCAGTCACCTGAGTTAATAGATAAGCCCATAGGGATGAAGTTACTCTATCAGAGTGACACTGATTTCAGTGGCTGAACTTGTGGGAACTGGACAACAATGACAGTATTGTTAGAGCCTTACGGTAATATTAAAATCTGGTTTCAAGCCAATGAGTCAAGTATGAGGGTATTAACATCATAAACTTAATAGCAAACATGTCCTAAGAGGAAATGAAAAATGAGTTTATTTAGCACTATTTTTTTGCAAAAGATTGAAAATAAGAATAGAGTAAAAAATAAATAAAATAGAAGTTATATGTAGAATATTTTCATAATTTCCTGAAGAACTGTAATGAATCCAGAGTATCCCAAGCTTCCTCAGCCTAAGTAATGGTGCTGCCATGAGAACATGAAGCTGCAAACTCACAGCTCTGAGCCCCTGCCCCTGACCACATCAGCTCATGTTGGCCTTCAGTCCCCACCAAAGTGTTACTCTGGTCTTGTGGCTAAAACCCGCCGCAATGTCCGGCTATTTTTTTGTTGCAGTTGTCTTTTTTGTTTAGCTGGCCCAGGCTGGGTTCAAACCCGCCAGCCTGGGTGTGTGTGACAGGCGCCCTGCCCACTGAGCTATTGGCGGTGAACACCAATTCTTAACTTTCCTTAAGTTCCATGCAAGGTCTAAAATGGGACAGAGCCATGGAGATAAAAAGGTGGACCCCACTTTGATGCAATAATTGATAAAATTTATTATGTCTGCAGGTGGGCTGGATCACCACAAAGGCATTCAGCACCCAACTGGCAGGTGAAGTGCCTTTTTATACCACTATTTTGCAGGGTCAGCAAGCTAGCGCAATACAGAAGCCAATCATAGCAGTTAAAGCAGGGTTGCAAGGTGAGGGTACATATTGATTCATACATCACAAGATACATATTACTTCATCATCATAAGATGGGGTGCATCATGAGGGGTTACACAATTCAGGGTGGGGGTACATACTAACTTAAGATACATTAACTCACAAATCATCAAATGAGGGGTATTGGGTAAATTTCCGAGAACAGCTTGGGCCTTAAACCAACTTCAGCCCTTTTCACCCAGGGCTCACCCCTGCCTCCCTTCTTCTTTCTCTTATCTTCTTGAGCTTCTTCCCAGATCTTAACTTCTCCTCCCTTGGGGGGGGGCGGGGAGCTGAGGCTAAAAGGCTTAGGAGAAGTTCTTTTTGCAAGTATATGGAGTTTGTTGCACTTCTTACTAGTCCTAGGGGTTAGAGGCTGGGGGCTCGGTTATTACAGGTCGAGTGAATTAAAAAGTATAGCATCAGTAAAGGCAGTAATAGTGCTAGGAAAAAAGTCCTCAAAACTTGTAAATAAAGCAAAGAGGTGCCATTTCCAACAACATCATGTTTGAAGACAATTATCCAACAAGCCCACCCAAAAGTTATGTCACTCTAGGAAAAGTTTTGATTATTTTTGACAAGTTATTATCAATTAGGCCCAGATATTTTACAGTCCTACAAGGTTAGAAATTATCTCATAAGTGTCTCGGTGCCCATAACTGATTGGTTAGGGAGCCAGCCACATACACCAAGGCAGGCGGGTTCAAACCCGGCCTGGACCTTCTAAACAACGACAACTGCAACAATGAAAAAATAGCTGGACATTGTGGTGGACTCCTGTAGTCCCAGCTAGTTTGGAGACTGAGGCAAGAGAATCACTTAAGCCCAAGAGTTTGAGGTTGCTGTGAGCTGTGACACCATGGCAAGGCACTCTGCTGAGGGCGACATAGTGAGACCGTCTCAAAGAAAAAAAAAGAAATTATCTCATAGAAACTGAAGGGTTGATTTTCTTTTCTGTGGTAGAAAAATGAGATAACCCCAAATGTACATTTCAATCGCCCTGTAGGACATTAACTAGTGTGGTAACTAATTTAGCAACCTTAATTCATCATTCCATTTTGTTCACATTCATTGTAATAATCTTAGCCTTTCAAATTTTCATGTGAACCCTCTTTGTGGGTTCTCTTATTAACGAGATAAATAAAATGTTGGCATGTGCTCACCACTTCTTTGGGTAAGAATTATGCTTTTTTTTTAGAGAATTGTATGTTGACAGAGAAATGTACACAAAGTGCACAGAAGGTTCATAGAAAGGTGACACAGATGGGGAGATGTGGGAAGACCTGGTGGAGAAGATGCCTGAGCTGAGTCTTGATGTATAAATAGGAGTTAGATCAATGGCAGGAGGGGAAGGAGAATGAGACTCTTCCAGATGGAGGAAGCCTCTTGGGGTGGGAGCACAGTAACATGGGTATAGAATGACAGGAGATGAGGCTGAGAGGTGGGCTGAGGTCAGAACCTGAGCCCTGCATGTCAGGCTGAAGAGCTGGACCCTTACCCTGCATGAAAACAAGACCTCTTGAAGAATCGTTAGGATAGTGACATAATAAAATGAATTTGCGTTTAAGAAGGGCTGATTTTAGCAGGACTTGGTGGCTCATAACTGTAATCCTAGCCCTTTGGGAGTCTGAGGCAAGTGGCTCAGGAGTTGGCTTGAGCTCAGGAGTTTCCACTAAAAACAGAAAAACTAACTGGGCATTGTGGCTGGCACCTGTAGTCCCAGCAATTTGGGAGGCATTCTACTCAGAGTCTCAGAGTGAGACTCTGTCTCAAGGAAAAAAAAAAAGGGGCTGATTTTGTGTGAGGAGTACACGCGTAGGTGGACAGGAACCTAAAGATAAAGACATAGACTACTGAGCAATGGGAAGGGTATGACCTGAGGCAGTGGCAGCAGGAATGAGCAGATGCAGAGCGATTGAATAAACAGGGCAGGATGGTTGCTAGGATGTAGGAGTGAGTGAAGGGAGGTAGGAGGAGAGAAAAAGGCCTAAGTCAGATTTAATAATTGATTATGAGGGGTGGCAAGGAAAAAGAAGGGCAGACCTACAACGGCAACAGTTCTTGCACCAGGCATAGAGGTTGCATCACTACTATTGTGAAGAGGCAGGTGGAGCTGGACAGCAGCACATATTTTCAGCATGTGAATTGGGGAAACATAGGGCAAGGAAAAAGATCCTTAAATCCGTAACTTGTTACATGGTTCACACAAACTGTAGAGTAAACCCTTATTCTTCCTGGATCACTCAAAAATCCCACCTTTTCCTAACATTTACCCACTAAATCTGATTCTGAATCTGAATCTGATTACCTTTCCAAACATTTACCCACTAAATCTGATTCTGAATCATCATGGTATGTATAACGGCCTCACATATTCTTTTCCAGAAGTTAAAATCACATCTGCCTTTTAGCCTAATGCTGGATAGAATGTAAGGAATTTAGGAGATTCAGTAAGGATAGTTTTTCATTAAAAAAAAAAAAAACACAACCTAAGTGAATCCTCTCAAAAATGGTAAATATTGAAAATGAGTTTTGATTAGAACTTTATCTTTAACAAAATTTATTAAACTAAAGTTATTTTTACATATTAGGTTTTAAGTGCAACTATGAACCAGTTCTTGGAACCAAAAAAAATTGAGTAGTTTTTATTTTATCTTTAAATGGTATGTATGTATGTATTTTTGAGACAGATTCTTACTCTGTTGTCCAGGCTAGGGTGCTGTGGTATCATCATAGCTCACTACAGCCTCAAATTTCTGGGCTCAAGCCATCCTCCTGTCTCAGCCTCACAAGTAGCTGGGACTATAGGCACACACCAGCTAAAGTAAAAAATGTTTCTTTAGAGACAGGATCTCAGTATATTGTTCAGACTGGTTTCAGACTCCTGGGCTCAAGGGATCCTCCCGTCTCACTCTCCCAAAGTGCTGAGAATTATGGGTCTGAGCCACCATGCCAAGCCTAAAGTGTGTTTTAAATGTGAGACACTGTGATGCCACCTTACACAGGGAATGGTAGAGGGTAAAGAAATAGGCCAAGGAGGCAGGTGCAGTTTCATAAACATCGGCTTGGATCTGAGCTATGCAGGTGTCACCTGTGGATTTACTTTCCAGCAGACATTTGTCAATGTCAGGAGACTACTAGACATTATTGAACTACCCAATTGTATTATACTTTTCAAAAGATTCAAATCATGTGAAAAATGATAAATTGAATACAAATTTCTCCTTCTTACAAAGTGACTATACAAGGGAATTGTGAAGGTGATTAAATTAATCTGTAGGATCTTGTGGTGGTGGGCGCATAACTCTATCCATTTATCAAAACCCACGGCTCAGCACCTGTGGCTCAAGCGGCTAAGGCGCCAGCCACATACACCTAAGGTGGTGGGTTCGAATCCCCAGCCCTGGCCCGCCAAGCAGCAATGATGGCTGCAACCAAAAAACGGCCAGGCGTTGTGGCAGGCGCCTGTAGTCCCAGCTACTTGGGAGGCTGAGGCAGGAGACTCGCTTGAGCCCAGGAGTTGGAGGTTGCTGTGAGCGTGATGCCATGGCACTCTACCCAGGGGGATAGCTTGAGGCTTCGTCTCAAAAAAAAAAAAAAAAAAAACCCCACAGGACTGTGCACCGCAAAGTGTTAACCTTACCATATGCAAATTAAAGAGGGATCCCAGGATAGAACGCTCAGTGTGGCACATGAACTTAATTATATTACAAAGTTATGGTATAACATCACCAAAGGGAGCGGTGAAAAGACCTGATTCAGAAAAACTTTGGAGAATTCTTTTGATTGCATACTACAAAAATAAAGAGAAAAAAGAACTGTATATAGGCCAGGTTCATGCTTGTAGTCCTAGCACTGTGGGAGAAAGCAGTGGGTGGATCCCCTGAGGGCAGGAGTTTGAGATCAGCCCCAGCAAGAGCAAGACCCCATCTTTACTAAGATTAAAAAGCTAGCCATGCATTGTGGCGGGCACCTGTAGTCCCAGCTACTTGGGAAGCTGAGGGAAGAGGTTCACTTGAGCCCAAGAGTTTGAGGTTGCTGTGAGCTGTGATGCCACACACTCTACCCAGAGCAACAGAGTGAGACTCTGTCTCAAAAAACAGACAAAAAAACTGTAGGTAAACACTATAGCTGGTAAATTTGCCCCTACCGTGTTTTAAGCTCTGAAACTATTTTACATGCATTTTAGGGTGAAGAAGTTAAATACACATATACATAGAAAGACACAGAGACTAAGAGACAAAGGGAGAAAGAGACAGAGAGAGTCAGAAAGAGTTTGTAAGATTTCTCCCCATCAAAGAAGCTACAAATAAGCAAGGGTTGGGGGGAGGATGAAAGCAACCTTAGGGTACTAGAGACAGAGACATGAACTGATGTTTATAAACACAGGCAACTGTATAAAAATATATAGATACACGGGCGCCCATAGTTCGGGAGGCTGAGGCAAGAGAATCACTTAAGCCTAAGAAATGGAGGTTGCTGTGAGCTGTCATGCCTGGGCACTCTACCAAGGGGGACAGCTTGAGACTCTGTCTCAAAAAAAGAAGATGAAAAATATATAGATGTGTATATACATGAGATAGTCTAGAAGCAGTGACATCTCAATAAAGAAAAACACATCCAACAGCCAAACCTTGGTTTCTGTGTTAAATAACATTCTCTAATAAAGGAAACCAGAACTGGTTGATCATAGGGCTAGGCTGAGAATATATAATAGAAGATGAACCTGGAGCCTCTTATAGTATCGAAAAGCAACTAAGATCTTTTTTTTTTTTTTTTTTTTGAGACAGGAGCCTCAAGCTGTCCCCCTGGGTAGAGTGCTATGACATCACAGCTCACAGCAACCTCCAACTCCTGGGCTCAAGCGAGTCTCCTGCCTCAGCCTCCCAAGTAGCTGGGACCACAGGCTCCCGCCACAATGCCCGGCTATTTTTTTGGTTGCAGCCGTCATTGTTGTTTGGCGGGCCCGGGCTGGATTGGAACTCGTCACCTTGGGTGTACATGGCTGGCGCCTTAGCCACTTGAGCCACAGGCGCTGAGCCAGCAACTAAGATCTTAAAAAGAAAATACATTGTCAAAAACACACAGGAAAAAACCTGAAAGAACTCACAATGCCCAAAGATAGAACTTGAACAACAGCAACAAAATAGAACATGAACAAAATAAATAATAATGTAATTGTATGTTGACCTTATTTTTTCTTTTAATACTCTAAAGATGTTGCTCGACTGTCCTCTAGCTTGCATTTTTAGTGAAAAATATGCTCTCAACTTTATCTTCATTTCTGTGTATGGAATGTGTCTTTTTCCTTGGGCTGCTAGTTTTAAGCAATTTGATTACAATGTGCTTTGGTGTTTTTTCGTGTTTCTCGTGCTTGGGGACGATTGAACTTCTGGGATCTCTGGGTTTATAGTTTTCATCAAGTTTGCAAAGTTTCAGCATTATTCCTTAGAACACTTTCTACCCCCTACCCAACTCTCTGCTTAAAGTTGTCACACACCGAGGTGCTCTTTACTTGTTTCCAGTCTTCTTTCATTGAGTCATTTGCAAAGTTCCTGTTGCAATGTTTTAAGTTCTCTAATCTTTTCTGCCAAGTCTAAGCTGTGGTTATTTCCATCCAGTGTCATTTTCATCTTAGATAATGTATTATGTATGAATAACTGCTCCAATAGAAGTCACAGCAGGATATAGTTGTTTCTGTAACTTGAAAGGCTGATTTGATGATCCTTCTTAGAAAAGACCTGATAAATACATTGCGTTTCTTCAGCATAGGTGTTTTCCCAGTAGCCTTGCCTTTAAATAAGGAAGACTGCAGATCTGTGTATGGGTGCAGAAGTGCTTTTAGGTGGCTGTATACAGGTTTGTGTGTTAAAGGGAAAGTGATGGGGGCAAGGGGAGACATGCTGGGGTACCAAAGGAAGTAGGGCTTACCCTGGTGGTGGAACCCTAGTGTGTTTGCTGTTGCACTCCTGAGTATAGCTCCTTTTACTTTTTATTTGTTGTTTCAATGTCTGTTATGGCAGTTCATTCATAAAACCTCAGCAATTGCCCCATTTCTCTTTCAAGCCCCGTGATTCCTTTAGCAGCACTACCATCATTAGTGAGCAGTTCCCAGACTTTAGCCTCAGTGCAAATGCCACTATTCTAGGTATTCCTAGAACACAGAGGACCTGAGCAACCTGACTATTCTCAGTGTACTTTCATCAATGTTACGACATCCAACACATAAACCAGCCCTCTTGGTCTGTCTCCAATTGTTCCTTTTTGCCCATGCCCATCACCATCACCCTATTCAAATCACCATATTTTACCAGCATTGCTGAAGAAGACTTGCGTGGGGCTCTCTTCCTTCTGTTCTTGCCCTCCTCCAAACCATTCCCTAAACAGCTACCAAGTGAGTTTTTAAATATGAATCAGATTGTGTTATTCCTTTGCTTTGTACTCTCTCATGACTTTTCATTAAATTAAAATGGCCTATATGAACCTTCAATTAAAATAGCCCCATATGAAACAGCCCTGCTTAATTCTCCAATGTCATTTACTTTTATCTCCTACCAACTCACCCTAGCCTACTTTCTGTCCTTCAACAGAGGGTCTTTAACATACCTTCCTCTGCGTTTAACATCCTTTTCTCTCTGCTTGGAAAATACCTAATACCTCTCAATTATTTAAGTCCCTGCTTAGCTGTCATGTAATGAGAAAGATTCCAAAAGTGGGGCTCCCAAGGATGTTTGCATTCTTTGGGCATGGAAACTGTCAAGGGGAGATTATCAGTGTGGTTGGGGAACTGAGTGGGGCAGGGACTCCCTAATAACTGAGGATTTCTCTCTTCCTTTTCTATTCTCTTTGAAGCCAGTGGTCCAGGAGTTCATACTCCTTGAAGGTCATGTGGATCATAAGGTCCACTACCTTGCTGCTATAGTCAAATTCATTGTCATATGAGGAAATGAGCTTGACAAAGTGGTTGTTGAGGGCAATGCCAGCCCCTAGCATTGGAGGTGGAAGAGTGGATGTCACTGTTAAAGTCAGAGAAGACAATCTAGTGCTCAGTGTAGCCCAGGATGCTCTTGAAAGGTCTTGATACCTGTTTCACCACCTTTTTGATGTCATCATATTTGGTAGTTCTCTCCAACAGCAGATCAGGTCCAAGACTGACATGCTAGCAGTGGGGACACAGAAGGCCATGTCAGTGAGCTTCCTGTTCAGCTTAGGGATGACCTTGCCCACAGCCTTGGCAGTGCCAGAAAAAATTCAGGGATCACATTCTAGAGAGTTCACATCATGCCACAGTTTTCCAGAGGGCTGCCCCTGGTCCTCTGGGTGGCAATGCAGTTATGATATGTGGTCATGGGTCCATCAAAATTGTCATGGATGAGTTTGGCTAGGGGGCTGAGCAGTTGGGGCGCAGGAGGCATTGCTGAGGATCCTGGGGTTATTTCTATAGGTCTCAAGGGTCATGCCCATCATGATCATGGGGCATCAGCAGAGAGGGCAGAGCTGATAACTCTTTGGCTCCTTTTCTAGGGAGCATCAGACTTATCCAAGGTAGTGAAGACACCTGTGGACTCTACAACATAATCAGCACTAGCGTTCCCCTCCCGAGATGATTTTGGCGGGATCTTGTTCATGGAAAATAATTATGGAATGCCCATTGATGATAAGCTTCCCATTCTCAGGCTTGTCTGTGCCATGGAACTTGCCAAGGTAGAATCATACCAGAACATTGTAGACCATATAGTTGAGGTCGCTGATGATGACAATAGCCACTTTACCAGAGATGAAAGCAGCCCTGGTGCCCAGGTGCCCAATACAGCCAAATCCTTTTACTCTGGCTTTCATTTTCACCATGGTGTCCCAGGGACATTACTGGTGGTACACAAGGACATGTGGTTGTCTGTTGAACAGGAGCAGAGTAGTCGTAATTCTTTTTAATCATAAATTTAAATTTCATGAAGGCAAGAACCTTGTCTGTCTGTTTTATATTTGTATTCCCAGTGGTCAGCAGCATCCCTCAGCTTTTATTCTTTCCCTTAGCATTCACCAGATACAGAGAGATGAGGCAATCATACTCCCAGCTTTTAATTTTATTTAATTTTATTTATCTCATTTTGTCATATTTTCTTAGAAACAGGCTTTTACTCTGTTGCCCAGGTTAAAATGGTGCAATCATAGCTCACTGTAACCTCAAACTCCGGGAATCAAGTGATCATCCTTCCTCAGCCCCCCAAGTAGTTGGGACTACAGGCATGCACCTGTATGTGTGGCTAACTTTTATTTTTAATTTATTTCAGGGGTGGGGGTCTAACTATATTTCCCAGGCTGGTTCTTGAACTCCTGCATTCAAGTGATCCTTTCCCCTCTGATTCTCAAAGTGTTGGAATTATAGGCATGAGCCACTGTGCCTGGCCCCTCAGTTTATTGTACATTATTATCATTAGTCCACACAAAACCCTTCTGTTATATTATTTTTTTCTGCGTCCCTATTCATTACTGCACTTGCCCTCCCCATAGGCATCCACTCTAGTGGCCTGCTGGATGTATAACTTTTTTTTTTTTTAGAGACAGAGTTTCACTTTATTGCCCTCGGTAGAGTGCCCTGGTATCACAGCTCACAGCAACCTCCAGCTCCTGGGCTTAGGAGATTCTCCTGCCTCCTGAGTAGCTGGGACAAGGGGCACCCGCCACAATGCCCAGCTATTTTTTGTTGCAGTTTGGCCAGGGCTGGTTTCGAACCCACCACTCTCAGTATATGGGGCCAGCGCTGAGCCACAGGGGCTGCCCTGGATGTAATATCTTTAATGTATCTTACATTTAGCTTTGCAAAATACCTAGTGTGGGTTTTCTTTTGTGAAAACCCTAGTGTGATATATTCTTAGCTTACACACGTTGTACTGTTTATTTTTTTCTCACACTACACTCTGCATTCTACTCACATAGACTGCATGTATATTGCATGTACATAGTCTGCTGCTCCTTACTGTTGCATAGTGTTCCAAGTATGCATCTGTCACGTTGAATTTACCCACCCCCTTTTTTTTTTTTTTCCTTTGAGACAGAGTCTCACCTTGTCGCTCTGGGTAGAGTGCTGTGGCATCACAGCTCACAGCAACCTCAAACTCTTGGGCTCAAGCGATTCTCTTGCCTCAGCTTCCCAAGTAGCAGGGACTACAGGTACCTGCCACAACGCCCAGCTATTTTTAGAGATGGGGGTCTTGCTCTGGTTCAGGCTAGTCTCCAACTGGTAAGGTCAAGTCATCTACCCACCTCAGCCTCCCAGAGTGCTAGGATTACAGGCATGAGCCACTGCATCTGGCCTACCCACTCCTCTTCTAATGGAGATTTAGTTTATTTCCAGTGCCTTCCTCCCATAGATAATGTCACAATAAAAATTCTTCCGGATGTCTTTTTATTCCATAAAAGGCATGAGACTTTCTCTGGGATACATAAGCATGGTATGTTGGGTCACTGGCTAATGTATTTTATTTAGTACAGCCTGATCACTTCCGAGAAAAGGCCTTACCAACTTAAATTCCCACCAGGATAAGAATAGATAATTGAGATTTGTGTCTTGCTTGGGTACTTACTGGCAGCACAGCCCAGGCAAGCTTCTTAATATGTCTCATTGAGTTTTCTTCATATATGAAATGGAGATAAGACCTACCTTATAATGTTACAGCAAAGATTAAAGATAACATAAAATGCAAATCACTTATCAGCAACCAATCACTCACTGCATGCTATCATATTTCGCATATTGATTGCATACTCTTTAATGGCATGCATAAGTCTTCAACTGCTTTTGCCTGTCTCTCTTCTCCCATCCCTAATTGTCGTGGGAATATCCTTAATAACCTGAAAATTTGATCCTAGAAACAGAGGCAGCTGAATTTGACTTGAAAAATAGAGTAGCAAGAGTCTTGATTCCAGTGCATGTCTTAAAACGTTTTCATAAAAATAAATCACAATTTAAGTAGTTTATTTTATTAAACTCTGTGCAGTAAAGGATTTTTTTTTTTATTAGACTCTGTGCAGTAAAGGATTAACTCAGCAGGCCTGGGTTAAAACCTCACATATTTTAAAGAAAGGTAAAATTGTTGACCAGTTTCTGGAAGATAACCTCTGAGTTAGTGATCTTCAACCTGGTGTGTCGTGAGAGGATCTTAGGTGTGCTGCAAAATTATTAAAGATCATCAAGTAAATTATTTTTGAAAGAAGCTCAAAGCACAGTAAACATTCTTTTTTTTTACTTTTTTTTTTTTTTTGGATCAACATAATTTAGGCGTGCCACAGAATTTAACTGTAGGTTCAAGTGTGCTGTGAGATTAAAAAAAAAAAAAGGTTGAAAAACACTGCTCTAAGTTCCTGGAATATCCTGCCTGATAAGACTGTCTTTGTTTATCCGTGGTCTTGAGCTATACCAGATAGTTTATGCTAACAATTCTTATTTATGGTGGGGGATTTGGGCTACATGGTACTAGTATGCCCTTTGGAGGGGACTAAGGTCCTATGTGGCTGCTCCTTGTCTACATGGCTCACCCCTAGTAAAATATTTGCAGCTTTTACTATTGCTTATTTTAATTTGTATCCTTTCACTGTAATAAGCCATAGAATAATAATTTTTTGGACTTCTTCTAGAAAAACATTAACTGGAGGGATGGTCTTAGAGACTCCTGACTATAAACTCAGAATCATTATATACCTGATTTTAGCATAATACAGTGTTAAATTTACTCCAGTCTGGCTGGGGCATGGTGGGTCATACCTGTAATCCCATCACTTTGGGAGGCTGAGGCAGGAGTATCAAGTATTACTTGAGATCAGGAGTTTGAGACCAACTTGGGCAATACAGGAAGACCCTGTCTCTACAAAAAAAGAAACAAACAAAACCAGCCATGTTTGGTGGCATGCATCACTAGTCCCAGGTACTTGGGAGGCTAAAGCAGGATAGCTTGAGCCCAGGAGTTTGAGACTGTAGCAAGCTATGATGGTGCCACTGCATTCTGGCCTGGGCAAGAAAGTGAGACTCTGTTTCAAATAATAAATAAATAGATAGATAAATAAAATTTCTCCCACTTTTAAAATCTAGCTTTAAGACAACATGATTATTTAAGTTAATAAAATTCAACAAAAATATAAAGTAGAAATTATCAAACTTTTTGAATTCTTCCTATCAGGAAAAAGAACTGTATTAACACATATTGCTCTAAAATGGCAATATCAATCATCAAAGGTATAATGGCATCATCATCCTGTAATAATTTTAAAAACCACCTTAGAATCACACACTAATCTACAGTTAGTGGATGGTGTGATAAAGAAAAATAAACTTCAAAAATCTATGTTGCTCCCTCTATAACAACTCCATTGTGAGCCTAAATAAGAAAGAAGTCCACCAAACTTTCTATTTTATAGATTTAGGAATCAAAAAATGATACCCTACAGCATGGTGTAATGCATATATTTTCCTTTGTGTTTTGACAACTATTTGTTAGAATAAAACAATCACTGAGAAAAGTTGACAAATTGTAAATATATACCTGATGAATTTTCATCAAGTGATACATCTGTGTAAGCAGCACCCAGATCCAGAGACAGAACATCATCAGCCCTGTACAGACCATTAGGTGATAATGATCACTTTGACTTCTAACACCAGAAATTAATTCTTCCTAGTTTTGTCTTGTAAAAGGAATCACATTGTCTGTATTCTTTTATGTCTGGCTTCTCTTGCTCAACATTATCTTTGTGAGATTTAACCATGTCCTACAAATAGTTATAATTCATTTGTTTTTATTGCTATATGATATTCTATTGTATAAACATGCCATTACTTAGAAAACGATGTATGTTTTAGTTCTAAAACAATATACTGATTGCATTAATACGTATAAATGCTTTTATAAACCATAGCTTCTCAATCTTGGCACTACTGACATTCTGGGGCAAATAATTCTTTACTATGGGGAACTATCCTGTGCATGGAAGGGTGTTTAGCAGCACCCTGGCCTGTTGACACTCCCTGTTCCCCCACCCCATGCATGTATCCTTTGCAGGTCATAATGATAAACAAAAGTGTTCAGACATTGCCAAATGCCTGTCCTGGGAAGTAAAATCACCTCTGGTTTGAAGAATGGAATGTTAGAACTTTGGGTCTGTACATGTGCCACTGGAGAAAACCTCCTCTTAACAAAAAGATTTCCTCTTGTTCTTGTTTTTCCTTAAATTGAAGCATATTATTAAATGCAAGCCACTCTGACATAAGTAAGGAAACAAAGAGTGAAACTATTTTCAACAAAGGAGGAAATGTAATAGCATGTTAAAAGAAGTAACAAATGCAGAAGACTGAAACTGGATCCACACCTTTCACCACTAAGATCGACTCTCACTGGATTAAAGATTTAAACTTAAGACAGGAAACTATAAAAATACTAGAAGAAAGTGTAGGGAAAACACTTGAAGAAATTGGCCTGGGTGAAAATTTTATGAAGAGGACCCCCCCAGGCAATTGAAACAACATCAAAAAGACACTATTGTGACCTGATCAAATTAAAAAGCTTCTGCACAGCCAAAAGCAAAGTAAGTAAAGTAGACAGCTCTCAGAATGGGAGAAAATATTTGCTGGTTATGTCTCTGACAAAGGTTTAATAACCAGAATCCACAGAGAACTCAAACGTATTAGCAAGAAGAGAACAAGTCATTCCATCTCAGGGTGGGCAAGGGACTTGAAGAGAAATTTCTCTGAAGAAGACAGGCACATGGCCTACACACATATGAAAAAATGCTCACCATCCTTAATCATCAGAGAAATGCAAATCAAAACTACTTTGAGATATCATCTAACACCAGTAAGATTAGCCCATATCACAAAATCCCCAAATCACAGATGCTGGCGTGGATGCGGAGAAAAGGGAACACGTATACACTGCTGGTGGGATTGCAAACTAATACGTTCCTTTTGGAAAGACATCTGGAGAACACTTAAAGAACTAAAAATAGACCTGCCATTTGATCCTATAATTCCTCTATTAGGTATATATCCAGAAGAGCAAAAATCACACTACAATAAAGATATCTGTATCAGAATGTTCATTGCAGCCCAATTCATAATTGCTAGGTTATAGAAGAAGCCCAAGAGCCCATTGATCCACAAATGGATCAATAAATTGTGATATATGTACCCCATGGAATACTATGCAGCCATTAAGAAAGATGGAGACTTTACCTCCTTCATGTTTACATGGACAGAGCTGGAAAATATTCTTCTTAGCAAAGTATCCCAAGAATGGAAGAAAAAGTATCCAATGTACTCAGCCCTACTATGAAACTAATTTATAGCTTTCATAGGCAAGCTATAACCCAATTTTAGCCCAGGAAGATGGAGAGAGGGAGGGGAGGGGAGGGGAGGGGAGAGGGTAGGTGGAGGGAGGGTGATTGGAGGGATCACGCCTATGGTTCATCCTATAAGGGTACATGTGAATCTCTCTAAATGTAGAATATAAATGTCTTAACATAATAATTAAGAAAAGACATGAAGGCTATGTTAACCAGTTGGATGAAAGTACTTCAAATTGTATAGAGAAAACAGCACACTCTACCCCATGATAGTATTAATGTACACTGTTATGATTTAATAAAAATAAAAAATAAATAAAAAAAGAAGTAACAAAGACTTCTTCAAAATGTGTGTGTGTATGAGAGAGAAAGAGAAGAGAGAGGGGGGATTTTCATAGGCTATTCAATTCTTCTCACTAAATGAGAAGAGAGACTATCCAGGAAGGATGAAAGAATAATAGCAAACATGCTGAGGGCATATTCTGCTAGGAGCTTTACATGAATCATCTTGCTTAAACATGATAATAGTCTTACAAGATAGATAGGGACTTTCTCCATTTTATAGAAGAGAAAGTGATGTTTATAACGATTAGAAAGTTCAAACATTAGAGATTGTAGAAAGTTTGCCAAAGCAGAGAAACCTTCCTTGGGTTCTAGCTTTGAATAACACTTTCAAGATGAAAATTAGAAACATAGATAAAAGAGGGCTACAGAAAAATAACTGATAGTCTTGAAGATCAATAAAGACTTTCTACAATTGCAAATAGAGAGGATGAGACTTCAAATGAAACACAAACTCAGATACAAGGATGTGAAGAGATGTGTGGATACAAAAGAGGACCCACAGATAGTGATGAATGAGGTAGAATCCTAACAGGACTAGTTCTTAGAAATAGCAGAGTAAGAGGTCAGTAACCTTTAGAGACTGGAAATTAACTTTGGAACCAGTGTACATCATTTATAATTCATACCTTATATATTCATACATAAAATCACTATTAGCAACTTTATAAAGATAGTAAATATTTAATAACTATGTATACACACTTATATGATATGTGTTGTGTAATTAATCTTCACAATAATCTTAATAAACTTGGGTGTTAATATCTCAAACATACAAATGAGAAAGATGAAGATTAGGGAGTTTTTTTGTTTGTTTTAGAGACAGTGTCTCACTTTGTAGCCCTCAGTAGAGTGCTGTGGCATCACAGCTCACAGCAACCTCCAGCTCCTGGGCTTAGGCAATTCTCTTGCCTCAGCCTCCCGAGTAGCTGTGACTATAGGCACCCCCCGCAATGCCCGGCTATTTTTTTGTTGCAGTTTGGCTGGGGCTGGGTACGAACAGGCCACCCTCAGTATATGGGGCTGGTGCTCTACAGCCTGAGCCACAGGCACTGCCCCAAAGATTAGGGAGTTTAAGTAACTTTCCTGAAGGTTAACAACTCTGTATAGCTAACACGCACAACGTAACACTAGTGTACATACCCTGTATACTCCCCTACACTTGAGTGTGGCAGGGCCAGTGAATGGAATGGGATTTTACTTCTGTGATTAGGTTTCCAATACATTAACTTTGAATTTATCAAAAAGGAGATTGTCCTGGATTGGCCTGACCTAATCAGGGGAGCCCTTTAAAAAAAGGTGAAATGCAAATGTCCTTATGATAAAAGGATTTTTTTTTCCTCCTGGGTACATGCCCGGTAATGGGATTGCAGGATCAAATGGGGGGTCTAATTTGAGTTCTTTAAGGATTCTCCATACCGCCTTCCAAAAAGGTTGTATTAGTTTGCAGTCCCACCAGCAGTGTAAACGTGTTCCCATCTCTCCACATCCATGCCAGCATATGTAGCTTTGAGATTTTGTTATGTGGGCCACTCTCACTGGGGTAAGGTGATATTTCAGGGTAGTTTTGATTTGCATTTCTCTGATGATTAGGAACGATGAGCATTTTTTCATGTTTGTTAGCTATTCTTCATCTGTCTTTTTTAGAGATGGTTGTATTCATGTCTCTTGCCCAGTGATATATGGGTTTGCATTCTCTGTAGATCCTAGTTATCAAGCTTTTTCCCATTCATAATATGCAAATATCTTTTCCCATTCTGAAGGTTGTCTGTTTGCTTTGTTTGTTGTTTCCTTAGCTGTACAGAAGCTTTTCAGGTTAATCGCCATAATGTGGAAACAGCCTAAATGCCCACCAACCCAGGAATGGATTAACAAGCTGTGGTATATGTATACCATAGAATACTATTTAGTCACTAATAAAGATGGAGACTTTACATCCTTTATATTAATCTGGATGGAAGTGGAACACATTCTTCTTACTAAAGCATCACAAGAATGGAGAAGCAAGAATCCTATGTACTCAATTCTAATACAAAGATAGTAAATGAGCTAAAACAAGAGGGGGGTGTTAGGGGAATGAGCAAATGGAGATAGGGGAAGAGGGAAGGGGATGGGGGGTCATGCTGTATGGCACACCTCTTGGGGGTGGGACACAATTATAAGAGGGACTTCATCTAACAAATGCAATCAGTGTAACCTAATTCTCTGTACCCTCAGTGAATACCCCCCAAAGAAAAACTGTGTCTACAAAAAAAAAGTGAAATGGGCCTGTAATCCTAACACCCTGGGAAGCCAAGGTGGGTTGATTGCCTGAGTTCACAAGTTCCAGACCAGCCTGAGAAAGAGCAAGAGCTCATCTCTACTTGGGAGTCTGAGGCATGAGAATTGCTTAAGCCCAAGAGTTTGAGGCTGCTGTGAGCTGTGACACCGCAGCACTCTACCCAGGGAGACTAAGTAAGACTCTGTCTCAAAAAAACAAAACAAAACAACGAAAAAACCAAAGAAATCTATGAAAAATATTCTTAAGTCTAGAATTACTACTGTAGATAGAAATACTTTCAACTCGGTGTCTGTAGCTCAGTGGATGCTGGCCACATGCATTGGGGTTGGTGGGTTCAAACCTGGCTTAGGCCTACTAAACAATGACAACAACAACAGAGATAGCCAGGCATTGTGGTAGGCACCTATAGTCTGAGCTACTTGGGAGGCTGAGGCAAGAGAATTGCTTAAGCCCAAGAGTTTGAGGTTGCTGTGAGCTTGTGAGCTGTGAGGCCATCCCACTCTACCAAGGGTGACTTAACGAGACTGTTACAAAAAAAAAAAAAAAAGACTTTCTTTTCTATCGAGACAGAGTCTCACTTTATTGCCCTCAGTAGAGTGCTGTGATGTCACAGCTCACAGCAACCTCCAACTCCTGGGCTTAGGTGATTCACTTGCCTCAGCCTCCCGAGTAGCTGGGACTACAGGCACCTGCCGCAATGCCCGGGTATTTTTGTTGTTATTGTTGTAGTTTGGCCGGGGCCGGGTTTGAACCCACCACCCTTGGTATATGGGGCCAGCGCCCTACTCACTGAGCCACAGGCGCCACCCTCTATCAATATTTTTTAAAAGGGTCAAAATATATTGTTTTATAATCATTTTATGTTTCAGTTGTAAATACTCTCAAATTCAACAAGGGTAAAAAGGTAGCACTTTTTAAACTATGTCCTACATTAATATCTGCAAGGTATTAATGAATATTTCAAGAATAAAAACGGCTGTGTTCAAATAGGTTTGGGAAATAATGGTTCTTGCATTCTTCTCTTTCTTGGAGAATTATATATGGAAAAACTTGATGAAATCTGGCAACAAAAGAAAACATTTTAATTTTATTATTTAACATGAAGTTATTCTTACTAGGGACTCTTCCTCTTGTATCTTTCCATTAATAGTATGAATTCAAATGATAGGTCTAAATTACTCCTGCATGAAACAAGTTAACACATATTATCTTCAGTTAGTGCCTTTACCTTTCTTGACTCTAGCATGTTGAATTCAATTATATGGAATCAAAAGTCTTTGACTTCAAGCAGCACATAATTAATTAGAAGGTAAGGATAAGGGTTTATTTAATTACTATGATATATCTGTGAACATAATGCAATAAACAACCTCTTAAAAAATACTTTTATGACTCTTTAGACTAGATCAAGGAACCAGAATTCACACCATCATCAAATATTTACAGCATCATATTTTTGGCACTGCATTTTATCTGGGATTTTCACAAACTAGCATGTGTTTAGAGGACAATTAAAAAAGATGACAGGTTCACCTTGGTATTTTAAACAAGTGAATTGGACATTTTTGTATAGCCATGAAAGGCAGACCAGAATCAAAGCATGGGTGAAACAGGCTGGAAGTCTTTGATCAATAAAAGGATATACTGTATGTGATTTCTTTTCTTTTTTTTGAGATAGAGTCTCATTCCCTTACCCTGGGTAGTGAGATGGGGGTGTCATCATAGTTTACAGCAACCTCAAACTATTGGGCTTGAGCAATCCTCTTGCCTCAGCCTCCCAAGTAGCTGGGACTACAGATGTGCACCACTACACCTGCTTGTTTTTCTTTATAGTAGAGATGGAGTCTTGCTTTTACTCAGGCTAGTCTCAAACTCTTGAGTTCAAGGGATCCACCCAACTTTGCCTCCCAGAGTGCTAGAATTACAGAAGTGAGTCACCCAGCTCAGCACAATTATACTGTAATTTCAAAAAATGACAGCTACCCATAAATATGTTTGGCCTGTTCAACATTTCTTCTCTGGCTATATTTAAGTTAACTTCCTTGAGATATTGTTCAGGGAATTTCCTGTTTTCAGTAAAAGGCTGGTGGCTTCTAAAATCCTATCAGTCACTCTTTTGCTGTGGACTAGAGTGTCTTCAACCATGGCTAAGTAGCAATAAAGTCTCTGCAATAGGAGACAGTCTAGGCCAGTGGTTCTCAACCTTCCTAATGTCCTAATACAGTTCCTCATATTGTGGTGACCTCCAACCATAAAATTATTTTCGTTGCTACGAAATAATTTCATTGCTATGGTTGTGGATCACCACAACATGAGGAACTGTATTAAAAGGTCACGGTATTAGGAAGGTTGATAACCACTGGTCTAGGCAGATTACTTAAACCCAAGAACATTCTATTTTTACAGGAATGGCCTTTGGATATCAATGTGCTTTGGAAAGCAATGTATGAACAATGATTATAAGCTGTAACTCTATACATCAGTCCAAGGCTTGAGCAGATGCATTATAACAGAGCACAAAACAATCTTTGAGATACTTGTGCACTGCCTGTTTGCAGGGACAACGGTACAATATACAAATCAGTAGTGGACTTAATAGAATATGGTATTTCACGAGGTCCCTTTGGGCTGGTAATAAGACCGTTATGGAGCCAAGATTTCTGTACATCATCATCTTATCCAAAGTACATTACCGTCTTCATTATACAGATGAGGGTCATATCCATGCTACTGGAACGAACAAATAGTTTTTAACTGGAACCAGCGCCTGTGTGCTTCTAAGGCTATGCTCTTCTCCGACATTCCATTGCTAAGATAAATTCTCCCTCACTTTTTCTTGGAATTTTGGAGAGGAGCGGAATGAGCATATGCCACTTCGTCGTTGGGAATTCAAGACCCAGGGGCTCTTTTTCTGTGTCAGGATGTGCCCATCTTTATAACTGCGGGGGTATCAAGGATCATTCATCTGCTCGCATGCCATCAGACCAAGACTAGAGAGCTACAGTCACTGCAAAACTCCAGCATATCTGCCCCTCACCGCTCGCTAGCGCCGCTCGGACAGCCGGCAATCTCCAAAAACAGAAAATTGAGCCTGGGGGCTCCGACGGATGACGTTATTTCCGGTGCGCCTTCAAGTCCGGAAGCCAAGGGGCCAGAGGCGAGGTGGAGGCGGGGCCTGAAGTGGGGTGGGTGTTGCTGGAGGCGACCAGGACTGGGGATCTGAGCTCTAGGAGGGAGCTGAGGCGTGGGGCGGGGCCTGCAGCCCGGCGCCGGCCGTTGGGAAGCTGGGTTCCGCGCGGCTCGGCCTCCTGACCGCCCCGCCCGCCACTGACGCTGCCACCAGCAGCCGCGAGAGCTGATACCGGTACCGTCCCTTCTGCGCGGCTGCCAGCTCTGGAACTGCCTTCTTCCTTCTCCTCCTCAGCTTCAGCCTCGGCTGCCCCCTCAGCCCTCGGCGCCGCCGCTGGCGCAGCCGACCTACTCGCAGGCCGCCGCGGGCCGCGGAGCCCATGAAGGCGCGGGCCCCGCCGCCGCCTTCGCGGCGTCGCGGTCGTCCCGGAGCTCCCCGAGCCGGCGCGGGCATGGCCACAGCATGAGCGTGAAGCTGCCACGGGAGCCGGAGGAGAAGGTGGCGTTGGAGTCCGAGGTGGGAGCCATGCCGGAGAAGCGCGCGGGCGCGCAGGCCCTGGGCAGCAGTTGGGTAAGCGCGGGAGCGGGTTGGACAGCCTCAAGACCTGGGGAGGTTGGGTGGGGTAGCATCTGGGCCCGCGAGTTCCCTGCGCCGGGCAGAGGACTCTGGTTCTCGGGAAGGCGGTCCTTTTCTGGGTGACCCTAGTTCATCACTAATACAGGCTTTCCTAGTGGCTCTACATCACTAGACAGAACTTTGGGTGATTTGGTTATTGTTTCCAAAGGCGCCATACACATGACTGTATACAGTGAATATAGTTAGTAATTTGGTTATTTCACAGTTCTCCATTCCTGTGACAGTTGACACAATTTTCGTGGCGCAGTTTCTGCCCAAGCCTACTCAGGCAGCCGGTAGGGACCAGACTTTGAACCATTTAGTGCTACACTACCAAATAGTCGGCAGGGAAGTTGGCAGTGAAGGTTAAGCAGCGCCTTCTTCCTGCTCCTTCCGCGTTCTCCAGGCGTCAGAGGAGCTGTCGCGCCGGTGGGGAGCAGTTTCAGGGGAAGCTACTGATCCCAGGACCTGCTGAGTAACAAGTTCAGGCCGATCTCTTTCTCCAGTTTTACTTGAGATTGAGATGGTTTCTGACAGCAGCGCAGGGAAACCCTGGCTTAATTGACATGGATTTGGTAGAACAGGCCTTGCCAGTAACGCTTTGGTTTCGAATGGTGGAATATACTAAGCGTAGAGGCTCTGTCATTTTTTCAAGGCCTAAGCTTCCCTCTGTTTAGGACCTGGAATATAGAAAATGTTACACTGAATAGAAACTGACACCATGCAAAAGTTTTTCCAGAGAAAAATAGAAATTTTATGAAAAATAAATGGGACTACTCACAGGGGTGTCCCCACAGACCTCATGTGCATTATGTGAGGGCTTTTTTGCTTATCTGTCGTGTCAGATGTCACTAAAATTAGGCATGGACCTTTTTTATTGTTTATCAGCTTTTGCTATTTTTTTTTTTTTTTTGAGACAGAATCTCACTATGTCGCCTTCGGTAGAGTGCTGTGGCGTCACAGCTCACAGCAACCTCAAACTCTTAGGCTTAAGCGATTCTCGTGCCTCAGCCTCCCAAGTAGCTGGGACTATAGGTGTCCACCACAATGCCCAGCTATTTTTTGTTGTAGTTGTCATTGCCTTTTGTTGTAGGATCATTGTTTAGTTGGCCTGGGCTGACAGCTCCGGTGTATGTGGCTGGTGCCCTAGATGCAGAGCTACAGGTGCCGAGCCTGTTTATCATCTTTTGTTAGTATTTGTGTTTTTAATGTGTGGCCCAGGACAACTCTTCTAATGTTGTGCAGAAAAGCCAAAAGGTTGGACACCCTTGGCTGTCTTTTAAAGAATTTATGTGCATATTTATTGATATGAATCCCTGTTAGTAGAGTTAGGAGGGTCTGTGAAGTAGAAGCAGCAGTAATGTGGAGCCAGCAGAGCTAATTTTCAGTCATGGTTCTAGAGGAATAGTGCCTACTGTGGGCAGGGTAATGGACACAACCTTGCCACTCAGTGCTTAAACTGTGAAGTGAGCCTTAATAATGTTGAAGACCCTTACAGCCCAAATGACTCCTTATTTTTGAGAAAGCATTGGTCATCCCTTATTTTAAAGATATCTCCATAATGTAGAAAGTGTATCTTTGGGGGGAGGGGCGGAAAAAGTTGTGTAGAATTGGTTTCTCTGATTTTGATTAGGAAGACTTGTCCTTTTCCTGCCCATTAAAACTAAACCACCAACTTTTCAATCTTCCTTGAATTGATGGACAGTAATTACTAGTGGCAAGCTAGTAATTGGAGAGGTAGCTTTCTTTGCCCTTTCCAATACCTACAACAGCCAGAAAGTCTAGCTAAGTTTATCTTTGCGTGCCTATGGTTTATTTCCTCTATTTTTGACCCAGATTTTGACCATGTTTTTTGAGATCCTTCTTCACCCCTTTACATTGCTAATTAGTGTGATCTAACATGTAAATAATGATCATTGCTGCTGTCTTAATTTTTTTCCATTGGCTCTCTGTGTCTTATAGAATAAAAAATAAACTGCCATGTTGAAGCATTATTAACATAGTGATTAGGCAGGTATGCTTGGAATTTCAGTTTCCACCTTTATTACTTGTGTAACTTTGGTAAGTTGCACAAATTCTAATTTTAAAAGAGTATTTACTGGCTCCCTGCCTGTTGCTCAGCAGCTAGGACACCAGCCATGTAACACTGGGGGTGGAGGGTTCGAGCCTGGTCTGGGCCTGCCAAACAACATTGGCAACTACAACCCAAAAAAAAAAACAAAACAAAAAAACAGCCAGGCATTGTGGTGGGTGCTTTTAGTCTCAGCTACTTGGGAGGCTGAGGCGAGACAATTGCTTTAAGGTGGCTGTGAGCTGTGATATCACGGCACTCTCCTAAGGGTGACATAGTGAGACTCTGCCTTAAAATAAAAAAAGAGTATTTACCTCATAGAATTATGAGGGTTGCTGTTGCCTGACACCTAATAAGTCTGTCTTATGTATTAGCTATTATTGTTATTATTTATCAATATTCTTTACATGTATGATTGAATGATCACAATCTATAGGTTATCCTCTTAATGTGATATTTGTTCTCTTTTATTTCTTAATCCAGATAGGAACTAGACTTCTACCTAAAAATTAAAGTTACTAATTTTATGTCCTTAGAGCAGAAACTTTTTAGAGATGTTTACTCAAAGAAATCCCCACTCTTCTGGTGGGGATAATCTGCTGATTTTGGGCACTAAGTATATTCCTGCCCAGTCTTTCCTTGTGTCTGAGAGTTATACACTCATCAGTATTGACAAACTGCAATGAATGCTGAGAAAGTTTTCTTGGGTGTTTGCTGTAGTTAATGAGATAATTAGCATGGGCAGGTGGCAGTGCTTTTCTGAGTGTATGGAAGCTGGGAAAGCAGTGAATGCCTTTAATCGTATATGTTTGTGTCATATGCTAGTATCTTCAAATTATGCACTTTTCTCGCTTGTAGTTTATGTGTTGGAGATTTCCTTATAGCTTAGTTCCAGAAACACTCATGGTTTTTTGATGCTACTAATAGTCACAGGAAAGACTACCCAAGTCCAGGGAATCAGCTGACAACTTTTTTCTACCTTGTTTGGCAAAGAGTTGAAAAAGCTACTGGCAAGGAGATGTTATGATTCGATAAATGGAAGCGTGTCAACTCTGATATCATTTCTTTACAGAGTAGAGAGGTGTGTATAATCTATAAGCTCTTGTGTTCTTTCTTCTCCGTGAATGTGCATGCACACACACTTTCATATGTTTTATATTTGTATATCATTTAAGTAGATTTGCCAGTACACCCTTCATAGCAAGGGGAAAAAGAAGACCTTATGGAATTATTTAATCTTAGGCATCTGATGAGAATTAAGGATTTGTTGCAGAGACTTGCATTTCAGATTGTTCATGGACTCCAAGAAGCTGATATTTGGATACCAGTTAAGGGGACTGATGTGGGCCCTCAAAGAATCAGTGTCTCTCTGGTGACATTTGATGTCTCTTGTGTTTATTTTTCTTAGACTGTTTCAGAGAAGACTCTGAAGGTTAATGTTGATTTTGAGAACAAGGTGATTATATGGACAAAATGCAGATAATACCAAGGGACAGCTTTGATTTACAAAAAGGGTAAAATGATTAGGTATGTTTTGTTTGTAAAGAGTGAAAGGACTTAGGGACATATTGGGGGAAAAATTGTAAAGATTGTTTTTCAGTTTTTGAACACTGTTAGAAATCAATATGATCATTTCAGTAAAAATTAAATAGTACTAGGACATTCGCACAGCCAAACCCTGTAAGTAAATTATAGCAGATAAGGGGAGAAAATAAAAAGCATTTATGAGCACTTGATATGTTGCAGTTATAAGAGCAAATATGTCATCCATTTATGACAGGAACATTTATATTTCCTGTTTAGAATTATGCAAATCTTCAGTTAATTCATCATCATCAATGCATAACTTGAGGGTACTAGGATATGACACAAAGATATAGGATTAAATGCATTCACTGCTTTCCCAGGTTCCATACATAGAGAAGCACTGCCACCTTTGTCATAACAATTTCTTATTCTTAGGCCTGGTATAGGTAGAATTTTGTAAACCTTGTTTCTTAGAATATTTGGGCATCCGTTCTGTTTTTTCTTAACTAGATAAAGACTTTCAAGACAGACTATAGCTGGGCATTTTTGAATTTGCAGTAGTTCTTTAGGAAGTGATCAATAAATACTTGTTAATGAAGAAGTAAATCATTCAATTGGAGCCTTAAACCAGTAATTATGCTTATCAGTGAGATTAACTTATTGGCTTACTTTTATATAATGGTGCTTCGTTTGGCCTTATAAAACAAATGGGGAGTTCTGGTTTCTTCTGTTCTCTGGAGAGAGTTTGTGTAAGATTGGTAATCTAGTTTGAGAACTCTATAGTTCTTGGCTTTTTTGGTTTTATTATTTAGTTCTGAAACAATTCAGGTTTTCTATTAATTTTTGAATTTTTTTTTCTGTCAGTTTTAATCAGTTGTATTTTGCTAGAAAGTTGTCTGTTTTATCTAAAATTTCAAATTAGGCTTGGTCCCTGTAGCACAGTGGTTACGGTGCTGGCCATATGCACCAAAGCTGGCAGGTTCAAACCTAGCCTGGGCCAGCTAAACAATGACAACTGCAACAAAAAAATAGGTGTTGTGGCAGGCTCCTGTAGTCCCAGCTACTTGGGAGGCTGAGGCAAGAGAATTGCTTAAACCCAAGAGTTGAGGTTGCTATGAGCTGTGACATCATGGCACTCTACTGAGGGTGACATAGTGAGATTAAAAAAATGAGTGAGTCTAAAAAAATAAATAAATAAAATAAAATTTCAAATTGGCATAAAGTTGTTCAGAATAACCTCTCAGGTTCTTTTTACCTTCTGTAAGATCCTTAGTCTACTTTTTTATTGCTGACATTGGTAATTTGTGCCTTATCTTTTAAAAAATATTTACTTTATGATCTTCTGGATAAATATGCACAAATATTGCAAGTGGTAATTCCTTTATGTCTTATTTTCATATTACATGAACTAGAATATTCAGGAAAATGTTCAGTAATAATAGTAAGTGTACACACAACTGCTTCACCATAACAGGAATACATTAATTTTTTTCACTGTTAAGTGCTTGTTAGCTCTATGATATAAACATGCTTTATTACCCTATAGAACCATTTTTTGACATTTCTCATTCTTTTTCTTGTGTGCGTTCTCCCTCTCTCCTCATCCTGCCCTCCAGTTCACTGTCTCATAGAACTTTCACAAGTGGGTTTTGAAATCAGAGATATTCTATGGCAAAAGAGGTTATAGCATAGCTAGGTTGTTGTTCTGACTGAGATTTAGAGAGAAATCTATCTTTACTACTTTGTAGTTAACTATAATGAATGGCATTTTTTAAATCTGTAAAAATGTAGTATGTATCAAGTTATGTTAACTTTTTATTCAGCTGCCTAACATTTTAATAGTTTTGTATTTGGTTGTCTTTTTAAAACAGCTTTATTCAAGTATTATGTGTATATAGTATGTACATTTTTGTGTTTTGATGTATCTGTACATATGTGAAATCTTTACCATAGTCAGGCTAGTGAACATATCTATCTTCCCTAAAAGTTTCTTGTGTCTATTTGTTTACTTCTCTCTTTACCCCCGTCCCTTTCTAGACAATTGTTTACCTCTGTCACTATATATTAGTTTGTATTTTCTGCTTTTAAAAAAATGGATTTGTATAGCATATCCCCCTTTTCCTTTGGCTTTTTCAACTCAGTATTAAGTCGTTGAAATTTATCATTGTTTGTAGGTAAATCGGTAGTCTATCTTTTTTTATTTCTGAGTAGTATTCCATTATAGGGTTGTACCACAATTTGTTTATATATTCATCTGTTGATGGATATTTGCATTATCGCTGGTTTAGGGGCTGTTATGAATGAAGATGCTATGAATATTTGTGTACAAATCTTTGTATAGAATATACTTTCTTTCAAGTAAATACTTTGTAGTGGAATGGCTGGGTCATATGGTAAATGTATTCTTTAATTTTTTTAAGTAATGGCCAAACTGTTTTCTAAAGTAATTGTTTAGTTTTACAATTCCTGTTTGTCTGTTCTTACCAACACTTTGTCAATTTTAGCTCTTCTAATAGTTCTGTAGTGGTGTCTTACTGTGCTTTTAATTTACACTATCTTATGGCTAGTGATGCTCAACATCTTTCTAAAAGCTTATTTGCTGTCTTGTTGTATATCCCTTCTTCGCAAAATATCTGTTCTTGTTTTTTGCCTATTTTTTTGGTGGTGGTTGTTGTTGGTTGGTTGTTGCCCTGTAATTAGTTTTAAGAGTTCATATTTGGGATTCAAAGCTTTTATCAAATATTCTGCTTATAATTGTATACTTTTCTGTATTCTGTGATTCAGTTTTTCATTCTCTGATCAGTTTCTTGAAGAGCAGATGCTTTAAATTTTGATGAACTTTATCAACTTGTTCTTTTATAGACCATGCTTTTGGTTTCATGTTTAAGAAATTGTTGCCTAACCCAGTATCCCAGGGAGTTCTGTTTATGTTTTTATAAGTTTTAAATGTTACGATTGGGTTTATGTTCCATTTTGATTAACTTTTTATGTGGTGCAAGGTATGGACAGAATTTCATTTGCTTATGGATAACCAGGATACCATATCCTGAAAAGGCTATTTTTTATTCACTGAATTGCTTTTGCACCTTTGTCAAAAGCCATTGTATATGTGTCAGTCTATTTCTGAACTCTCTATTTCTTTGATCTATTTGTCTTTACATTAATATTACACAATCTTGATTAATGGAGACTCATAATAAGACTTGAAAACCAGTAGAATTAGTACTTTAATCTTGCTTTTCTTAAAAGTTGTTTCAGTTATTCCAGGTCCTTGCATTTTAGAATCAACTGGCAATTTGAGATTTCTACTAGGATTCTGTTCTCTCTGAAGATCTGTTTGGGAAAAATTGATCAAGTCTTCTGATTCATGAATGCAGTGTGTCTCCTTTGATTTGATTTGATGTTATGTTATTTTATGTTACTTGTTAACCGTCGAGGATCTCACTCTGTCTCCCAAGCTGGAGCTCAGTGGCCTGAGCATAGCTTACTGTAACTGTGAACTTCTGATCTCAATCAATCTTCCTGCCTCAGCCTCCTAGGTAACTAGGACCATAATCGTGAACCACCATGCCTGGCTAATTTTTCTACTTTTTTGTAGAGACAGGGTCTCACTATGTTGGGCAGGCTAGTCTTGAACCCTTGGCTTCAAGCCAGTCTTCCTGCCTGGGCTCTTGCCTCAGCCTCTCAAAAGTGCTGGGATTACATGTATTAGCTATCACGCCTGGCTTAAATGCAGTTTTAAAATTACACAGTAATCACTTTTAATTTTTAGTTCTTCCCTCCAAATAAGGCATCTTATATTTTTACTTTATACTTGTATATTAGTTTATTAAATGTGTAATGTCCATTTTCCTTAAGAACTGAGTTTAACAGTTGATATCTCTGACATTTCACTTTGACACTTCTTGTTTTATTTTTATTGTGAAAGTACATCATCAGCCTTTCAAACACATGTTTTGGCTTATGATTATCTTTCATATTTTTTTAGAGCAATTTTCGTGAAACCATGGATAAGTAAAAATGTCATTTTTTTTTTTAAATGTGAATTCTGTCACGGAACCAATGCAGTGCTGAGAACTTGAAAATTGAATGAAGTACTTGAGAAGGATGTGGCTAATGTACTTATAGTATGGCAATGGTTTGAGAATTTCCAATCTGGTGATTTTAATATTGAAAATGAGCCACATGAGTAACTTGAAGCCACGATAAGCTGAAAGCTGTAGTGGAGATTAATCCATCTCAACCTCCACGTGACTTAGCTGCAAGCTTTGGCATTACCATTCCGACAATATTGGGCCATTTGAAACAAATTGGCAGGGTAAAGAAACTGGATTGATGGATGGATTCTGTGTGAATTAAATGAATGTCAGAAGAGAAATTGTCTCAAAGGTTGCCTTTCTTTGCTGTCACAATATAAAGGCAAACCATTTCTACACTGTGTTGTTATGTGTGATAAAAATAGATTCTTCTTGATGATCACGAGCATTTGGAACAATGACTGGATGAAGATGAAGTGTTCAAACAGTCCCGAACCAAAATGTTCATCAAAAAAAGCTAATGATGTCTGGTGGTCCAGCATGGTTTTTTTTTTTTTTTGAGACAGAGTCTTACTTTGTCACCCTTGGTAGAGTGCTATGGAGTCATAGCTTGCAGTAATCTCAGACTCTTGGGCTTAAGTGATTCTCTTGCCTCAGCCTCCCGAGTAGCTGGGACTGTCGGTGCCTGCTATAACACCCAGTGTTTTTAGAGATGATGATCTGTGGCTCGACTAGTCTCAAACCCATGAACTCAGGGGATCCACCCACCTCGGCCTCCCAAGTGCTAGGATTACAGATGTGAGCCACCTTGCCCAGCTATGATATGTGTCTTATATTAAACAAATCAAAATGCATGTCATCAATCATCATCATTAAGATAAGCAGAGAATATTAGACAAATTCAAATTGAGAGAGTCTACTAATTTATTGGTGAAGAGTGTCCTCAAAAGTGTCAAGATCATGGAAATAAAATGTTAGGTGGGAGGATTGCTTGAGGCAAAGAGTTCAAGACCAGCCTGAGCAAGAGCAAGTCCCCATCTTTACAAAAAAATTAGAAAAATTAGCTGAGTGTTGTGGTGGGCACCTAGTCTCAGCTACCTGGGAGGCTGAGGCAGGAGGATTTCTTGAACCTAGGAATTTGAGGTTGCTGTGAGCTATGATGATGCCACTGCACTCTAGTCCGTGTCTTAAAAAAAAAAAAAAAAAGTCTTAGGAACTGTGTCAGTTTTGAAGTCTTGAACATGAAAACTAAATGCAGTGTAAAGTCTTTGATCAGATTCTGAACCAGGAAAAGAAAATGGGAAATGTGGTAAAGTTCAATAAGATATGTAGATTGCATTATTGCAGCAATGCTGATTTCCTAGTTTGGATAATTAATACCATGGCTTATATAAGATGTTAGCATTTGGGTAAGCTGCATGAAGGATATAAAGGAACTCTACTAGTTTTGCAACTTTTCTATAGATTTAAAATTATTTTAAAATTAAAAAATTAGTTGCAGTAATTTTAAGTAGGAATTCCATAGATATCTATCAGTAGTGGAGTGGTTAAAATTATGATATGTTCATAGGATACTGAGAAACTATTAAAAAGAATGTAGATTTCTATACAGAGAAAAAAAGACAGGTTCAGTGCCCGTAGCTCAGCGTTAGGGTGCTGGCCATGTACACTGAGGCAGGCAGGTTTGAACCCAGTAGGGCCTGCAAAACAACGACAACTGCAACAACAACAACAAAAAATAGCTGGGCATTATGGTGGCGCCTGTAGTCCCGGCTACTTGGAAGGCGAAGGCACAAGAAGCGCTTAAGCCCAAGAGTTTGAGGTTGCTGTGAGCTGTGATGCTACAGTACTGTACTGAGGGTAACATAGTGAGACTCTGTCTCAAAAAAAAAAAAAAAAAAAGATAAAGGTAATACATACACTGTATGTATACAAACACTGTTATTTGTGTTTAAGATTATGTTTTTAGGCTCGGCGCCTGTGGCTCAAGCGGCTAAGACGCCAGCCATGTACACCTAAGGTGGCAGGTTTGAATCCAGCCCGGACCCACCAAACAACAATAATGGCTGCAACCAAGAAAAAATAGCCGAGCGTTGTGGCAGATGCCTGTGGTCCCAGCTACTTGGGAGGTGGAGGCAGGAGACTCGCTTGAGCCCAGGAGTTGGAGGTTGCTATGAGCAGTGAAGCCATGGCACTCTACCCAGAGTGATAGCCTGAGGCTCTGTCTCAAAAAAAAAAAAAAAAGATTATGTTTTTACCTATTAATGTATGTGTATAAAAATATATAATTTTTCCCCACATAAAGGCTAATGCCATGATATATGCCAAATTTCTAAATTGCTAACCAATTTCTAAATTGCTAACTTAGGGAAAAATAAAATGTATGTATTTTGTTAAATTTTCTCTCACTCTCACTCTTTATCATAGAGATGAGGTCCAGCTATGTTGCCCAGGCTGGTCTTTAACTCCTGGTCTCAGGGAGCCTTCTATCTCAGCTTCCCAAATAGCTGTATTTATAGGGATGAGCTACTGTGCCTGGCTGTTTCTTTAAAGTTTTACAACTTTCATATATTTGTGTAGCAGTTCTAAGTTTTTAAAAAGTGTGTCTTCTGCATTTGTGTAACACAAACATTCCATAAAAATGAAAGCAAAAAAAGAAATTCCTGTAACTTCACTGTTTTATAAAATATTAGGTAAAAGAAAAATACTAAATCCAAGTATGTTCCCTTAATATACTGCCTTTCATAGATTTAATATTTTCTTTGTATTTAATCTTGTGTTTAATCTAGTTTTTTTTTTCCTCAGAGTATAGAAATGCTGCTAGAGTTTGTAGGTTGTTACTGTATCCTGCAACTTTACTGAGTCTGTTTATTATTTTGAACAGTTTTTGGTGGAGTTGTTAGGGTTTCGTACACATATGATCATGTTGTCTGCAAATAGAAAAAATTTATCCTTTTCTTTCCAGTTTTGATGTCTTTTATTTCTTTCTCTTATCTAAAGTTTTCATTCTCAAGCAATATAGTATTCATTTCTCAAATTAAAAAAAAAAATTGTGTTTGCTGTTTCCAGTGGTGGGTGGTATGCAATGTCAGGGATCAGACCTTTTAATTTACCTACTACCTAATCTCTAATATGCTAGGAAAATTATCAAGTTTAAAATCAAGATTCCTGTACTTTGTATCCTGGAGTATCTTATATGTGACAGGCAGCGCAAAGACAGTACAGACCTATAGCTAGTTACTCTTGGCTCTTTACATTTGAGATTTATGTTTAAAAGCAAAACATCTTAATCCTTATGGATCATCTTTTATTATAGGTACTTCTGTGTCTTTTGAGAACACTTTTGTAAAGGAAAAGGATACCCTTTTGGGGTCCCTTACATGACTTTGGATATTCCATCTGTGTGTGTGTGTTGTCCCTTTTTTAATATATTTTAAATGTAAAATACACATAACACAAAATTTACCATCTTAACCATTTTTAAGTGTACAGTTGGTAGTGTTAAGTATATTCATACTGTTGTGCAACCAATCTCCAGAACGTTTTTATCTTGCAAAATTGAAACTCTGTACCTATTAAACAACTCATTTCCCCCATCAAAAACTTATTTCCTCTTTTCCCTAGCCACTAGCCACCATCCTTCTACTTTCTGTTTCTAGGTGTCTCATGTAAGTGGAATGATAAAGTATTTGTCTTTTTGTGACTGTCTTATTTCCCTTAGTGTAATGTTCTCAAGGTTCATCCATATTGTAGGATGTTACACACAAAAAAGTCAGATGGCATCTACCCTCTCCTAACACCATGAATGGATGGTGTGAATTTTTTATATTTTTAGTCTGGCATTCAAAATGTGATCTCTGCAGTACTCATTGCCCTTGCTAACTATAAATGTCTATAACACATTTACTTTTTAAAATAAAATGGTAAAAAGTGATGTTTGTAAGAAGAATATATTATTTCATCACACAGATATTTTATTGACTTACTATGTGTAGGGTGAGAGATGAGATTAGTGAACTACAAATGGGACCTCATGAAAACTATTAAAAGAGTTTATAGGCTCAGCACCTGTGGCTGAAGCTCCTAGGGTACCAGCCACATACACCTGAGCTGCAGGTTCAAATCCAGCCTGGGTCTGCCAAACAACAATGATGGCTGCAACCTAACAAGTGATGAGTGCCTGTAGTCCCAGCTACCATGTTTCCCCGAAAATAAGACCTACCCCCAAAATAAGCCCTAGCAGGATTTCTATGTATTTGTTAAATATAAGCCCTACCCCATAATAAGACCAGATACGCTGCATAGCCACGCCATGCATTTCGTGGCGGAGCAGTAAGGAAGACTGGAATACCTTTTATCTGCCACAGCTCCTTTCTTCTACCAGCCGTTCGCACTTGCATGGGTGCGTGTGTGGTAACCAAGGTTGCAGGCATCCTATTGCGCTTGTGGGCACAGCTAGGGGAAAGGAGTTTACACATCACTAGTGCCAGCCCCACCAACAAGGTTGGCTCCCCCTGGCAGGTTTCAGAAGAAGATGATTTAACTGTATTTGAATAAATGTAGGTTGTTGTATTATACTTTTTTTTTTTTTGAGACAGAGCTTCAAGCTGTCCCCCTGGGTAGAATGCTGTGGCATCATGGCTCACAGCAGCCTCCAACTCTTGGGTTCAAGCAAGTCTCCTGCCTCAGCCTCCCAAGTAGCTGGGACCACAGGTACCCACCACAACGCCCGGCTATTTTTTTTTGGTTGCAGTGTCATTGTTTTTTGGTGGGCCCAGGCTGGGTTCGAACCTGCCACCTTAGGTGTATGTGGCTGGTGTCTTAGCCACTTGAGCCACAGGTGCCGAGCCTGTTGTATCATACTTAATAAAAATAAGACATCCCCTGAAAATAAGCCCTGGTGTGTCTTCTTGAGAAAAACTAAATGTAAGGCAGTGTCTTATTTTCAGGGAAACACGGTACTTGGGAGGTGGAGGCAGGAAAATTGCTTGGGCCCAGGAATTGGAGGTTGCTGTGAGCTGTATTGCCATGGCACACTACCCAGGGCAACAGCTTGAGGCTCTGTCTCAAAAAAAAAAAAAAAAAATGTTTATAATCTTTGTCAGGAAGGTAAAGAGGGATTGTATCAGTAAATAATTGCTACATAAGAAATGACCCTAAAATGTAGTAGGACTTAATCATTTCTGACAGTTCTTTGGGTGGAACTCAGCTGGGAATTTTTCACTGATTTTCATTTGGGGGTGGTGCCTGTGGCTCAAGGAGTAGGGTGCTGGCCCCATATGCTGGAGGTGGTGGGTTCAAACCCAGCCCCAGCCAAAAAGTACAGAAAAGGAAAAAAACAAAGGCCTATGATTTTCACTTGGGATTTATCATGCTTTTGCAGTCATCTACAAGCGTCATTGGAATTGGGTTCACTCCTATATCTGGCAATTGATGATAGCTTTTAACTGGTTGGTCTATGAAGCCTTCATAGGGAGAGTCTCTTGTACTCTTATACTCTTTTGACTAGAAGAGATTTCTCTATTTAGTGATCTCAAAGACCTCTGGAGATCTAGGTTAAGAAGTCCATGATGTCACTTCCCCTGACTTCCCACTCATGGCATTTATATTCCATAGGAGGTAGACAGTAAATAAAAAATAAATTGTAAGATTTGTTGGAAATCCGGTAGAAAACAATAGGGCATAAGATCTTGGCTCGGCGCCTGTAGCTCAACCGGCTAAGGCGCCAGCCACGTACACCTAAGGTGGCGGGTTCAAATCCCCAGCCCGGACCCGCCAAAACAACAATGACCGCTGCAACCAAAAAAATAGCCGGGTGTTGTGGCGGGCGCCTGTGGTCCCAGCTACTTGGGAGGCGGAGGCAGGAGACTCGCTTGAGCCCAGGAGTTGGAGGTTGCTGTGAGCTGTAATGCACGGCACTCTACCCAGGGGGACAGCTTGGGGCTCTGTCTCAAAAAAAAAAAAAAAAAGATCTTCTTGGATATGTAAAGTGTGTGATTGAATTTTTTTGTATAGTGCCAGCCCAGATCTAGAGAATAGAGGAATAGACTTCACCTTTGGATGGAATTAGCAGCAAAGTCATATTGTAAAAAGGTATATACAGGGATGGAGGGAATTATAGGTTATCTTTTGCAGACTCCTATAGGAGAGCTAGAATAGGATTTGTGTTTTCAGAAAATTCACTCAGAATGTAGTGTCAGCTCAGATTGGGAGAGCGGAGGGAAAAGGAGTCAAGGCAGGAGTAAGAGGCCATTGCAGAAATCCATGGGAGAGATGATAGTATGAATGTGCAAAGACATTGTCACATACTTTTTATCCCCTGCTTTCTAATCATTTCTGAATTTGAAATATCTCAAGATATTCCATACTGTTTATGAAGGGGCAAAAGTGGACTAGGCAAATGTAGAACTGGTCCAGAGAGGTTGTACTAGATTGGGCTCAACTAGAAATAATAGGTTAATTTTTCATAAAGCTTTTCTAAAATTAGTTCACATAATTTAAAAGAAAAATGTATGGCATTTTTTTCATCAGCATATTTGCCACCAAGAGCTTAGGAATAATTGGAATGAAGGCAGACTTTTGTTATCTTCTCATATCCCATGGCCTTCATGTGGTTCTCCATGCTCCAGGGCCCTTCTGTTATGCTGTATTTCTCACTGTATCATTGTTCTTGGCTAGGGGTGAATGATAGTTCAATTAAAATAATTTATGTAGAGATGAGAATAAAAAAGTATTTGCATTTTATAAGGGCATTTGTTAATTTAAACAATTTCTAGTTGACGATACCTAATTATATAGTGTTAATGAACAAAAAGGTAGATTGTCTGGTTTTTGCATGATGTGAAAATAGCATAATCATGTATGAACACAGACCATGGTATGTATCTACGGTAAGATAGATACATCTAAGGTATGTGTCTAATCTAATTTTTGTATTTAATCAGCATGTATTTAATTAGCCACTGGTATTTGTATTTCAGTAGTCTTCATAAAACAGTGCATCATTACCTAGGAAAGAGCACCAAACCACAGAAACTGCAAATGCCAAATGGATAGGCTAGCCTTCCTAGCCCTCCTAGCCTACAGTGCTTCCTAGGATGAGCTTTTTAAAGATTTTGCAATTCTTCTGTGCATGATGCTTGATAAGTAAAGTGAATGATTCCGGGGTAATACTTAGACCATTTCTTGACATATTTACCCACTGTTTGGCATCTTTTGCTTTTCAGTGTGGGGTCAAAATTTTCATCCAGTTGACTAGGAAATTACTCGTAAATGCATATAGATTAAATTATTCATTCATACATGGCCTTAAAGATGCCTTCTCCTTAAAGATGGATCTGTGGAAAACTACTTAATTCATTGTTAGCTTTCAGAGTTAAGAATTTGTCCACTACTTTCTAGCTAGAATCTAAAATATACATACAGTGTATGCATTTTTTGCAATCCAGTGTCCTGTATATTACATGGTTCATATTGAAAATCTGTTGATTTCTAAATTTACTTACACATTTATAAATAAATTGGGACATTGTTCCAAAGATTTTTCTATATTCTAGGCTTTGCTATTTTGAATGAAAGCAGAGAAAAGAGACATTAGTCTCTGTCAACAGAAAAACCCAAACTCTGTAAAATAATTCTAAGAGGTTTATTTTGAGCCAAATGAGTGCTTCTGTGGCCAGGGAAAGCATGCCTTAAGAGGTCTTGAGAAAATGTACCTGATGTGGCTGGCTTGCAGTTTGGCTTTATACATTCATGGAAATAGGAATTACAGGCAAAATCATAAATCAAAACATGGATGGTATTCTTTGTTTCTGCTGGAAAATGGAGTGCGTCTCTAAGTCATAGGTGGGTTTTAGGGATTCTTTAGTTGGCAATTGGTTGCAAGAGTTAAGCTTTGTTGAAAGACCTGGGGTAGACCTGGGTAGAAAGGAATGCTTGAGTTAACTTAGGGATCTGCTAAGATGATTTGAATTAATATAAGGGAGTCTTCTATCTGTGATTTGATGCTGTATGGGAATCACGTTGGAAGGCAAACCACATTATATCCAGTTAATAAAATCCAGTTAGTGAGATTTTATTGTTTGTAGGTGTGACTCACCAGGCCTCTTAGAAAGGAAGTTGGACAAAAGAAAAAAGGTCAGAGTTCAGTCCTCACTACTACTGTATTGCTGAGTGCAGACCTATAGTGGGGTAAGAAAAGGGCTTTTGGGGTTGATCATTGAATAAAACAAGAAGAAATCCTTTCCCTCATGGCATTTATATTCCATAGGAGGTAGACAATAAATAAAAAATAAATTGTAGGATTTGTTGGAAATCCTCTAGAAAACAATAGGGCATAAGATTTTTTTGGACATGTAGTGTGTGATTGAATGCAGTGGGAGGCAAGGAGGGTGCATCAGAAGAGTTAATGGGATCTGAATTATAGAAATTAAAAAAAATTAAATTAAAATTTCACTCTGACTACCATGCAGTGGGCAAAGGAGCAAGGGTAGAAGCAGCAAATGTCCTCTTTAGAAAGTTACTCTATAATCTAGGCAAGTAGAGAGAACATTGCACCAGGGGAGAGAAAACAGCAAGGGAGGAGGCAGGCAAAGTTCCTGACTCCAGTACTGGAAGGAGTATTGGAAGGGTCTCAGTCAGAATGCTGTGTTACGGGCAGAGGCTGATTAATTGCCTCTATTTCCATTCACTGTTCTGTTGGTGAAGGACTGGTGAAAATTGGTACTTTTTTGAAGGCTGTACTGATTGACATTAAGGGCTTTTTGATTTTTGTTATTAGGCACTTAAATTTTTTTTTCTCTCTTAAACTTTGTGCTTTTCATTTTGGAAATGTTTTATTATTTAATGAATTTAAACAATTGCCTTATTATTTGACATTGAGAAATTTGCAAGTTTGTATATTTAATAACAATTGTACTTAATTCTTTTTTGAAAGTTGTCAAAACTAAAAAATTTCAAAGAACAGTACAATGAGTGCTCGTAGTCCCTTGATCTAAATTCTAATCAATTAACATTTTGTGACATTGATATTAGAAAGTATATATACACCAGTTTTTTCCCAAGCCATTTAATAGTAAGTGCAGCATCAAAAAATGTCAAGAATAGCCAGGTCTGACATTAATGCTATATGATTATCTGGTTTGTAGTCGTTTTCATATTTTTCCTGTTGTTTCCTTTTCATCCAAGATTTTATCTTAGAGCAGTCCTGTGGTCGCTCTCTTTTCCTTTAATCTGGAAATTAAAGGAAGTCTACTTCCTTCCCTTTACTGTTGTTTTTCAATATTGATAGTTTTAAGGACACCAGGTCAGTTTTCTAGACTTCCTACAATCTGCATTTGACGATTTCTTCCTGATTAAATTCTAGTCAAACCAGGCAGTTGTATTGTTGCAGAAAACAAGGCCCAATGGAGAGAAAGAGCACCCAAAGACCATATTTAAGAGGACAAGGCTTTTATTTCAGCCAGTGGAGCTTAGGGCATAGAAGAATTCAAAATGGCCACGTACCCTACTGGCTTGGTCTTTCCCTTTTTATCTTCAGGCAAAAAGTTCTAACCTTTCTCACTGGTTAGTTTGAATCAAGCGGGAGAAGCTCTTCCAACCTGAACAGAACTACAGATTTCACAGAAGTAGAAATTTCCAGATCCTAGGAAGTTAAGTCTACAAATTCCTAAGAGCTAAGTCACCGTGGACAGGACGCTGCAGGTCTATCCTTGGGGTCTTCTTAAGAAGAGTTCTCTTCTTCTAGACTTCACTCTTCCTGGGTATCCTCTCTCAGTATTTTTTGCCTTTTGAAGAGTTGCAAATGTAAGGATGAGAATAATGTGGGTTTTACAAAGCCTTTTATAACTTATATTTACTACCAAATACTAGTAGAATACCTGATCTTGGAATAACCACTGTCACAGAATCAAAGGATATCAAAGGATATTACATTGAAAGGAATTTTAGATTTTATCCCTGGAAGTCATAAATTATAGAAAGGTAGCAGATTAGGCACAGTCTTTAAAATAAAACAGAAACAGAACACTGTTTGGCACCTTTAGGTATGAAGTATGTTTTCAAGTTTGACTTAGCCCCTATTATTTAAGTCATGTGTGCTGCCCCAAGGCTTTTGAGCATATGACCCCCATGCCTATCTTTTAATGTGGTTAAATTAGAAACTTCAGTCTTGGAGAAATTAAGTTACTAAGGAACACATAAATTAGTAAGGAACAGAACAGTCACATCCTCAAACTTTGGTCTCTTGAAAACCCAGATAATTTTTTCCTAAAGCTCTAGTGATTTGCATTAATGGGACAAATACAAAGTCTATAATCTTAACCACCTTCAATGATTAGAGTAGGTGAAGGCATCAGGGATACAACAGAATGAAATTTTATCTTAAATACTATGGATAGATCCTAAATTTATTTTATGTATCTTTTTTCCTGTACCATTTTAGGGTAATGAATATTTTGTATCTTTCTGCTATTTTTTTTTTTCATATTAAATAACGCTGACATTTAAGTTTGGCTGGGGCCGGGTTTGAAACCACCACCCTTGGTATATGGGGCCAGCGTCCTCCTCACTGAGCCACAGGCGCCGCCCCAGCTCAGACATTTAAGAAGTGAGAAAAACCTATGAAATGAAGCAGGCAGGGGTTTTTTTTCTTACATAGAGTCCTGTGAGTTACACTTAGGGGTGGCAGTAAATACCTCAAGAATTCTAAAAGTTTGATGAACAAAATCAACATGCTCCACTAGGAAATAAAAAGTAAAAAGTCATGAGACTTTGCTCATAGCCTAAACAATGGAATTAATATACCTGAGAGGTTAGAAATGGGGAGCTTGAGACTTGGAGAAATGAAGGTGGTTGGAAAGACAAAATTTGTCACGGTTTGTCTAGCTAGTATTGAGAGTGCATATAGTGAGAATAAGATGGAGTCAGTCAGGCTAGGGCTGAGGGTGATACAGGATTTCCTTACTCAGGGCTGGACAGGGACCTCACATTCTCTAGGCCCAGGTGAGCTCAGAAACCAGACCATCTCTAGGCACAAACAGGCTGCCCTTTCCAGGCCACACTCTCTGGGCTCTAGCAAGGTCATGAACAAAGCAACCTGAAATATTTTTGGATGGTTCCACCTTGAGTAGGAAGCACACAGCCTAATCCCTTCCCTGAGACACAAACTGCTAAAATCTAATAACCTTGTCCTAAGCGGAGGGACTGCATTCATTCATTGTTAATACATTCATTAACTTTGAAAAAATGTTAATGAATGCAAAATGTTTTTGGCCAAGTCCTGGCCAAAATGTAATATATACTCCTCCATAAAGGACTTGTGTGGGAGACTTTCGAGTTGGGTTTCCCCTTTTGCTTTTTGCTGTTTTTGGTAATAACTTTCTTTCTTTTTTAGCTACAAGGCTTTGGCCGACCAAGTGTATATCATGCTGCTATTGTCATCTTCCTTGAATTCTTTGCATGGGGCCTGTTGACCACTCCAATGTTGACTGTAAGTATTGCTAAACTGGGTTCATTTTTTTTTTTTTTTTTTTTTTGAGACGGAGTCTGGAGCTGTTGCCCTGGGTAGAGTACCATGGCGTCACAGCTCACAGCAACCTCAAACTCTTTGGGCTTAAGTGATTCTCTTCCCTCAGTCTCCCAAATAGCTAGGACTGTGCCCACCACAATGCCCAGCTATTTTCTGGTTGTAGTTGTCATTGTTGTTTGGCAGGCCTGGGCTGGATTTGAACTCCCTAGCTCCAGTGTATGTGGCTGGCGCCCTAGCTGCTGAGCCATAGGCGCCAAGCCTGGGTTCTTATTTTTAAGAGTAAGAGATTCTTAGGCATACATCCCCACATCTATATTCATAGGTATGTGTTTGGGAATACCTCTTGATAGTGATTTAAGACTGGTTGTTTCTACTGTGTAGTTTGTGAACCCCGTGCACCTCATTAAATATTTCTGGGTAGCAACGCATTCCCACTGACTCAGGGTCTTGGGGATGCTATTTTAATGAACTGTCTATATTCAGGAAAATCTTTATGATACTGTACAGGAAATAATTGCAGAGCATTGTTGAAGTTTGTAACTTCTTTATGGGCATGGCAATAACCTTTGACTTAAAGACTTCACTAAAATAGGAGATTGGTGGGTACTTTGTAACGATAATAAAAAGTGATGTAAGAATGTCTGTATTTCCATTTCTGTAGCTTATCTACAGTCATTTCTTCAGATTTGGTATTGAATCTCTCAGCAAGAACTTGGATATTTGATACATGATGTGGTTAAATGGAAGATAGGTGCCAAAGAAAAGATGGGGGGCAGATTTTAGGCAGCTTGTAACTAACAGTTAATTTTAATAAAGAAGACTTAAATTGGCCTTAAGTTTCAGTTATCTTAAATTGTTTTTCAAAACTACTGATGGGCTGGGCATAATGGCTCATGACTATAATCCTAGCACTCAGGAAGGCCGAGGTGGGTGGATAGCTTGAGCTCAGGATTTTGACACCAGCCGGAGCAAGAGTGAGACCCCGTTTCTACTAAAAATAGAAAAACTAGACTTTGCTGGAGGCTACAGCCAGGCTGGCGCAACCGTGTTTCCCAACCAGTATGACAATGATTTACAGTTGGGAGCCCTCAGGGAAGGATTCATCAGATTGAATATGCAATGGAAGCTGTTAAACAAGGTTCTGCCACAGTCATCTGAAGTCAGAAACCCATGCAGTGTTGGCAGCGTTGAAAAGGACATAGTCAGAACTTGTAGCTCATCAGAGAAAAATTCTCTACGTTGACAACCATGCTGTTGGTATGTCAATTGTGGGTCTTACTGCCGATGCTAGACTGTTGCATCGTTTTATGAGCCAGGAGTGTTTGGATTTCAGATTGTATTTGGCAGACCACCACCTTGTCTCATATTGTATCTCTAATTGAAAGCAAAACCCAGATACCAACACAACGATATGGCCAGAGACCATATGGTGTCAGGCTACTTATTGCTGGTTATGATGATATGGGCACTCACATTTTCCAAACTTGTCTATCTGCTAACTATTTTGACTGCCGAGCTATGTCCATTGGAGCTCGTTCTCAATCAGCTCATACTTACTCGGAGAGATGTATGTCTGAATTTATGGAGTGCAATTTAAATGAACTGGTTAAACATGGTCTGCATGCCTTAAGAGAGACACTTCCTGGAGATCAGGACCTAACTACAAAGAATGTTTCCATTGGAATTGTTGGCAAAGACTTGGAGTCTACGATGATGATGATGATGATGTGTCTCCATTCTTGGAAGGTCTTGAAGAAAGGCCTCAGAGAAAGGCACACTTTGTTCAACCTACTGATGAACCTGCAGAAAAAACTGATGAACCAATGGAACTTTAAGTGATAAAGCACTCTGTATGTGTATTATCAAGTATCTAAAAATGCAAGACACATACTGATGACAATAATCTATACTTTGAACCAAAATTTGGAGGGTAGTGGAACAGTATGTTTTAGGAAACAGTCCCACAGGTAACTTTTTTCTAAAGAACCTCACTTATGCTATAATGAGGTGCATTTTTCTTTGAGAGGGTCTATATAATCATTTTCTAGAAAGTGTAGGTGTCTCATACTAATGTTTCTATATGAAAAAAATAGTGTCTTTGTGATTTTAAAGACAACTGTAAAATAAAATTGTTTCACCTTCTGAAAAGAAAAGAAAAGAAAAGAAAAACTAGCTGGGCATGGTGGCGAGTGCTTGTAGTCCTAGCTACATGGGAGGTTGAGGCAAGAGGATTGCTTGATCCTAGGAGCTTGAGGGTGCTGTGAGCTGTGACTACAGCTCTGTAGCCTGGGACAACAGAGTGAGACTCTGTTGCAAAAAAATAAGAAATAAATAAAAATCACTGATGGGCAGAGTGCTATGGTGCGTGTGTGTGTGGGTGTGTGTGTGTTTAGTTTGGGAGGCTGAGATGGGAGGATAGTTGGAGTCCAGGAGTTCAAGTCCAGCCTGGGGAACATAGGGAGAATACTTTCTCTTAAAAAGTAAAGTCATTGATGGTGAACTCTTCCCAGTTATCATTTGCCTTACTAGAAAATCCCTATGGGTACAGATAATCTTTATTCTTTAATTAGGTTTTGAAAATAGAGAACTTTAAAGGGCAGCTGTTGCCAATTAGCCTTATTTGTATAAAACCTTGCTATGGACCTTTTAGTTTTTTTTCCCCCCTTTTAAAGTTTTTAATGCATCCGGCACATTTAAAATACAGTTGAATTAATTAAGATTATAACTTGGGTAGAACCAGTGGAGTTAAAACATTACCTATATTTAGAATCCTTTTTTATTCTTTCTTGTCAGATTGTTTTCCTTCAAAGTACTTTGCTACAGTGAGTAATTAGTCTTTAGGTAATGAGGATAGTTGGTCCCATTTTAAGTTTCATGAGATCCTACCTTTCTTCTCTGTGTCCCTAGTGCCTAGTGCTGCCTAGGACACAGTTGATGTTTAATAACTATTTTCTTTGAACAAATGCATATGTTGCAGGCACTCATGTGTTCTCATGTGAATGTATGACTACAGATAAACCAGTTCACTTTTTTTTTTTTTTTTTTTTGAGGCAGAGTCTCACTTTGTTGCCCTTGGTAGAGTGCTGTGGCATCTTAGCTCACTGCACCTTAAACTCTTGGGCTAAAGTGATCCCCTTACCTCAGCCTCCAGAGTAGGTGGGACTATAGGTGCCTACCACAACACCTGGCTATTTTTAGAGATGGGGTCTGACTCTGGCTCAAGCTGGTTTCGAACTTATGAGCTCAGGTGATCCACTCTACCCACCTTGGCCTCCCAAAGTGCTAGGATTACAGGTGTGAGCCACCGCACCTGGCCTCACTTTTTTTTAAATTGGGGTGAAAGACACATAACAAATTTACTATCTTAACCATTTTTGAAGTGTGCAGTTAAGTGGTATTAAATAGATTCATAATGTTGTGTAACTGTCACTAACATTCATCTCCAGAACTCATCTTATAAAATTGAAACTTTGTACCCATGAAACAGTACCTCCCTGTTTCCCTCTCCCTTTAGCCCCTGGTAAGGACCATTCTCCTATCTGATTTTGACTATTTCAACTACCTGTTAATAGTTAAAACCATATGATATTTGTCTTTTTTGTTACTGATTTATTTCACTGAACATAAGGTTCTCAAGATTCATTCATGTGTCATAATTTTTTTTTCTATTTAAGGCTAAATAATATTGTGTGTGTATATATATCACATTTTGTTTATTCATTAGTTAATGGACCCTTGACTTGCTTCCATCTCTTGCTATTGTCAATAAGGCTATGTCACTTGTAATCCTACCACTCTGGGAGGCCAAGGCGGGAGGACTACCTGAGCTCAGGAGTTCAAGACCAGCCTGAACAAAGCAAGACCCCATCTCTACAAAACAGAAAAACTAGCCAGGCACTGTGGCAGGCAATTGTAGTCCCAGCTACTTGGGAGGCTGAGATAAGAGGATTGCTTGAGTCCAGGAGTTTGAGGTTACTATGAGCTATGACGCTATGTTACTCAAATCTAGGGCGACTGAGTGAGACTCTGTCTCAAATAAATCAATAAATAATGCAGTGTGAATGCATAAAAATCTGTTCAAATCCTCACTTTCAATTCTTTTAGGTATTATTGTGGGAAAATCTTGGGATGGTATAGAAAAACCACCCTCTGAACTGAGATAGTGTTAAGAATCCAAAGAATGACTTAGACAAGTCCTGCTTAGTGATTTAAATGAGTTTCTTAGAGGTTACTTAAACATAGTGTTCACTCCTGGGAGATGCAGGACTTCTCCTTAAAATCCACCCTGCCTGCCCATTGTGGTACCTTAAATTTCTTCTCAGTGAATCACATGGAGTCTTTCCTGACATCATTGCTAGATCTACTAAGTGTCTGCAATATATGCTCATGTGTTTCTATGTGGCCTATGGTAATCCTTTGATTACCAAGAAGTAAAAGTATTATATACACTATATTTTTATTTTTATTTTAAATTTATATAGTTAAGGAATATATTTACAGAGTTTTTTAGTAAAAATATTTTTTCATGTGGTTCCGCATCGAAACCCTTGGGAAACCAGGTAGGTATTGCTCACTTTTTGTGATAATCAGCAGAACAATTCTTGTTCTTGCTCATTCACACAGAGTCCAGTTCCACGTGTCTCACACATCCGTTTTGTGCAGTGTGGAATTTTAGCTGTACTGTGCTGTGCAGACTTTCTGGATGTTCCCTGAACAGGCTTATGTGTAGCTTTGTCTAATTGCTTCTCTTGAGGAATGTGGGGCTTAAAGTTGTTGACACGCATTAACTAATACTCTATTCTTAAGGGAACCTTGTTGTGCCCCCTACAAGTCTTGCAATTACAGTTCATTGAAAGTCTTTGAGGTTCATGCCTTTCTCTGGATTTAGCTCTTTGAAAATAATGCTGTTGGCATTTACCACTGTGATGTCCAGTAATTTCTGAGGGAAATAATCACTCAAAACCCTCTAGTGGTAATGTTATTCCTTCTGGAGTATTTAGCCTAACTTCTTAAAGTTCAGAGACAGTTTTGCACATCCAGTGATGCAAACCAAATAATGAAAATTCATTATTTTTGCATGCTGGCATTTGTGTGCCATAGTGCATGGTAGCTCCTTCTAAATCTCTTTCATTAGCCAAATCTTGAGGTAAATGTCCTTCTGGATTTTCAGATTCACCTTCATTGTCACTTTTGGATACAACTGACTGATCATCACTTGGTATTTTATTCAACAAACTCTACATACTCACTGTTCACTCATGCTTGATGCCTTTTTTGAGGATATGTGGCAGTACAGCTGCTTACTCCCCAGTGGTTACGACCTGAAACCACACCAAATTCTGTGATTTTTTTTTTAAATGAAATTCTTGCCAGAATAATGACTTACCACAATGCAAGCATTATTTGAAACTTAAAATTATATATATCTTCAAAACAAGTGAAGCATCTCGTTTTATAAAGGCACAAGTAAACAGAAAGTTCTGGCAGCATAGTACACATAATTGGAAAGCTTCACCCTGTGCCAAACTATGAAAAAGGGCAGGAAATAAGCGTGGCCTTACATTTAAATAAAACAGACCACAGCTGTAGGTCATCTGCTGATAGTGGAATGTTCCGTTACACTGAGAAACCACTGTAAGGTAGGAAACCAACTTGGAAAGGGTGATTATTCACTGAAACCACTAGAAATAAAAGGGTTAAGTTAATAATACTATAATATTCCCCAAGGTGGGGATTTTAGTAGTAAAATGAGCCAAAGGGTTATGATAAGACAGCAAAAGCAGTTTTAACCCTTTTACAAGATGTGCTTATGGTTTTCCTTGTGGGTTTTTTGGTATTTAGAAGTGCCCTTGCTTTTCTGTTAATGCTTAGGTAACAGCTACTCCTGGTGGAGAACCTCTCCCCCCAGGTATAGACTCTGTTTTCCTTTGTTAAAAGTGATCTTCTCTTATAGTGTGTTTTAATTTCCTGCTTTTTATTTTTTATGTATCTGTTGTAGGTTTTTTTTGATTTGGAGTTACCATGAAGCTTATAAAAAAATTTTATGAACAATTATTTTAAACACGACAACTATGCTTATAGTCAAGCACAGGGAATTCTAACAGAAATTGTATCCTTTGACTCCATCCTCTCCCGCTTTTTAACTTTCTGTTGTTTCTGTCCATATCTTTCTATATACTATTTATCTCTCAAAAGGTTATTTTTGATTGGTTTCTCCTTTAGTTTTCCTACTTAAGACAGAAGTGGTTTATATATCAAAATTACATCAATAGTGTTCCATATTTTCTTACAAACAAGTGAGTAGCGCTAAGGTGACCAGATGTCCTGCTTTTGGTGGGACAGCCCTGATTTTTAACAATTTGTCTCGCATCCCACAACATTTTAAAAAGTTCTGATTTTTGCAGCTCGGCGCCTATAGCTCAACCAGCTAAGGCGCCAGCCACGTACACCTAAGGTGGCGGGTTCGAATCCCCAGCCCGGACCCACCAAACAACAATGACGGCTGCAACCAAAAAATAGCCGGGCGTTGTGGCAGGCGCCTGTAGTCCCAGCTACTTGGGAGGCAGAGGCAGGAGACTCGCTTGAGCCCAGGAGTTGGAGGTTGCTGTGAGCTGTAATGCCACGGCACTCTACCCAGGGGGACAGCTTGAGGCTCTGTCTCAAAAAAAAAAAAAAAAAAAAAGTTCTGATTTTTGGAAAGAATACACTACAAGCTAGGGAAAGGCGGGAGAACGGAAAGGGAATATACAGTTTTCGGCTGCCATGTGGCTATTTCGCCAGGATATGAGTTTTATATTATTTTTGTTAATTTTATAATGTTAAACTTTAATAATAACAAATAATTATTGAGAACTGTTTATCAAGAACTGCTTATCAAAGTTCACATTGCTGATCAGTTGTTAGAAGTAGACCACCATTGTTTGGACTTAATGAACAATGGCATTTTTTGGCATTGGCAACCACGAAAACATTTTATAACTGTCTCTCAGATAATACACATCGTACTGCGTGCTAGTGCTAGTCAAACAAGTGATGTCAACAAATCAGCTGTTCAGATAATTTAGGTAATTTATTTATTTATTTATTTCATTAATTTAGCAGACAGTACTCGTATTATTTATATTTTATAGTGGTGGCAAAAAGTCTAGCACCGGCCTTGAAAGTGACATAACTTGTGAAGTATCATTATTAAAAAAAAATATTGATAAGGAAAAGATTAAATCTTGGGCATCAGTAAAAATTACAATAGAGAACAAATGGTTAGAAATATTTCATCATTTTGAAACAAACCATGTTCCATACAATAATGTACTAAAAATTGATATGTGCTGTCTTTACCAGGAACAAATGCTGTGACTGAACACGTTTTTTTTAATGGTAAATAAAGTGTGGACATCAGAAAAATCACAATTAAGTGTTGAGACTTTGAAAGCCATTTTATGTGTGAAATATAATTTAACAAATTCTTGTGAAAAATTTCATGACCTTTTAAACAAGGACAGCAATCTACTAAAAAAAATTCACTCAAATGAGAAATATGCCAAAGAATAAAATAATACTATACATAATTTTAAAAAATGTATTATATTTGTAAATTGTACTTATGTTGAAATTAAAAAAAATATTACAATACTATTTTTGCGTTCTATGAAAATTTTTGTTGTTCCATATAGACCAAATTTTTAATTAAGAACACCCCCCCCCATTCCCCACCCTCCCCACCCTCTCAGTGGTGTTCTGCTTTACCAATGTTAAAATCTGGTCACCGTAAGTATACCTTCAGAAGATTTCTAATTGTTCATTAACATCCCTTTCTTTCAGAGTGAAGAACTACTTTTAGCATTTTTTGTAAAGCATGTCTGAGGTTGATGAAATACCTCATTTTTTGTTTGGAAAAGTCTTTATTTCTCCATTGTATTTGAAGGCTATTTTTGCAGGATACAGTGTTCTAGGGGTAAGGTTTTTCCTTTTAGCACTTTGAATATGTTCATGCCATTCTTTCCTGGCTTCTTAGATTTTCTCTAAGAAGTCTGCTACCAGATGTATTGGAACTCATTTATATGTTACTTTTTTTCTTTTTTCTTGCTTCCCTTAAGACCTTTTCTTTATCTGTGACCTTTGGGAGCTTGATTATTGAATGCCTTGCAGGGGCCTTGTTTGAGTTAAATCTACTTGGTGTTCTATGACCTTCCTGTACCTGAATAATGATATATTTCTCTAGGATTAGAAGGTTCTCTGTCATTATTTCTTGAATAAACCTTTGAAGGGGAGTCTTAGGGAAATTTACCCTTTTTTCTTAGGTTGGTGCGCTGAACAGATCAATTCATAGTTATAGTATTAATATAAGAGAAAGGTTTATTTTTAAATGTCATGCACATGGAGGGAATCATAATGATTTCTCTAAGTTTCAGTGATAGCGGCTTTTAAAGATGCCTTTTAGAAGGGTGTGGGGAGAGAGACTCAAATGTATACCTGCAGCAAGTAGTTGCTAAGGGAGGCGGATGAGTAGATGGAGGGAAACCAGATTATTTGTGAATTAACCTGAGAGACAGGTATTGTTTTTCAAATGACCTTATGACAGGTCTATTAGCATGTGATAAGGAGTCTAGTAGCCCTTTAAGATAGAGGAAAGTCTTCCTCCCAAGTTCCCTGATTATGAATAACCTTTAATTCAAAATAATCTTTATGCCAAGGAATCATATTTTGGGGTGAAATTTTCTTAGCTTTTTCATTCTTCTCATCTGGAACTTTCCTAGAAGTTTCATACATTAAGAGCTGAATTGGGGCTCAGCGCCTGTGGCTCAAGTGGCTAAGGCGCCAGCCACATACACCTAAGGTGGCAGGTTTGAATCCAGCCTGGCCCGCCAAACAACAATGATGGCTACAACCGGAAAAAAAATAGCCAGGCATTGTGGCGGGCGCCTGTGGTCCCAGCAACTTGGGAGGCAGAGGCAGGAGACTCGCTTGAGCCCAGGAGTTGGAGGTTACTGTGAGCTATGCCACGGCACTCTACCCAGGGGGACAGCTTGAGGCTCTGTCTCAAGAAAAAAAAAAGAGCTGAGTTGGTAATCATGAAGATAGTGGGTTAGTAATCTAGAATAAGATGGCTGAAAGACATCTAAGAATATAAGGTAGGGTGAGAAGATTTAGTACATTTTCTTATAGTGTATTAAATTAATTAGTCTTTTGTTTCTGGGAATAGGTTAATAAAAGAGTTCTATTTTAGTGGCATGGGTGTATAGATTATATATATATATATACATATATATATATATATATATATACTTTTTTTTTTTTACTTTTTTAAAGTTTAAGACAATTTCACGAGGAATATTCTCAGGCTTCAGCCATTTGTTGATCAGCCAGTTTTTAGTATGTGGCTAAAGTAGAGCATGTTATCACCTTAAAAGTTACTTTGTAGGGTTTGGCTACATCTATTTTTGTTTTTTATACTTCTTTTTAGTCTGTTGTGATGGACCTAGGCTACAGTTTTTTTATGTTAAATGTTGTGGGTGTGGTCTGGATGATGGTGTTAGGGTTCTTGGTGTGAGGGGGACTGGTTCTAATCTTTGACCTAGACTTGATTTTTTGGAGAGAAGGGGGGTGTTTAGATATAAAGATTAAATGGAACATAGTTAATTATTTAAGTGGTGATCTTTTTTATTTCTTTTTTTAGGGCTTCTGTTTGTTTGATTTAGTTTTTTTTAGTTTCTTCACTTTCTACCCTAATCTCTCTGCTCTGTCTCCTCTTTAAGAGCAATACATCTCTGATTTGCCCTTTTGAGTCTATTTTCTAGGTCTTGTAGGTGTGCTTCCTTCTTATTCTTTTTTCTTTTCTGTGCATTTTCAAATAGCCTGTCTTCAAGCTCACTAATTCTCTGTTCTGCTTCGTCAGGTCTGCTGTTGAAAGGTTTTGATGCATTTCTCAGTTTGTCAGTTGACTTCTTAAGCACTAGAATTTCTGCTTTTTGTTTCATTTCTTTGTTAAATTTCTCTGATAGGTTTCTTTTCTTTTCTTTTTTTTTTTTATTTTGAGACAGAATCTCAAGCTGTCACCCTGGGCAGAGTGCCATGGTGTCAGAGCTCCCAGCAACCTCCAACTCTTGGGCTTAAGCAATTCTCTTGCCTTAGCCTCCCAAGTAGCTGAGACTACAGGTGCCTGCCACAACGCCTGGCTATTTTTTTGGTTGTAGTTGTCATTGTTGTTTGGCAAGCCCGGGCTGGATTCGAACCTGCCAGCTCTGGTGTATGTGGCTGGTGCCCTAGCCGCTGAGCTGCAGGCACCGAGCCACACTCTGATAGGCTTCTGAATTTTTTCTCTGATAGGTTTCTAAATTTTTTCTCTGTGTTGTCTTAAGTTGGGCTTTACTGAGCTTCTTCAGAATACCTATTTTGAATTGTCTGAAATATCACCTATCTCCATCACTCTGGGGTTGTTTACTGGTACCTTATTTAGTTTATTCAGTGAGGTTGTATCTTTCTGGAAGTCCTTAATGCTTCTGGATGCCCTTGATGTCTGGCCAGTGAAGAATTAGGTATTTACTATACTTGCTTGAACCTGTTCTTTTTGAAAAGGCTTTTCAGATACTCAAAGGGAATTGAGCTGTATTAGTATTGGGGGGTTCTCCAAGCCAGTAATGTTGTGACTCTTGTAGATTCCTGGGAGTATCACCTTGGTGAGCTTGGGTAAGAGACAGGAGAACTCTCTGGATTACCAGGCAAATTCTCTCACTCTCTTTCCTTACTTCCTCAAGGCCACCAGCACCCCCTCATTCCTAAAGCCAGCCTAGCCTCACTCAAAACCAGTGTGATGACTGTTGCCTGGATATTTCTGATATTTATTCAAAGCCCAAGGCTCTTTAGTCAGCAGGTTTTGAATTGTTTCAGGATTGAGTCTCACCCTTCAAGGCAGCATGTTTCTTTCTGGCACAGGGTGTATCTAAAAATCCTGTCTAGGAATTAAGATCTGGACACAGGGCCTCAGGAGTCTGCTTGGCACTTTGACTGTGGTTGAACTGGTACCCAAAGGAAGTTGCTCTTCCCCTTTCCTTAGTTGGAAGCTCCTCCCTTTCCTGAGCCATGCTGCCTTTATGGGGGGTGGGGGGAGCAGGGTGAAACAGGCCCTGGCTTGGTCTCAGCTGCTGTTGTCTCACTCGGTCATGTGCACACCAAGTCTGAGCTCACAGTAATTTCCCAAGTGTTAGCCTCCTTCAAGTGGAGGCTTTTCCAGGTTTTTGGTGCTTGTTGGGAGAAAAGAATTTTAGGATGCACCACATAAGCCAAGAGAGCAACTTTTTATAAAAGATTGAAAGCGGCTCGGCGCCTATAGCTCAACCGGCTAAGGCGCCAGCCACGTACACCTAAGGTGGCGGGTTTGAATCCCCAGCCCAGACCCGCCAAAACAACAATGACGGCTGCAACCAAAAAATAGCCGGGCGTTGTGGCGGGCGCCTGTGGTCCCAGCTACTTGGGAGGCGGAGGCAGGAGACTCGCTTGAGCCCAGGAGTTGGAGGTTGCTGTGAGCTGTAATGCCATAGCACTCTACCCAGGGGGACAGCTTGAGGCTCTGTCTCAAAAAAAAAAAAAAAAAAGATTGAAAGCAAAAGCATGCTTGTAAGAGAAGGGAGTGGGCAGGCTTAAAAAGAGAAGCTGCCCATGAGGAAGTGGTTTTGATCTTTTGAAATCTAACTAATGAGGAGAGGAATATTCAAGACTAAGGCATTGGCTTTTATTAAGAATTTGTGCAGTAATTTCTAGAATTGGGTTCTCTTTCATTTTCATACTTTGTATGGATATATGGTTGTTTCTGAACTGTCATGGTGATTTCAGGGGCAGAGAAATTTTAAAACCATAATGTAAATGGTATTATAATTAGCCAAAGTTCCTGTAAAGTCACAGAGATAGCCTCTGATTATTGGCCCCCCTATTTAGCTTCTTCCCCACTGTTGTTTATTTAACAACTGTAGCACTCTTTATCTGGTTTCAGCCTTGTCTCCTGGTCTTCTATTCTGACACAAGGACTGCAGCCCTTGTGGCCTGACTGCCTTATGAGTTTAGTTCAGGCCTCCAGGTTCCCCTTTTTCTGCTGGTGGTAGGGGTAGCAGGAACTCAAGTTCTGAGGGAAGAGGATTTCCCTCTGCCTGGGCTGGTCATAATGCTCCCTCCCTGGCCACCAGCAGAATTCTGCCCTGTGCTATTGTTCCCTTGTGCCAGGGTGACCCTGAGGTTCAATGCAAAGCCCCACAATCACTTCACTCTCTCTCCCTGGGCATACAGATTCTCTCTCCACTCAGGGTGCTAGCAAGACACTAACAGGGGCATGGAGAGGGGTGCTATGACTGTCTTTTCTACCCCCTTCAGGCTTCTTTTCTTGGCATTATGTTAAAGCCAGGTAGTATGATTGTTCACCTGAATTTTGGTTCTTCCAATTTTGCTTGTTTGTGTGGTTAAGTTGTTGAACTAGGTGTTTTTGTGGAAGGACAGTGGCTTGAGGTTTCTATTCAGCTATCTTGTTCCAAGAACTCTCCATTTTTAATTTTTTGAGGAACTGCCAAACTGTTTTCCATAGAGGCTGAACAATTTTACATTACTACTTACAATACATTCCCCTAGCCATTTTCTTTCTCTTTCCCCCTTCCTCTTTCTCTCCTCATTTCCTCTGTTTTGGCCTCTTCCCCCTTTCTTTGGTTCAGTCCCACTCCCTAGCTTTCCTAGGTCACAAAGTTAAGAGTTTTGAAATAGATTCTGATGCAGTCAGTTGCTTGGAATGTGTTGTTGTGGTTCAGCAGTTTTCTCAATATAGGTAGATGTAATTCTGTGATTTGGTAAGAATTCAGATTGAAATGAAGAAAGAATGCCTTACTATATTAGTGCCCTGTCAGGAATTCCAAAACCTCTTTCCAGACAGTTGAAATCCTTGGGCTGTTCTGATGCTCAACCAGGTTGTCAGATCTCTTTTAATTTTAATTAATTAATTTTAAGAGACCCTATGGATGTATCTACGTTCTAATTCCCTGAAGGAGATAATTTTTCTAGGGTTTCTGTGGTACTAGTAGAGCCTGGAATACAGTCTTAGAGGCAGTTGGAATGTTGCTCTACTACTGCCTCTGCATTTTCTGAGTAGTTGTGCTGCTTATAGAGATCTGATTACAATGAACATTTAGGTGTGAGAAGTTCACATTAGATGTCAGCATCATTTTAGTTAGAGTGCCAGGAAGAGTTGTTGCTCAGTTAGTGGATGTGCTCATTATTTTGGGAAAGGACTACCAAAAACTGGTATTTTGGGAAGGTTGTCCTGATATGTTAAGAGCCTCTGATTTTTTTTTTTTTTTGATTCATTAGGTGCTTAAATGGGTTTTCTGTTTTCTTTGAAACTTTGAGCTTTCCATTTGCAAACATTTTGTTATTTAATGGCCTTAAACAACTGCTGATTATTAGACATTGAGAAATTTGCAAACTTAAGTATTTTTTCTCCTATTAGAATTAAGTTTTCTGTTCTATTGTGATTTTTGTGTTTACCATGGCATTGTATAACATGCAAACTTATCAGAGTCTTACATAATATTAATCAATATCTTTACCCACACCTATGATAGTAAAAAAACTGTAGAACAATTAAGTTTATTTACCTGATTTATGCTAATATTTTAAAGTATTTTACTCCTGTAAAATTGAAAATAAAACACACAAGATAAATATTCTGTTTTGTAGCAACATCACTTTTATTTGTATTTACCATTTTTGCTCTTTTTTTCATTTTGTATCTTTGACCTTAGTCTGGATTATTTTCCTTCTATTAGAAGTATGTTTTTTTATATTGCACTTAGTTATAACCTTTAAGTTAGTGAACTTTTACTGGGAAAAGAAATGTGTATTTGTCTTTCTTCTCAAAAGACATTTTAGAAGGGTATAGAATTAAAATTGGTTGGCAATTGTTTTGTTTTCGTCCTTACATTGATGATAGCATGTTTCTTGTCTGGATTCTCTTGTTGCTATTAAGAAGCTATTAGTCTAACTTTGCTCCTTTGAAGGCAATCTGTATTTTTTCTGGCTGCTTTTAAAATTTTGCCTTTGTTTTTCTGCAGTTATTAATTTGATTGCCAGTGTGGATTTTTTGTTTACCTTAGAATTTGTTAGGCTATTTTAATCTTTGCATTGATGTCTTTCATTGGTTCTGGTACAGCTTTAGCCAGTGGCTCTGAAAGTGTCGTATCTTTGCCCTTTTCTCCTTATAGAGCAAGTTTTCTTGAACTTGTGTTGGATTTGTCTTGTTAGATCGTTTGTGTCTCTTACTCTTTTTCATGTTTATTCTCTTTGTTTCTTCATGCTACATTCTGGATAGTTTCTTTTGGCCTATGCTATGGTTTGAATGTCTCCTCCAAAACTCCTGTTGAAATTTAATTGCCATTATAACAGTAGTAGGGGATGGGACCTTTGGTGATTAGGCCATGAGGACTCTGCTATCACGGTTGGAATTAATACTCTTAGAAAAGGGCAAGTTTGGTCACTTCCCACTCCCTCTTACTCTTTCACAACTCAGTGACACAGTAAGAAGGCCCTTGCCAAATGTAGGTGACTTGAACTTTCAAACCTCTGAGTCAGTAAATTTCAGGTCCTTTTAAGTTACCTGACTTCAGGTATTCTGTGATAGCAGCACAAAACCGACGAAGACAGCCTACTTTAGTGTTTAGTAGTTCTCTCTTTAGCTATGTCTAATCTCCTGTTAAACGTATCTGTTGACTTCCTAAGTCAATATATTTTTTCTGCTCTGGATTTTTTTGTGTTCTCTTTTAAATATGCTAGGTACTTTTGTACAGTTTCTAGCTCAGAAGTTTCAACTATGTCTTTTATATCTTAGAACATGGTAAGCATATTCATTTTAAAGTCTATGTTGGGTAATTCCAAAATATGAAGTTGAAGAGTGTCCATTTCTGTGTCTTTGTTTGTTTTGTTGTTTAGTGTCTATTTCTTGCTCATAGTTATCTTTGTATGTTGGCAATTATATTTTAAAAATGTATTTGTATAGTTGCTTTGGTCTACAAACCTAGAATGTAGCCTGTTCAGAAGGGCTTTTAGATTTTTTTCTGTTAAGCATCTGGAGGTGCTACCAGTTTAGAATCATTGCAATGCAAATTTAAGGCCTGAGGTTTTTAGACTACCTCAGTGTCATGAAACTGGGTTTATATCAGAGTTTGTATAACCCTTTGGGGTATCCCCTTAAAGTTGTTGATAGTTAAGGAAAGTAGCCAATAAATAATTTATTTTTGCTATGAATGTTTTATGGCAAAAGCAACCTTGAGTGCTATGCCTTTTATTTAGATTTTGACTCATTTTGTTCCTTTTTGTGGTTTTAAGATAGTTTTTGTATTTCATTGGTATTTTGTAATTTTTCACTGCAGAGTTCATTTTTTTAACGAAGCCTGCCATTAATAGAGGTGGAAACCTTTTCTTTAACCTATATTTAAATGTGTCTTGATGTTTGTTTGATTTTTGTAGGTTCTACATGAAACATTTCCTCAACATACATTCCTTATGAATGGTCTCATTCAAGGTGTGAAGGTAAGAACAATTTTTGTGTTTATAGTGAACCAAAGCCAGGAATCTTTAGTAGTTTAACTCTGGAGGTTTAGGTGGGTGGGACATAAGGAAATAATTACTATTTGTTCTGGAGACTGAAACATAAAACTTAAAGCTGGGTTACTAACATCAGAATAAAATTCAGTTTAATGAGGTGAGACCATTATAGAGTGGTTTATTGGCAAAAACAGTGTACTACCTTCATTTTTATTAATGTGTGTATCACAGTTAACCGATTTAATTATTATGTGAACTTTTAGCTGCTCTGCCTATCACCAGGTTAAAATTGCTGCTATCTTCTTTTTATTTTATTTTTTAAACTTTCATTTATTTTGGTTTTTTTTTAATTGTCTTTTTTGTAAATAGACTTTGAGAATAAGAGAGAAGGAAACATTAGGATTTAGTTGGATATTTAGTCTTTTAGTTAGGCTGAAAGTCATGGGTAGTCTTCTAGCCATGACTTGAGTACTTGACCACTTGATTTATTTAGCCTTAGTTAAGTCATTTCAATTTTAATATGATGTATATCAGAAAAGGGGGTTAAAACATAACTGTTACAGTCTCACTTTATAGTATATGGGTATATGTTCTAATTTGTCCTTGCCACTTGAGATAATGTCAGTCTGTGCTTAATTATAATTTGTACTGAACAACACACTTAAAATTATGCCCTAGTAATTTGGTGAATTCAGCCATAGTAATTTGTTAGATTAACAGCTTTAAGCAAAATTTGTTGTGGTGAATATTATTTATTCTATCCTTAAATAAATATTAAGGATAATATCCTTAAAATAAATATTATTTATTTTAATAAATTAAATAAATAATAAACAAATAAATTTATATATAAATAATATAAATTTATATATAAATAAATAAATATTATTTATTTTAATAAATTATTATTTTAATAATTTAAATAATAAATATTATTTATTTTATCCTTAAATCTCAAAAAGATTTAAGGATACTTATGACATACGCAAAACAGAACAATTTAAATAAAGGTTGAATCTGAAGTTTTTAAATACTTATGAGAGGAAGAGGAATATCATCAAGAATCTGGTGTAAGGTTGAGTACCCGTTTATAAGTAGTGTAATGAAATGCTAAATTAATGAGCAACAACACTGATAAAGACATAATCTAAGTTTAATCTTGTAGTAGATTCTCAAAGAAATTACTGTACAAATCTTTTGTCTTGTGGGGAAACTGATAGAATTGTTTTAATGTGTTCTGTAAAATAAAACCAACTAAGTCTACACCCTAAAGATAAGCAGCATGCTATGCTTTTACCTATGGTCATCTACAATTTTATTCCAGAAAATACAAAAGATATTTCACTTTGTTCAAGGATTTGGCTAAGTACTTAGTGAACTTCAATAACTACTGAACTTCGATTATTGAACGTGTAGAACTTAAATACTTTAATAATTGGTTATTTTTTCAAGGGTGAGGGTATAAAGATAGAACTCTATAGTAAGATGTAACTATTTAATAGTATGCATATAGTGCACTAGAATAAATATGGCCTCTGGTTTGTTCGCTTTAAATCCCTTCTCCGCACTGTATGAACTGTTATTGTATTCAAATAATTTAACCTCTCATTTTATCTTGAAATAGGAAAGATGAAAATACTTTCTAGTAGAGTGATTGTGAGCTTTAAATAAGATGGTATATGTAAAGCTGTTAACACAGTGCATTTATGTGCTAAATAATAAATGAACATTATAAAGAAGAATGTTGGCTCGGCGCCTGTGGCTCAACCGGCTAGGGCGCCAGCCACGTACACCTGAGGTGGCAGGTTCGAATCCCCAGCCCGGACCCACCAAACAACAATGATGGCTGCAACCAAAAAATGGCCGGGCGTTGTGGCGGGCGCCTGTGGTCCCAGCTACTTGGGAGGTGGAGGCAGGAGACTCGCTTGAGCCCAGGAGTTGGAGGTTGCTGTGAGCGTGATGCCATGGCACTCTACCCAGGGGGATAGCTTGAGGCTCCATCTCAAAAAAAAAGAAAAATGTTAAAAACAAAACTAAACGATTAGAATGAAATATTGGTAAACATTTTTCTTATCAATTTGAGGAAGGATTTAGTTTTTTTTTTTTTTTTTTAGAAAATGAATTTATGAAAGAACAGATTGAGTTAGTAACACCAATGTTTTAAACTTGGGTAAGTCAAAGTAACCATCATCAATACTAAAAGAGAAATTTAAAAATATTATTTGTAAATATATAACAGAAGAAGGAGTACTATTCTTGACATAGAAGTGCTGTTAAAGTAAAAACATAAGAAAATGATTAATGTCAAAGAAGATCAGAAAAGGACATAGCTGGCAGCTTTTTATAAAAGATGTCAGTATAAAAATAAGTTCATCACGGACAGCACCTATGACTCAAAGGAGTAGGGTGCGGGCCCCATATGCCAAAAGTGGCGGGTTCAAACCCAGTGGCAGCCAAAAACTACAAAAGAAAAATAAGTTCATCACTAGTAAGCTAAAAAGCCCAGAGAGCGGAGCCAAGAGGCTAATGGTGGCGTCCACGAGACCCACTGAAGAGGTAGTTAAGGAGGCCGCTGCAGAAGAGGACCCACGAGTTTTGGAACCTGGGGCTGCCCCCTTCTGAAATTTCCCTCATTATTCTCGCTTCCATCCTCCAGAGCAACCGCTCTGCCTCCTGCCGCCAGAGGTGCTTCTACGGCTCTTACCGCCTCAGAGTCCCAAGACAAGGCCAATCCTGGGGCTCGATGTGGAGTGTAACTCCGGGGATTTGAGTGTGGCCCTATACAAATACTTCCTTTCCCTACATGATGGGGAGACCTGCTTAGATGCCTCAAGAGAACTCCGTCTCCTCTGCTGTGACATAGATCCAGTCTTGGAGCGAGCTGAAAAAGAATGTCCTTTTCCTGATGCCTTGACCTTTATCATCCTAGACTTCATGAATCAAAGGACCCGCAAGGTTCTTTTGAACTCTTTCTTAAGCCAATTTGGACGTTCAGTTTTTGACATTGGTTTCTGCATGTCAGTGACCATGTGGATTCATCTAAACCATGGGGACCATGGCCTGTGGGAGTTCCTGGCCCATCTTTCCTCCCTATGCCGCTATCTCCTTGTGGAGCCCCAGCCTCGGAAGTGTTACCGGGCAGCTGCAAGGTGTCTCCAAAAGCTGGGACTCCATGATTTTGACCACTTCCATTCCCTTGCCATCCGAGGTGATATGGCCAATCAGATTGTACAGATCTTGACCCAGGACCATGGCATGGAATTAGTATGTTCCTTTGGCAACACTAGTTGGGACCGAAGCCTTCTGCTCTTTAGGACAAAACAAACTACAGAGACTCTTCCAATCCCTGAATCACTGACAGAGAGGGGAAAGAAAAGAACAGATTAAGATTCTGAAGGCAGGCTCAGCACCTATAGCTCAACCGGCTAAGGCGCCAGCCACGTACACCTAAGGTGGCGGGTTCGAATCCCCAGCCC
>NW_003852483.1:7070268-7133342 GCF_000181295.1 Otolemur garnettii | reverse complement strand
CTTTTGAACTCTTTCTTAAGCCAATTTGGACGTTCAGTTTTTGACATTGGTTTCTGCATGTCAGTGACCATGTGGATTCATCTAAACCATGGGGATCATGGCCTGTGGGAGTTCCTGGCCCATCTTTCCTCCCTATGCCGCTATCTCCTTGTGGAGCCCCAGCCTTGGAAGTGTTACCGGGCAGCTGCAAGGCGTCTCCGAAAGCTGGGACTCCATGATTTCGACCACTTCCATTCCCTTGCCATCCGAGGTGATATGGCCAATCAGATTGTGCAGATCTTGACCCAGGACCATGGCATGGAATTAGTATGTTGCTTTGGCAACACTAGTTGGGACCGAAGCCTTCTGCTCTTTAGGACAAAACAAACTACAGAGACTCTTCCAATCCCTGAATCACTGACAGAAGAGGGGAAAGAAAAGAACAGATTAAGATTCTGAAGGCAGAGAGATGGGAGAGCAGGAAGACGAGGAAAGAAATATTGAAAGAGTTTTATATTGAGAATCAGGATCACTCTCCTTAACTATTTAACATAATCAGGCAGCCTTAAAACCTGGCAGAAACTTTTGCCAAAATGTGGAAGGTGTCTGTCAGGAAGGGCTGTGTTAAGTCATCTACCCTCCAATCCATTCTCTGCCTTGCAGCCACAGTTTACTCATCTGTGCAATTGAAATATACATAACAACACCATCCTTTTCCTGTCTCCAAATAAGCTAAAGGATGTGAAAGTATTTTGTGGAATATAGAATGATAGACAAAAATAAGGTGTTACTATACTCTGTAAGCATGCCACAGATCACAGCTATGGTTATTAGACCAAAGACTTATGAGAAAAACATTTCATCTTGTAGAAAACATCCATTTTACAGCCTCTAATAATCTTTTAGGATGAGGAATTAAAAAGTTCAGCTTCAGTGCTACAAAGTGTTTTAAAGGAAACAATGTCGGGAGGGAGAGATATGAAGCCAATGGAAATGAGACCAGTTTATGATGGTCTCAGAGTGATCCCAGTGGTTACAGAGCTGATTTACCCACTTCTCTTTAGATCTTAATTTAGGAACACTTTGAAACCTTGTGCGCCTGCTGGGTTCTCCTACCACCTTTCACCGGTGCAGTGCAAAGAAATGTATGTGGAGCTGTGGTAGGCCAATAGTACCCTAACATGTCCACATCCTAATCCCTGGAACCTGTGAATGTTACTGTAGATAGTAAAAGAAACTTTGCAGATGTAATTAAGCATTAAGGATCTTGAGATGGGAATTAACTTGGATAATCAAAATGGACACTAATACAATCATATCTTTATGAGCAGGAGGCAGGCAGAGGGAGATATTTGACACACAGTAGATGTAATAACTGAAGCAGAGGTTGGAGCAATGTGAGGAAGGGCTACAAACTAAGAAATGCAGGTAGTTTCCAGAAGTTAAAAAAGGCAAGGAAATATGTTCTCTCTGGGAGCCTCCAAAAGGAATGCAACCTTACCAAAACCATTATTTTAAATTTCTGACTTTCAGAACTGTAAGAGAGGCTGGGCGCCCATTGCTCAGTGGTTAGGGCACTGACCACATGCTTCAGGGCTGGTGGGTTCAAACTGCCTGGGCCTGCTAAACAACAGCAACAAAATAGCCAGGCATTGTGGTGGGTGTCTGTAGTCCCAGCTACTAGGGAGGCTGAAGCAAGAGAATTGCTTAAGCCCAAGAATTTGAGGTTGCTGTGAGCTATGATGTCACGGCACTCTACTAAGGGTGACAAAACCAAAAAAACTAAGAATAAATGTGTATTGTTTTAAGCCACCAAAAAAAAAAAGCCCAGATTGGATGAGGTAATATTTTCACATATCAAATTGGTTTAAAAAGTTCAAATTGGGCAGGGTTTCGTGGCTCATGCCTGTAATATCAGCACTTTGAGAGATCAAGATGGACTGTCATAGCCATTATTTCTTTATTCTTTATGCCCCTTTCTCTCTTTTTCTACCTAGGTTTTCTCAATGTGTAAGTTGATCTCCTCAGTGATGCACCATAGGTCATTTGCTATTGGGATATCAACTGTATGTGTATATATTCTTTTACTATTAAGAGATTTATTGTAAGGGATTAGTTTACATGATTGTGGGGCTGGTAAGCCTTAAATTTGTTGGGCAGACCAGTAAGCTGGAAACCTCAGATTTTGCTTTTATGACCTTCAATTGATTAGGTGAGGCTTGCTTACATTATTGAGGGTAGTTCCATTTACTTAAAGCCAACTATTGTAGATATTAACCTCATCTACAAAATACTTTGATAGCAACATCTAAATTACTTTTTTTTTTTTTTGAGACGGAGCCTCAAGCTATCCCCCTGGGTAGAGTGCCATGGCCTCACAGCTCACAGCAACCTCCAACTCCTGGGCTCAAGTGAGTCTCCTGCCTCAGCCTCCCAAGTTGCTGGGACCACAGGCGCCCGCCACAGTGCCGGCTATTTTTTAGTTGCAGCCATCATTGTTGCTTGGTGGGCCCAGGCTGGGGATTCGAACCCACCACCTTAGGTGTATGTGGCTGGCGCGTTAGCCGATTGAGCCACAGGCGCCGAGCCCCAAATTACTTTTGATGAAATAACCATGTAGTATAAGCTTAAGCAAGCTGGCACATAAAACTAACCATCACAGAATTTTTGGCTATAATCTGTCAGAAGAATCACACTGGATGGAGACAGCATCGTGTGACTCCTGGTTAACATAGCAGGTGGAGTGACCATAACCATTTTCTTGATTAAGACCAGCTAATCTGATTGTCTGATATTTACATTAAAATCTCCTAAAGCTTGAGAGTTGGTAATGAAAAGAGAGTTTTCAGTTTTCTTTAGCATGTTGTTTTTTAAACAAAGTTTGACATATTTATCAATGTCCCAAATCAGCTAAAACTAAGCAGGCCAGAATGGTAAGGCAGACATCTAAGATTGACTTAGGCCTGGAGTGAGCAGTGTGAAGAGGATGGCTCTAAAGCAGGCATTTTTCATTTTTCGTAGGTTCTTGGTCCACAGTAGGTATACTTAGCTTTCACATCATTGAGGGCTTAGGAGAGGTAGCTCAGGTTTGGCCAGGAAGATCCTCACAGGCTCCCTTACATGGGTGTGCTTCTTCCCAGTCTAGACCTGTCAGATCTGATCAAGGAGATGGCCACATGGACCCTCTGATCTTCTGCCAGATTGCTTTTCGAGGGACATTTGGAAGTAGAGTTTTTGTAGTCCCAGAAATTGCTACTGATCTGTCTCAACCTGCTTTTTAAATCATGAAGCAGTGCTTAGCATAGTAGTAGTATAAGTACACACAGAAACTATTGACTGATGATGATTTTAAGAATTCTTAGAGGGAAAAACAACACATTCAGAGTCCCTTCATAGCTGTTCTTTGAAATTAGTAGGTATAGAATGCTTTTGTACATGTGTGTATGTGTGTGTGCATATGTGTATATGTATGTATATATATATAAAAAATCCTTAATTTGGAGAAGAGCAGGAATAAACTTCCTTTTTTATACTCTGTAAATAAAATCATTAAAACAAACTAGTTGAGAGAGATGACTTTATATATTTATATTTATATATAGTACAACCTTTTATAACATACCACTAATTTACCAATTATTAAAACATGTTCATAATCACTTGTAAGTAAACCTAGTATTTACTTGTGCATTAGGTTAGAGAAACTGAAATGGCAATAACAAATTAACTTAATAATTGGTCTGCATTGTGAGCTTAGAGTACCACATGGACAGCTGAATTCCACCTTTACTGGGCCTTACACTATTTATTCTAACAGTATGTTTGTAATCAGTATCCATAGGGTTCCAGGACCCACACTCCCTACACACCTTAATACCTAAATCTTCATATGCACAATCCCTTATGTAACATGGTATATAGTCTTTGCATATAACCTATCCACATTCTTCCATGTGCTTTAAGTCATCTGTACATTACTTAGAATACTGAATACAATGTAAATGGTTATATCAATAGTTATTATACTTTATTTCTAAAAATTTGTATTACTTGTTGTATTGTTATTTTCACTTTTTTTTTCACATATTTGCGAGCCATGATTGGTTGAATCTGTGGATGCTGAACCTGAAGATATGGAGCTGACTGTCCACATCTCACAGGGTGAAGCACATTTGTGTTGTGAAAGCTGATGAGTTGGTTCACACTTGTCATGCCCAACTAAAACAGAGTTAAGAAGCCTGGGGTGCAAAAACCTTCAAGACCCAAAACATTGCTGCTACTAGAATGGCTGCTAAAACTGCATGCTGTAACCTGAAACCAGTTTTATTTGAGGGCTACAGAAAAAAAACCTGCTGCAACTGAAGATTAGTTTTACCCACCACCATCACTCACCAGTCAGTTTGCCAGCTCACCAGAACTTCACTAGTGTTGGAAAATATGTAACATTTCTCCTTTTTATAAAACCTCCAACCTTTTTTCTTTGGGCATACTGAAGACCACCTGGTCTGTGTATTTGCCCCAAATTTCAATTCTTGTGTGCCATTTAAAGCATTAAATTTATAGATTTATCTCTACATAGTGTATTTGACTTCAGCAGTGTAAAATGCATAGAACAATGTAACATATATGAATGCTGGCTGTAACTACTCTTACTACTTTAAACCACAAGATTGCCTTTGGAATTAGAATTTGAAGCAGTAACTCTACTTTTGAGATTAAGGAAAAGCTTGTTTTTTGCCTATATTTTAATTAAGTAAATTTAACTTTCATTCTATTTTTATTTGTTCCTACATTCTCTGTGTTTTTCTCCTTACTTCCTTCCACTCCCTCAAAAATCTAGTCCTTTTACTCATATTGCTGAGTTTCTGGCACATGGCTTTCCCTGCTTCACAAATCCCTTTTCTTGGGAATCAGTTAATTGAACTCACTTTATGTGTTCCATTTTTCTTTTGCTCTATTTTTTTGCTCTATTTGCTCTATTCTTTTGCTCTATTACGTTACTTTGGGAAGGGAAATTCTTTACTGTGCAGGGTCTAAGGTCAGAAAACTGGACCTCTGTTTTAATATTGTTTTTGTGTAAAAAGGTTTGTATTTGTTAGTTCCAGAAATAAGAATTACAATTTTATTGGTGAGAGAATTACAATTTTATTGGTGTGAGGTTTTCCCTATCTTCTTTTAAGAAATAAAGATAAAAATTATTAGTAAAATATTCTATGAAAATTCAAAATGAATAATCTCACTTGTTGATAAACTTTATTTACATGATGTGAATTCCTCTTGGCTTATTAACGGAGACAATGTCAAAAAATATTAACTTTTCCATGGGAAAACTCCAAAGTATTCAGAATTAGTTGAAATACTGTGTACTTTATTCTTTTTTTTTTTTTTCTGAGACAGAGCCTTAAGCTGTTGCCCTGAGTAAAGTGCTGTGGAATCACAGCTCACAGCAACTTCCAACTTCTGAGCTCAAGCGATTCTCCTGCCTTAGCCTCCCAAGTAGCTGGGATTACAGGCACCCTCCACAACACCTGGGTATTTTTTGGTTGCAGCTGTCATTGTTTGGCAGGCCTGGGCTGGATTCAAACCCACCAGCTCAGGTGTATGTGGCTGGCACCTTAGCAGCTTGAGCCACAGGCCCCGAGCCTGTACTTTATTGGTGACATTGTTCCCTTAAACTCAGTTGCATAGTTAATTATAATATTTGAAAGAAAATTTAAAACTTTTTAGTTTTATATGTTTTTAAGGTTATTGACCTAAATTATTTTAGAAAAGTATTTTTCCAACTGCGTAAGTTAAGGAAAATGTATGCTTGAGGCATAATGGCTGTAATAAATTATAAAATCTATGTGCATTTGTTTTAGGTAAGCACTTTCCATTCTTTGTATACTTTTAAAAGTTTATTGGATAATTGTATTTAATTGGACAATAAACTTTAATTGCTCTTTTGTCAAATTAGACCCTATAAAGCCATGTCAGAATTTCTGGCCAATTATGCCTTCTTAAATACCTATTAGGAAGCATATTATCTCATTACACTTAAGGTGACTATGATTAATTATTGGTTAATTTTGCTGTCCACATCATGTTTTATCCAGGTACTTATTGGGCCCTGGTTGCGTGATATGAATATAGTTGAGCCTCATTACTTTTGAGGGTTCCATATTTATGAATTCATCTACTCACTTAAGTTTATTTCTAATTTCAAAATCAGTGTATGAGTTTGTGGTCATTCGCAGGTGTGCTCAAAGTAGGGAGGAAAAGAATCTAAGTTTCCTGATGTGAACATTTCACTTGCAGTTTATTAAGACCGCATTCTGTTTTCTTTAGGAGCAGGTGGTTCTATATTCACTAATTCAGTCTTGATGAATGAAGAAGTAGAAAAATGGTTCTATAACCAATGGTCTTGACTTTATAGAATGTAACTACTATGAATAGCGAGAATTGACTGTATTTAAGAGTGGGGCTTTGATGTCAGTCTGGTTTTAATTTTTAAACATTTTGTTCTTGCAAATTCTGCTTTGCAGCTTTATTACTGGTGAAATATTTGCTTAATCAATGAACATACATAGTGTTCTGGTCAGTCTGTAGCTCTGATAATCTGGCCTGATGGGATGTAGGACCAGTTTGGGTGTTAAAGAAATGACTCTGCACAGAGGAAAGTATTTAATACCTAGGAAATAGAAGTTTCCACAGAGTCAATTGTTTTAGTAAATTGTATTTTAGCATCTTAATAAAACAATAGGTTCTCCAGGAAGACATTTTTAAAATCTATTTTGGTTATTGAGAATTTCAGATACATTATTTAAAGAATAGAATAAATAGCATTTAAATTAATAATGTAGAAGATAATATCTATTTTTCTGTAAAACTACATTATTTTAAATATATAAAATATATTTTGGGCTTCTCATATCTTTTTTAATAATGGCTTACATTCCTTATTTAAAGTACTGTATGAAATCTGAAATCAGAACTATCCAAAAACTTTTCCTGGGTTCTTTGTTCTTACAAAGTTCTTGTTACTGTTTTGGTATTGTGGAAATGGTTATTTCTACTGCCTTGTTCTCTTAAATTTCTTTACATTATTTTCTTGACTACTTTTATACTTCTTAGGTAATCAGATATTTAACACTAAACTTTGAACAAATATGAAAGGTTTCCTTTTTAAAATTTATAAAGCTGATTGTCACATTTCCTGAAATTGAGCCCTAATTCTGTAGCCTTTTAGTTTTTAGTTCAGGAAAATTATTTAATCCTCCATCTATTGTTACTCTTTTGATACAAGAGCAGACCAAATGCACTTGAAGTCTACTGTGACTCAGGATCTATAAGGTTTGATTCCTGGCTATGGATAAAATTGTCACTTCAGAAGAGCCCCAAAACTTTTCAGCTTGCCTCCCTTCCATTGTGTCCTCTCATCCCCCCATCCATAGCCCTTTACTTCAGTTCACCTTCACTTTATAGTGTCTGCTGTCTTGGGTTAACTGATGGCTGATTAGGAATTAGAATCTGTGTGACCTTGGAAACTTTTACAAGTTGACTTCCTCTTAAAAATTCTATTCATAGGTGGCACCTGTGGCTCAAAGGAGTAGGGCACCGGCCCCATATACCAGAGGTGGTGGGTTCAAACCTGCCCCTAGCCAAAAACTGCAAAAAAAAAAAAAAAAAAAAAAACTCTATTCAAGTCACTAAGCAAACTTGAAAGCCTATATTCGCCTGGTCCTATCATAGGACCAAGTGTAAAGAGATTAAAAGTAACTTCATTCCTCTGATCTTAATCTCAATTTCTTTTTATTTATGTTTATTCATTTATTTATTTATTTTTTGCAGTTTTTGGCCAGAGCTGGGTTTGAACCCACCACCTCTGGCATATGGGGCCAGCCCCTTACTCCTTTGAGCCACAGGTGCCACCCCTTAATCTCAATTTCTAATCCAACAGAGAAGATAGACAGATAACAAGTAATTGTAATGGAGTGCTGAAAGTAAAATGGAAGAGATATGTACCAGTTGAGGAAAGTTTGCTTTGTTCCTTCCTCAGTAGTATGATTTACTCTGCTTAAGTAGCCAAGAGACTAGAGAGAGGAAGTGCTTCTCCCAAAGGCTTGGGAAGAATGACTACCAGTTTTTACTACCAGTTTTACTTGGTGTGTGGGGCACCAAGTCCAAGTGTGGGATGAACACGCAGGTACAGCAAGGGCCTGGGCCCTAGAGAACATGATGTGTGCCAGGGCAAGATTTTATAGTGTACTATTTATTTATATGCCATGCTAAGTAGCTTTAAAAATGTATTTTGATGGAAATTCAAATACATAGAAGTTAAGACTAATACAGTGAGCACCCATGTATTCATCACCTGTTCCATTATTTAAAAACATTTTTCTACTCTTATCTGCTCCCTCCTCCTGTAGTATTAGTATGAAAGTGGCTAGCTAGCAGGGTGCCTGGCAAATAGTAGGGCAGACAGTGAATTTGCTTCTGTGTGGTGTTATACAGAGGATGCTAAAAAAAGTGTATACATATTTTAAGAAAGGAAGAAACTATAGTAAATTTAAAAACTGTAGTAAATGTGACTTAAATACTAAGTCACATTTAACTCTACAATTACAAGAGATGCTTAGTGTGACTTATATTCATCTTTTGTTAATATCAGTATGTGTTGAGTATTATAATTTTAATAGACTTTTTCTTTTCTTAAAATGTATATACTTTTTTTTGGCATCCTCTGTATTTATCAGACTTCCCCATAACCCAGGCATCCTCAAACTATGACCCGCGGGCTACATGTGGCCCGCCTAGGACATTTATCTGGCCCTCTGGGTGTTTTTGCCGCTGCTGCCTGTCCTGCTTAGCAGCTGACTGATCCCGGGGCCCACAGTCCGGGCCTCCAACAGTCTGAGGGACAGTGAACTGGCCCCCTGTTTAAAAAGTTTGAGGACCCCTGCCATAACCTCACCTCTGTTTTTATTTAAGTTGAATTATCTCCTTCATCCTAAACTCATCAGGCAGAAAACCTTTATTTTGATTGACAGAGAATCAATCTCCTTTTTTTTTTTTCAGGCATTTAGCATTTGCACACTCATCCTTTTTATTTCTGTGAGGTCCCCAGAGGGTATATGGAATATATTCATTTGGGTGTCCCCATTACACCAGTTAGTGCAGAGCCTTGTGCAGAATATGGAAGCTGTATTTATTTATTAAAATGATTTAAGTTTCTGACTTCTTCCCGTATGTGTGGCATTCATTACCTTTGTCTTAAAAGGCAAACATGGGGATGGGAGAGTATATGTGTATTTATTTATTTCATGTTATATCTCTTTTCTGATTCCTTCTGGAAAGCAAGCTCTTTTATCCTTTTCTTCTCTTTCTAATAGCACATTTAAAATTTTATTAGACTTTTTTTTTCTTTTTTTTTTTTTTAATTGAATGGTAACAATATACATTAATGCACTTCTGGGAGACTTTTTTTTTAATAGCAGTCTGTATTTAGTGTTTTATTTATTCTATTTTGGGGCCAACAAAATGAATTAGAGGTAATTCATTTAGAAAATAAGAGTTACACGTAACTTAGAGATCAAATTACAAATCTCAGCATTGCTTCTGTTTTCTCTCCAGGGCCTGCTCTCTTTTCTGAGTGCCCCACTCATAGGTGCTCTGTCTGACGTGTGGGGGAGGAAGCCCTTTCTCCTTGTCACCGTCTTCTTTACCTGCTTCCCAATCCCACTGATGAGGATCAGCCCATGGTGAGTGGATTGGCCCTTCACATCATGACTATTTGTTTTTGAGTCATGTCTAAATCATACTTTCATCTGCAGAGCACCTAACCAAAGCAGTTGTACCTATGTTTTCCTTTGCTCTCTTTGGTAATACTGAAAGCCAGTTTGGGCAGTTGCCATCATATTCATTTTAAAAATGAGGAAATATAAGGCATTACAGAATCAGGTCTAGGATAAGCTATTTGGGTAAAGAAATAGATACAGAAGATGCCTATAAGGGTACCTGTTGTTGCCATGATCATGTTATAGGAGTTCAGTCCTGGAGGTGGGCTCATCATTGTGGTTCATTTGACTTTGCAAATATGTTATTTTTCTCAGCTCATTCTTTGGGGCATTGACATGAGCATAGCTTATATCATAATAGCAGGAGTCACTTTTGTACATAGCAGAGTAAGGCTAGTAGTTGATTCTAAATCATAATATGAATTTGAATTTATTTTCCCCCATAAAGCGATAAATCAGAGAGAACATTTAACATGTGACCAAAGTTCATTTAGTTACCAAGAGTAGATGGGAATTTGCACATGAGCTATAATTTAGTTCTTTTTCTGGATATCAGAAGATGGTATTTTGGCCTGTATTCATGTTGATGAGATGTTCTTCCTATGTGAATAATATACTTTAATGCTATTAGTAGATTTTCTTTTGGGGGCTATATGTACATATTTTCATTTGATTATCTGATAGGGAATCTTATGTTAACATTTGTCACATTTCTCAGTTTGTTGGGTATTCCAAATCGTTTTTCTACCAGGTAATGAATTTTTATAAAATACTTTTTGATATTGAGTCTTTATGTCCAAGAACATGTCATGTTATGCATTTCTCATTAGTTAGGGCTTCTTTTAATGTCTTTTGTTAACTTAAAAATTTTTTCCTTTAGATCTTCTACATTTCTTGTTAAGTTTTATTCCTATAAATTTTATCGTTTTTGTTCTATTAACATAAGCTCTTTTAATTGCTTGATTTTCTAGGTATATTTTTATCTGTCGATGATTTTATCTTGTCCAGTTTTCATGCTGTTCTCTGCTTTTGCTGATTGTATTGACTAATGAATAATGTTAAATAAAAGTGATGATTGTGGGCTTTTCTTATATTTAAAGCGAGTGTTTCATAATTAGGTGTGAGGTTCGCTTTGGGGCTGAAAATTACTTATTCCAATTTTAGCCAGAGTTGTCTTTTTTTTAATGATAAGGAATGGATGCAAAATGTTATTAGGTGACATTTTAGCATTAATGGATGTTATTTGCTAAATTTTCTCCTTAAAGCTACTAATATGATTGATTACATTAGTATTAACATAATTTTCTAATGGTGAAATAGTTTTTATCCTAGAATAAACCCTACTTTTTGTTCTAGGTAATTTTCTTTGCTAATGTTTTAATGAGGTTTTAAAAAATTATCTTCATGTACTAGAAATTTTGGGTCTTAATTACATGAATTTTTTTAATTGTTTGAGGTTAATTGAGGGTACAAAGAATTAGGTTACAATATTTCCATGTAATTAGGTAGAATCCGTCCTGCCCCCAAGAGGTGTGCCATACCCTTAACATTGTGCCCATTAAGTAGAAGCACACCCATCCCCCTTCCTCATTCCCTCTCCCTGCTCCCTTGTTCCCTGACCCCCATCTTGAATTGATTTGAGTTTTTCTTTTATGTGGGCTTGTATTAGATCATCTGCTAGCTTCCTATTAGTATTTGAGTATATAGGATTCTTGCTCCTCCATTCTTCTGATACTTTACTAACAAGAATGTGTTTCAACTCCATCCAGGTAAATACAAAAAATTTAGAAGTCCCCATCTTTTTTAATGGCTGAGTAGTATTTCATGGTATACATATACCATAGCTTGTTTTTTTTTTTTTTTTGAGACAGAGCCTCAAGCTATCCCCCTGGGTAGAGTGCCGTGGCTTCACAGCTTACAGCAACCTCCAACTCCTGGGCTCAAGCGAGTCTCCTGCCTCAGCCTCCCAAGTAGCTGGGACCACAGGCGCCTGCCACAACGCCCGGCTATTTTTTGGTTGCAGCCATCGTTGTTTGGCGGGTCCGGGCTGGATTCAAACCCGCCACCTTAGGTGTATGTGGCTGGCGCCTTAGCCACTTGAGCCACAGGCACCGAGCCCCATAGCTTGTTTACATAAATTTTTTTATTATGCTTTCTGTTTTTGTGTAGATGTTCTAAAACCATTTTTTCCGTATGTTTTCTTAAAGGAAATTTAAAAAAAATTAGTTCTGTTGGCTACCTTTAAAACTTAACTTTTTCTTAAATCCTTATTCTTTCATATTTTTCCTCTTCTGCTCTTTTGTAGACTACATGTACTAATCCCCTTTCAATAATTACAAAATTAGTATTTGTTTTTTCCTTCTTGTCTTAATTTTAATTTTTTCTGTCTTTCAGTATACTCACACATGTACATGTGTATTTGTTTATTTCTTTATAATCTTTATAGTATATATTTGTATATAGTATATATAGTATATATATAGTATATATAGTATATAGTATATATTTCTTTATAATCTTTATAGTATATATTTGGCTTGCTTGTTTCTTGTTATAAAAGTGTACATACACTTCTTCTTTCCTGGTAATTAAACTAATCTTTTTATAGGTGGTATTTTGCAATGATTTCTGTGTCTGGAGTCTTCTCAGTCACGTTCTCTGTGATATTTGCCTATGTAGCTGATGTCACTCAAGAGCACGAGCGAAGTACTGCTTATGGATGGGTAAGATAATAGGCTATATATTTTTTTAAACAGAACAATAATTTTCTATTAAAAATTCACCAGAAAATAAGATTTAAAGTAAGTGGTAAATTTTTATTTATATAAGAGAAAATCTAAAGTAAGCAAAATAGAAAAAGGCTCTTACAAAAAGTTAATAATGGCAAGATAGAAATTGCTAGTGATTTATTGTTTGGTTTTAGCATTGGAAGATTGACAGGAATAGGTGAATTGTAAGTTGCAAAATTTTTAAAATATTGGTTTGATTTGTTTCTTGTTATCTAGTTTCTTGAGAAACCTAAATAGTCAACAGTTGCTAAGATCAGAAGTGTGTGCACCACATTCTAATTGGCAAGGTCCTGGAACCTCAGCAATTTTAATGCATTATAATTTCTTTGGTGGTTGTATAGGGCACCCATTTGGGAAATATACTATGGAAAAAGGGCTATGTTCATTCATTCAGCAAACACATAGTTGTTGAATAAATAACAAATGTTATAGGAGGTGGTGTGTGGTTACTCAAACCTGTAATCTTAGCACTTTGGGAGGCCAAGGTGGAAGAATTGTCTGAGACAAATAATTCAAAAACAGCCTGAGCGAAAGTGAGACCATGTCTCTACAAAAAATAGAAAAATTTCCCCCGATGTGGTAGTCCACGCCTGTAGTCTCAGCTACTCAAAAGACAGAGGCAGGAGGATCTTTTGAATTCAGGAGTTTGAGGTTGCAATGAGCTACGTGACACCACTGTGTTGTAGCCCCAGCAATAGAGTGAGACTGAAAGGTTCCGGACCCAAGGATAAAATCATTCTGAGATGCAAGACGAAAGGAAAATGGAGATCCAATTCATGCAGTTAAAGTAGCCTTTATTCCACCTAGCGTATAGGTGGGGTGAGATTCCTGACCAGGGAGAAATCCACCCGTGGGCTATGGCAGACAGGGATTTAAAGGGTTAGGGCAGTGAGGATTGGTGGCATTCCTATTTCCTGGAAGGGATATCAGTGTGACCCTCTCTGGGTGCGCCATGAACCTGACCCTGTCTGGGCGGGGTAAGTTTATTTGGGCAGGTACACCTGATCTATCAGAGACCTGGTCCCCCCCCAAAAAAGTTACAGGATAATTTTGTTTACAATTTGATTTACATTTTGCATTTACATCTGCATTTACAATTTTCTTAGGTGTGATAGTGATATTATTAAGCAGGAAAGGAAAGACCAATTAGAAGATGACAGCTGACATTTTGGATCAGAGTGTTAACCACTGCAAATTACTTTAAAATGGCTCAGGGGAAAAGAGAGCATATGGGTACTTCAGTGTGGTCATGTGTTTGTGCTTAAAGCTGTAGGACATGTGACCTTCTCCCAGCTTTCTCTGTGTTTATTAATGTTCGCAATAAGAAGGTAAAAAATGAAAGGTGGTCTGGCTGGATTGTGGGGAATAGATTGTTTTGGTTTTTGGAAACACAGTCTCTGTTGCCCTAGATAGAGTGCTGTGGCCTTATAGCTTATACAGCAACCTCAAACTCTTGGTCTTAAGTGATCCTCTTGCTTCAGCCTCCCAAGTAGCTGGGAGTACAGGCGTGCACCACCACACTCAGCTAGTTAATTTCTGTTTTTAGTAGAGACAGGGACTTACTCTTGCTCAGGCTGGTCTCTAACTCCTGAGCTCACTCAGACAATCCACCTACCTTGGTCTCCTAGAGTGCTAGAATTACAGGTGTGAGCCACTATGCCTGGCCTTGTGAGGAATAGGTTGGAGGGGAATTGAATGCCAGAAACCTAGGTTATTCCTCTCTTTTCCCTGAGTCTTACTATTTCTCTTAAATCCACTCCTTATAATCTTTAAGAAAAGATTTCAGGGAAGGAGTTCTAAATAGAAGTGACTGTAACTTAATTACCCTCTCTAACTTAGCTCCTTGTTGTAGTATGGCAGTTAGGGTTAATGCTTGCTCATAGGGGCGTTGAGATAAGTCAGTAAATATGCACATCTAAGCTGAAGCAGTGTTTAGCTGAAATGTGCTCCCAACCAGTGTCTGTGACTCAGCATGTAAGGCTTCCTGGATTTGTCACTGGACCTAGCGTCTTGGCCAGTGAGTACCTTTACATTTGTCCCTAAATGCCAGATATTTAGATGACAGAATTAAAGGAACAGCTTGGCTCTGCGCCTGTGGCTCAAGTGGCTAAGGCGCCAGCCACATACACCTAAGGTGGCAGTTTCATATCCACCCCAGGCCGCCAAACAACAATGATGGCTGCAACCAAAAAATAGCCGGGTGTTGTGGTGGGCGCCTGTGGTCCCAGCTACTTGGGAGGCTGAGGCAGCAGACTCACTTGAGCCCAGGAGTTGAAGGTTGCTGTGAGCTGTGATGCCCAGGGGGACAGCTTGAGACTCTGTCTCAAAAAAAAAAAAAAAGGAGCAGCTTGCAGCTTATCTTACACATAAAGGAGAATTTATTGTCAATTAATTATAGTCAAGTTCAAAGGAGCATTTTGGAACCCACTAATGAACAATGTATAAAATATGTACCTTCCTTACTGAAAATCTGAAGATGCTGGGGCATTATTTCTATAGTATCTGAGGATTCTGCAGTAGTGCTTTCATAGCGCCTGAGGCTACTACAGCAATGCGTCTGTACACCTGAGGATGCTGCAGCGGTGCTCCCATAGTACCTGAGGATGCTGTAGTCATGTTGCTGTAACACCCTTAGGAGAGTGTAGGAATTCTCCTCTAACTATTTTACAGTGCAGGTATGTGATTGTCTTGATCTTCTCAAGTAAAGTGGGAAAACCTAAAGGGTAGGAGCTTCATCATCTTTATCTGGTTCATAGTAGGTACTCAATAAATATTGAGTGAAAGAATTCCTGTTCTCGGCTCGGCGCCTATAGCTCAACCGGCTAAGGCGCCAGCCACGTACACCTAAGGTGGTGAGTTCAAATCCCCAGCCCGGACCCGCCAAACAACAATGACGGCTACAACCAAAAAATAGCCGGGCGTTGTGGCGGGCGCCTGTGGTCCCAGCTACTTGGGAGGCAGAGGCAGGAGACTCGCTTGAGCCCAGGAGTTGGAGGTTGCTGTGAGCTGTAATGCCATGGCACTCTACCCAGGGGGACAGCTTGAGGCTCTGTCTCAAAAAAAAAAAAAAAAAAAAAGAATTCCTGTTCTCCAAACTGGAATTCTCTACACCCTTTTTAATCTCTCTAGGAATTTTTTTTTTTTTTACTTGTATGGTATTTTTAGTATAATACTAATTTTGGATATTTATTTATATTATTTTGGGGGGATGATGGATGAAAAGAGAGTGTCCTTAGCTTACTAGGAATCCTAATAATTACATTCACAGGTAATGATTTCTGTGGTTTCTAACAAAATCCATTTGAAGTTTAAATAGCTAACTTACAGATACGCTTTTGACACTTAGTCTGCTTATAATTTGGAGACTGCCCATTAAGCTTCTAAACATTCAGATGGCTTTGTAGAATAAAGTGGGTATTTTACATCTTCATAGGAGTGCAGAGTGAAGAGGCTCAGTGTGACTTTAGGTTGCAACTGCAGTCAGCCAGCTCTGTGGTTTTTGTACTGGGCAGAGGTCAGGTAGTGACAGGGTGAGAATCTACAGCTCTCTAATCAAAAAGCTCCCATTTCACCTTTCATAGGTTATTTCTTTCTCTTGTTGAGAATATCAGATTTGGGCCCCCCCCTTCAGTGTAATGAAATGGCCACTAAATGATAAAATGGTGAAATAATACACTGTTTTTTAGAAGATGAAACCATGTAATGGTTCCCTGACTAATTTGTAGATTTTTCTCATAACCTCTCTAGACATTTTTCTCTCATACTCTTCACATTCCCATTCTCCAATTCAAGAAGATGAAAGAGTGCATATTTTATTTGTGAGGAAGGTTTTCACAACTTTTATTTCTAAAAAGTTCATTGTTTTTTACTCTTATAGCTTGTCAGGGGGTGGGTGTATCCATTTAGTTAATAGTTGGTGAACAAATTTTTAAAATTACTTTAATTCTCTCTCATTCTTACAAGTTGTCTGTAACATATTACTTTTGTCTTGTTTCTCTTTTCTTTTTTTTTTTTCTGTAGAGACAGAGTCTTACTTTATCACCCTCAGTAGCATGTCGGGGCGTAACACTGCTCACAGCAACCTCCAACTCCTGGGCCTCGGTGATTCTCTGGCCTCAGCCTCCGGAGTAGCTGGGGGTCATAGGCGCCCGCCGGCCACACACCCGGCCAGTTTTTGTTGCAGTTCAGCCAGGGTCAGTTTTGAACCCGCCACCCTCAGTATATGGGGCCGGCACCCCACCTTTAGTAGGGTGGGCACCGCCACCTTTTGCCCACTAAGCCAGGTGGGCACTGCCCACCTTTTGTCTTGTTTAAAGCCAGGGAAAATTAGCTGTAGGTGTGCACCTGTGGGATCCTAGGCAAGTGTGTACTTTCCCACAGGTGTTAACCTATAGGACCCTGGGTGAGAGTGTGCTTTCTTGTAGGTCTCAGCCACCTTTGCAGCTAGTCTGGTCAGTAGCCCAGCCATTGGAGCATACCTTTCTGCAAGTTACGGAGACAGCCTGGTTGTGTTAGTGGCCACAGTGGTGGCTCTTCTAGACATCTGCTTCATCTTAGTGGCTGTTCCAGAATCTCTGCCTGAGAAAATGAGACCGGCTTCCTGGGGAGCTCAGATTTCTTGGAAACAAGCAGATCCTTTTGCGGTAAATAAAAACATGAAAATATTTACTTTTGTAAATGTCTTTCTGAGCGAAGCAAATCAAAGAATGTATGTGTAGCCTCAGTAATTCCAGCAGTTGTTGATCCATTTCTAATTCCCTTAAAAAATAGAGAAGAATTAATTGTAAGTAAGAGACTAAAGGTAGTCTGTGAACCCAGAAATATGTATAATTGGTTCTTAAAATTAAGCGTGTCATGAGGGAAGAGAGAGAACATGTCCAATTAGTTTCTGATGAAAGTTTGGAAAGGAAGTTTCTCTTTCATGTGGTTGTTTTCATCCTTTTTTAACAAAATAAATGAAAGTGGTCATTTGATGTGGCCATTTTCATTGACTCTGATTCAAAATGGTAAATGCATTTGGTCTTACTGAAAGAGTTATTTTCAAAGTTGTTAATATACTTGTGCTCTGACCAGAGACTTTAAACTTGTGTTTGTAGAGGGAATAGATTTTCTATGATTTATTATTATTTATTTTTTGGCATGGGTGAGTATGTGTCACACTAACAACCAGAGAAAAAGTATCTTATCTCTCACTTTTCTCCTGCTTTATCTTTGGTTTGGAATTGTTTTTGAAAAAGATAAGTGCAAAAAAAAAAAAAAAGAACCAGAGATATGATTTTTGGTTTTTTCCCCCCTCTCTAAGTTTACCTTTTAGGAAAAATATGTATAATAAAAAAATGAATTCTTCAGAAACTCTTATCTAAAATACCCCTTCAGGACACGACCTGTGGACACTCCCCGTTCTGTTTATGCCACAATGTCAGACAGCAAAAGAAGTATTTAGAGAAGGAAGCCAGGAGTGGACTGGGGAGCCAGCTGTCAGGCTTCCTAGCTTCTTGTCAGGTAGTGATGAAGTTATACATGGAAGCTCCTCTCTGAAGTGCCACTACTATGGCTTACTTTTCAGGGAAGTTGTGAGAATTACAGTTAATATGTGTCAGTTAGCTAGTCTACTGTCTGATATGCAGCAAAGTCTCTACAGATACTAGCTTGTTAAGTATGTAAGAGTTATGATACAATGACCTACAAGCTCTGTAGCCTTTTCCACTTCTTTGGTAACAGTGCACCTTTTGGTTCTATGCCAACAATTCTACGTATATAAGTAATTTTTTAAAAATTTATTTCAAAATATTAAGCAGTTACAAATGTTTTTGTAACATGGATATCTTTTATAATGCTTAAGTCAGGGCTTTTAGTATGCTGATGACCTGAATAGTGTTCATTTTACTGGATAGGTGAAGCTCTTACCCCTCCCTTCTTGATTTCCAATGACCTTTATATGTCTTTGTGCCCATGTGTGCCCACTGATTAGCTCCCAGTAATTAGAGAGCAGATGTGGTGTCTGCTTTTTTATTCCTGACATACTTCACTTTGGCTGATGGTCTCCAGTTTCATCCAAGTTACTGCAAAAGACATTTTTTTCATTCCTTCTTACTATAAGGAGGATTCTTCAACAAGGATGCAGCATTCAAAAAATTCTTAAACAATCTGACCCCATGGCTGGAGTATGCTTATTTGTCTACCAGGTTGACAGGCAAATTGAATATTAACATTTTGAAGAGCAAAGTGAATTTATGTATAATGAAAACCCTGTACTGACTATGGCTTTAAAGTAGTTGTATTACGAATTAAGAGAGAGAAACAGTTATCTTAAAGATTCTATGGGAATGCATTTTCAGTGTCTATTCATAGGAAGTTCAAGATCTGTTTAGGGATATGAACCAGTGTTGTTAACAAAGATGAGCAAATGTTTTTTAAAGAGCTATAATATTTGAAATTCATACCTCTGAAATTGGGACTTGTTAAGTTCTACAGAGACAAGGTGGTTTAATATTAAGGTTCATTTCTCCATTAGACTTTTGTTATTCATCTTAATAGGTCAAGATAGTGATTCCAGAACATTGGTGACATTAGTGTCTATTGGCTTTTTATGTGTTTTCTTTTTACTTTTTCCCAGTCACTGAAAAAAGTTGGAAAAGATTCTACCGTTTTATTAATCTGCATCACTGTATTTCTTTCATACCTTCCTGAAGCTGGACAGTATTCAAGTTTTTTTCTCTATCTCAGGCAGGTGAGTACCTAGTAGCCTTTGGATATGAGGAAAATCAAAAATTGGGATCTGTCTAAAAATATCTTGGGAAAACATTGTAGAGAAAAAAACGTGAACTTCTAGTTATGAATGTAGGTGCTGGCATATAACTAGTAGATAGTACATCATTAATGCAGTGATGATTTAAAATATAGTAAAATATTTATTATCCATAGTGAATTTTTTTTTGAGAATTATTTAGAGAGAATTAGCAGAAGCAGAATTTACCACAATATATTTTGAAAGACTTTTTTTTAAGAACAGTTTTAGGTTCTTAGCAAATTGAGAATGAGTAAGTACGTAAAGCAACTAAGTTTCCTTGTCATGTATATGCTTCCTGCCCCCATGTATCCCCTTTCCTGGTACAGGAACAGCCTCCTCCACTATCAACATCCCTCACCTGAGTGGTGCATTGTTACAGTTGAAGAACCTGCATGGACACATTAGTATCCCCCAAAGTCTGCATTTTCTATTAAGGTTCATGGTTGGTGTTGTATGTTCTGTAGGGTTTGGACAAAGGTGTAATGACCTAATGACATATATCTCTTGTTACAGTAATCATACAGAATATTTTTACTGCCCTATAAATCCCTTCTGCTCTGCCTAGTCATCCCTTCTCTTACCCTGGTCTCTTTACTGTCTCCATAGTTTTGCCTTTTCCTTACAGTATGTAGCCTTTGAGATTGGCTTCTTTCAATTAATATGCATTTAAGGTTCTTTTATGTCTTTTATAGCTTGATAACTCGTTTTTTAAATTTTTTATTATTTATTTATTTATTATTGAGACAGGGTCTCAAGCTGTCACCCTGGGTAGAATACTGTGGTGTCATAGCTCACAGCAGCCTCCAACTCTTGGGCTCAAGTGATCCTCTTACCTCAGTTTTTCTATTTTTAGTAGAGAGGGGTTTCAATTTTTGCTCAGGCTCGTCTCGAACTCATGAGCTCAAGCAATCCACCTGCCTTGGCCTTCCAGAGTGCTAGGATTACAGGTGTGAGCCACCGCACCCAGCTGATAACTCATTTCTTTTTAACAGTTGTTTGGATATACCACAGTTTATCCATTCACCTACATGTTTTCACTCTCCTCTGATTTTTTTCTGTTTAAAATTCTATATAACTCTTTTGTCCCTCAAGATAAGTAATTAATTTGAGACAATTTAAGAACAAATCCCCAAAACTGCTCTTTTCCAACTGTTCTTCAGGACTGTTTGCTTGGTCAGACCTAAGCTACCTTTCCATTGCATTCTGTCCTGGTTTTTTTCATTGGAAGGAAGGTCTTTTCCTAATGGTTTATTCTACTTTCACAGTAAGCCTCTTTCTAAGATGAGTTTCTCTATTTTTGAGAAGTTTAAAAATGAAAGTTTTATATTTTCCATTCTGATAGTGTTCCCTGAGAGTATGAGACCTAATATTTTATATGGTAGCATATAAGTAAAGCTTTTTTTCAGGCATTTCTATTTCTGTGTTTGCTTATGGTGGATGCCTGCTAATAGACGCAAGCTTAGTTAGATCGTATTTGTTTTGTGGAGAAAATTATACATGCATGTATAATTAATGTAGTAAATTAAATATGCATTTAATATAGAAAATAGTGTAAGGAAATGGGTAAGTCCAAAGAAGAAAGGGAAAAAAAACTCTGGGCGGCACCTGTGGCTCAAAAAGAGTAGGGCACCAGTCCCATATGCCGGAGGTGGTGGGTTCAAACTCAGCCCTGGCCAAAACCTTTAAAAAAAAAAAAAAAAAAAAAAAAAAGAAGAAAGAAAGAAAGAAAGAAAAAACTCTTTACACAGATAATATAACAACTGTGACTATTTTATCTTTTAGTTTTTTTCCTACTTGTATGTTCATATCACCACCACCACCAGTTACAATAAAAATCAAAATCATTCTATATTATTTTGTATTTGTGCTTCCTCTTAAGAGTGCCTAACACAGAAATTTTAGTTGAAATTGCATTTGATGTTCAAATGTCATATATTTGAGAAATAACTTGTATTTAGGATATGTATAGAACTCATTATAATAAAAGACACAATAATATCTGATAATAACAAAAAGACAATCCAATTGGGAAAACAGGCAGAGGATATTAAATAGATTAATTTTCAAGCACACAAAAGGAAAATATATAAAAGACCAATGAAAAGATGAATAACTATTTATCAAGGAAATCCAAGTCAAATCAATAGTGAGTTACCACTTTAGGATGGCTTTAATCAAAAAGACAAGGATATGGAGAAATCAAAACTATCATGCTAGGAGGATAGAAAGTGGTGCTGCCACTGTGGAAGAGAGCATGGCAGTTTCTCTAATGTTCAACATTAGAGTTACCATATAAACTAGTAAATCTCCTAGGTATAGACCCTGAGAAATGAAAAAAACATCCAACATAGAAACTTGTACACAAATCATTATTCACAATGGCCAAAAACTAAAATAATCCAAATAGCCATCAACTGATGAATAGGTTAATGTAATGAATGTGGTATATCCATACAATAGAATGTTATTATTCAATAGTAAAAAATTAATAAAGTACTGATGTGTGTACAACATGGGTCAACCTCAAAAACACTAAAGGAAGGACCACATACTGTATTATTTATATTCAATTGTATGAAATACTCCAGGATAGGCAAATTCCTGGAGATAGGAAGTGGAAAGGTTAGGCCGGAAGTGTGGAATTCCTTCATGGTACCATGTTTCTTTGAAGAATGATGAAAATCTAATATTGATTGTGGTGATTGTTGCCCAAGTCTGTGAATATACTAAAACCATTAATTTGACAATTTACAGTAGGTGAATTGTATGGTATTTAAATTCTATCTCAGGAAAGCTGTTTTTATGTATGTTTATATACATTTGTATGTAAATGGGGGGATGTGTGTGTGTATTACACACCGAGGCTGAGCAATAATCCCCAAATCTTTTTTGAGGTTCCACTTTTTAAAACTGCATTTGATTAGATAGTAATGAAATATCGTTAATGTCAACGGCACTGGATTAGGTTCTTCTAGGCCTAGGTCTTTAGTTAGCTAGTTTTGTGCCCGAAAATGAAAAGAATGTATAGGCTTGGTGCCTGTTCCTCAGTGGCTAGCTCCACATACACTGGAGCTGGCAGGTTTGAATCCAGCTTGGGCCTGCCAAACAACAACTACAACCAAAAAAAAAAGAAAAGAAATAGCCGGGTGTTGTGGTGGGTGCCTGTAATCCCAGCTACTTGGGAGGCTGAGGCAAGAGAATTGTTTAAGCCCAAGACTTTGAGGTTGCTCTGAGCTGTGATGCCATAGCACTCAGGTGACAAAGTGAGACTTCGTCTAAAAAGAGAAAAATAATGTATAAAATAATTTTTAAGGTCCTTTTCTTGAATTTTATGGAATTTTAGTATAGGGAAAAATTAACTTTTTTAAAACTTAAAAATTTTAAGAATTTCAGAGATAACTGCTAAGTTCAGAGGCTTAGAAATCATCATTGGCTGCTCATTAGAATTGCTGTGGGAATTTTTAAAAACATACCTGGTCATATCCCCAGAGAGTCTGATTTAATTGGTCTCCAGCAGGTTCTAGCATCTCATTGTTTTCCTCTCCTCTTTTTCCTGCCCTCCTCTTCCTTTTCTTCCCTTTTCCTCTGTCCATGCGATTTTAATGTGCAGCCATCCAGAATTGAGAGCTATTGGCTTTCTGAGCAATTCTGTATTATCAGCATCAAAAAGTCAGATCATTTTCTTTTAAATTCTATTTTTTGATATCATATTTGTCAATTTGTGGGTTGCGGATGGAGAGAGAATATGAGGCAATAGGTGGGCATGTAATAGCAAGTATTATCTAAAAATTATTTCACAATTTAAATTTTGTCTGCTAATAATGATTTCTTAGAATTACTGGGCCATGGCTCATGCCCGTAATCCTAGCACTGTAGGAGTCTGAGGCGGGTGGATTGCTGGAGCTCAGGAGTTAGAGACTAGCCTGACCAAAAGCAAGACCCCTTCTCTACTAAAAATAGAAAAAGTAACTGGGCATTGTGGCAGGTTCCTGTAGTCCCAGCTATGGAGGAGGCTAAAGTGAGAAGACTCTTGAGCCCAAGAGTTTGAGGTTGCTATGAACTATGATGATGCCATGACACTCAACCCAGGGCAATGGAGTGAGATTTTGTCTCAGGGAAAAAAAAAAAAAAAGAAGAACTTATTTCTATAAAATATACATAAATTACTGGTTAAATAAGGGTCAGCTTTCAGCACTGTCTTAATTTGCCATAGTTTTATCAACTTTCATCAACTGTTTTTTAACTATCCTATCATTTTAATAGAACATAATGTTTCTTAATTATTTTTAGAAAATTAATTTACTAAATTTTTTTTTCTTTTTTATAGGTTATAGGTTTTGGCTCAGTTAAAATTGCAGCATTCATAGCTATGGTAGGAATTCTGTCTATTGTGGCTCAAGTGAGTATCATTTTACCCATACATTTACTTCTGTAAACATTTCTGTCTTGATAACCGTAGATTCATAGGAAGCTACATAAGAAAGTATAAGAGGTTATTCCCTGAACTACAACCTCACAGTTCCTTATCCCCTGCCATAGTAACAACTTATACAACTATGGTATAAAATTACATCCAGGAACGGGATGTGGATATGGTCCTCAGAACCATTTCTTTTTAAGTAAAATTTTAGTTGAGGTTATGATTTAGGAGGAATTTAATGTAATTTTCAGTACTTTTTAGGACATTTGTTGTAACCTCTGCTAGGTCAATTATTTCCTTTTGCAACAACCAAAATTATAAATAATTATAATCTGACTCTAAATATTACAAAATTAACTTAACCAGGATAATGTTTCAGTGTTATTTAAATGTTGAAAAGTAAGTATAGATGAAAACATTAAATGCCCCAAACCCTGCTATCCCCAGGACTCTAATGTGAACCAGTGCACTAGAATATATGCAACAAAAACAAGCATTTTCCCATATATTATGTTTTTCTTTCTTCCCCCCCCCTTTTTTTTCAAAAATTAAATTATCGCTGTGTATATTATTGTAGTCATTGGGTACAGTGTGCTGGTTTTATATACAATTCGAAATATTTTCATCAGACTGGTTTAACATAGCCTTCATAGCATTTTCTTAGTTATTGTGTTAAGACATTTATATTCTACATTTAGTAAGTTCACATGTACCCTTGTAAGATGCACCATAGGGGTGGCCCTTCAACCCCATTTTCCCATATATTATAAAGACAGCACCACAAAAGGTGAAGCATATGTCCTTCAGATTGATTCACTGTTGTGCTTAGGTAGATTCACTGCATCATATGGGACTGCCTCAGAGGCTGTTTACCTGAAGTGGCTGCCAGGCCAAATGGACCCCCCTTCTGTGATAATTTTCTTAAGGAGAAATAAGGCTTTGGAACTGCTTCATCCAAATAATAGGGAATGCATCAAGGCAAAAGCCTTTTGTTTTTTTGTTTTTGTTGAACTGTATTTAGCAAATGTAAATTATGTTAAACTTTCAAGTTCCTCATGAGATTGGTTTGTGTTTTACAAATCCTGGTCATTTAGCCCAGAGTCATCTTTAACTCTCTTTCATACTGTCCCAGCAGAGTATTTATTTGTTAAAAATCAAATTACATCAATTCCAACTTTGTGAAACTGTGAAACCTCTAGCAAATCCTATGTATTCTATTTACCAGGAGTTTGCAATTTACAGATAGGTAGTTGACATTTCTCCACAGAGACTGAGAAGTGTCCATTTCATTCGTGGTAACTAATGAATAGCTATGATAACCTTTTGTACATCCCATTAGAGCACCATGTGGTAAACAGGATTCTTGGTGAGAAAGCTGAAGACTCTAAGCCCAGTTCAGCTCCTGAAACTCCAATCCTATAGAGATACATCAGTAGTGGTCAGGTGGCGTTCCCTTAGAGGTCACAGTGGTAGGTCACTGGTCAGCAGTGAGTAGGCCTCACTTAAAGTGCTTGCATTCATATTCTTTGTGGTTTCTTAGGGTTGTCTTTTTTTACTTTGCAGACGGTCTTTCTTAGCATCTTGATGAGATCATTAGGTAATAAGAATACTGTCCTCCTTGGCTTGGGCTTTCAGATGCTCCAGTTAGCCTGGTACGGTTTTGGATCTCAGGCCTGGTAAGTGTCACCCTTAGATTCTCATGAACTGCCAGACAGGTTTATCTCAGAGGATCTTCAGCTAGTTTGGTTGGTTTGGTATACTTAACAGCAAAAACTCATAGGTTTTACTTTGGGGAAAGATGAAGTTAGGGGACTTAGGATTTTTTTTTTTTGGCCAGGGCTGGGTTTGAACCTGCCACCTCTGGCATATGGGGCCAGCGCCCTACTCCTTTGAACCACAGGCACCACCCAGTAACTTAGGAATTTTTATAAAGATTTTCTTCATGTCAGTGGGCTTTCACTGAATTATTGCTTAAATGAGTATGTGTGTGTTTTATTAGATCACGATTGTGTATATTACTGGATTTATGGGGGACAATGTGCTGATTTTATATACAATTTGGAATGCTTACATCAAACTGGTTACCATAGCCTTCACCTTACTTGTTATATTAAGACATTTATACTCTACTTTTGATATATTTGACATGTACCCTTGCAATATGCACAATAGGTGAAATCTCATGAATTACCCTCCCTCCACCCGACCACCCTTTTCCCTTCCCCTTGCCTTCTTCTTCTCTCCTTCTTTCTGGGCTATAATTGTGTTTTATCATTCATATGAAAGTGTGGATGATTATATATTGGTTTCATAATAGTCCTAAGTACATTGGATACTTTTTCTTCTATTTTTGAGATACTTTACTAGGAAGAATATGATCCAGCTCCATCCATGTAAACATGAAAGAGTGTGTATTACTCTTTCCCCAGGTCCCTAATAAATTTCTATGTCTACTTTTTTGTTGTTGTTGCAGTTTTTGGCTGGGGCTGGGTTTGTACCCGCCACCTCCGGTATATGGGGCTGGTCCCCATCTCTTTGAGCCACAGGCGCCGCCCATCTATGTCTACTTTTTAAAATACATTTGTTAGTTTTAAGGGACATCACATACAGTCATCAAAAAACAGGAAAAATGACTGGATATAGCAGGCCTCACTGCTATTGTTAATTGAGTGACCTTGACGTAATAACATAACCTTTATAAAACATAGGATTTAAGCTAGAAGAACATGAAAATCTCTTTCAAAACCATGGTTTACTGCTTGCATATTAGATTCTCACAAATAGGAAGGAAGGTCAAAATAAGTCCTGTGGAATAAGAAGAGAAGAAAGAATCCTAAATTCTGTTTTGTTATGTGGCAAGTTTCCCCAGGTGTCTGGTCACCAAATGTAGAGTGCCTTCTCCATTTTAGACTGGTCTTCACTTTGCACACATTAACAGATGACATAATTTAGAGAAAGCAGAAGAGCTTTAGTGGCCAGTATTTAATTTGGAGAGCAGATAGATATGAAGTTCCAAATTTTATTTGAACCAGTTGCTCTTTCTATGCAACTTTTTACCAGATTACTTTTATTGAATCTTGTTCTTTATTTTGGTCTTACGAACTTTGGTTCAGTAGCTGATTCAGTCAAACTTACATAGTGTTGAAAGACTTGTCATCATAAAGGCTTTTTCTTTTTAGAAACAAAAGAAATCCCTTTATGAACATCATTGAGCTTATGTGTAATGACGGTAATAGAGAAACCAGAGAGAAGAAAAGATTCTGAAAGACCATCTGTCTCCATCTCAGCCCATGAAGTGGTGATTGGTGTTAACAGTATGATGTGTAACCTTATAGGTTAAAAAAAAATCCATTTTTAAAGAGAGAAGAATAAATAAAACTTAGTAGGAGAAAACAGAATGCATTTGTACTTTTGCCACTGATTATATTCTGAATAGTAAGCTCCTTGGGGCTGGCCTGCTTCCTGATTGCAGCCTGTTCTGTCATTGTAGGATGATGTGGGCAGCGGGGACTGTGGCCGCCATGTCCAGTATCACATTTCCAGCAGTCAGTGCTCTTGTGTCTCGGAATGCAGAGTCAGATCAGCAAGGTAAAGTTGCTGCCCTCTGGTTTAGTCCTTTAGCTGAGACTCCTTTGCTAGAAGCATGAGAAGCTCTGAACTCTCTATGTCTAAAGCAGGAGTTGACAGTTTTATGGTCCCTTTTCAAGGATGTACCTAGCCAAATAGGAAGATCTATTTTCTTCCCTGCTTTTATCTAGTACTCATATTTTAAAAACCTGGACTTAGCAGTTTAGATTACTTGGAATTAGAAATAGAACTATCCATTTTCCCTTTTCAGTTTTTTTGTTTGTTTGTTTGTTTTTTTGAGACAAAGTCTCACCCTTGGTAGAGTGCCACGGCGTCACAGCTTACAGCAACCTCAAACTCTTGGGCTTAAGTGATTCTCTTGCCTCAGCTTCCCAAGTAGCTAGGACTACAGCCACAATGCCTGGCTATTTTTTTGTTGGGGTTGTCATTGTTGTTTAGCTGGCTAGGGCTGGGTTTGAACCTGCCAGCTTGGGTGTCTGTGGCTGGCGCCCTACCCACTGAGTTATGGGGAACGCCTCCCTTTTCAGATTTGATTCTTGTTTTGTTCATTACCATCAGAATTACAAGACATTAACATGTCTATTAAGCAGTGAAAGACCAGTTAGCCATGAGTTATTTATTTATTTAATCACTTTAATCACTCAAATACCTTTCATTTGGGGATAACTCAAAGTCCATGAGCTTAATTTAGAAAATGGTTCTTTGAGAGAATAAAGAAAACATAAATCTGTAGTTGTTGATACTTGGCTACAGAGTGGTAGGTACCGTGTTTCCCTGAAAATAAGACACTGTTTTACATTTATTTTTTCTCAAGAAGACACACTAGGGCTTATTTTCAGAGGATGTCTTCCTCTCCGTGCTGAAACGGATGGCCTGGCTGTGCAGATATGCTGCATAGCCACGCCCATCACTAGGTCTTATTATCGGGGTAGGACTTATTTTTAACAAATGCATAGAAATCCTGCTAGGGCTTATTTTTTGGGTAGGTCTTATTTTGAGGCAAAATGGTAGGAGATGGGAGGGAGGGTCTTACCTGGCTCAGGCTGGTCTCGAACCTCTGAGCTCAGGCAGTCCATTTGCCTCTGCCTCCCAAATGCTGGTATTCCTTTCTTCCCTTGAGACAGAGGAAGACTCTCACCTTGGGTAGAGTGCCATGGTGCCATCATAGCTTACAGCAACCTCAAATTCTTGGACTCAAGAGATCTTCTTGCCTCAGCTTCTTGAGTAGCTGGGACTACAGGCATGTGCCAGCAGGACCAGCTAGTTTTTCTGTTTTTAGTAGAGACTGGGTTTCTCTCTTCGTCAGGCTGATCTTAAACTCTTGTTTTCCATTCAAGTAGTTCACACTGCTAGATTTAATCGTTTCCCATTGCTTTCTAAGGTTTGCCTTACAGGAAGAAGGTAGAGAATTTTTAGAGGGAAAAAATTTTCGATGCCTGCGAGCCCTTTTAAAAGTTAATAAAAAACTAAATTAGAAAAAATGGTTTATGGCTCGGCGCCTATAGCTCAACCGGCTAAGGCGCGAGCCACGTACACCTAAGGTGGCGGGTTCGAATCCCCAGCCTGGACCCGCCAGACAACAATGATGGCTGCAACCAAAAAAAGTAGCCAGGCATTGTGGCGGGTGCCTGTGGTCCCAGCTACTTGGGAGGCGGAGGCAGGAGACTCGCTTGAGCCCAGGAGTTGGAGGTTGCTGTGAGCTGTAATGCCACGGCACTCTGCCCAGGGGGACAGCTTGAGGCTCTGTCTCAAAAAAAAAAAAAAAAAAGAAAGAAAGAAAAAATGGTTTATTCATTGCATCTATTTTTCCATGTCAGAAATTAGTCATCTTAGGCTGGGCACTGTGGATCAGGCTTAGAATCCCAGCATTTGGGAAGGCCAGTGCAAGAGACTTGCTTGAGGCCAGGAGTAAAGAGACCAGACTGGGCAACATAGTGAACCTCATTTCTCTAATAAAAAAAAAAAAGAGGAAATCCTACAGTTGGAAAGCCATCCTACTTGTACCCATTGTTAAATAGTATTACTTGAAGACCACAAATTCTGTATGTTACTACTGTCTTCAGTAACTCTGCTGGCTGTATCCTTGGGGTGGTAGGTTGTCTGAAGTGCAGATGATTGTGAGTCATCCATGGAGGACTAACTCTACCTTGGCATCTGACAGACAGTCCTGTCCTTTGGGGCACAAATTTTCTTTGACTGTTTTGTGCTAATATATATTAATACATAGGTTTCTAAATTTCAGCTTACAAAACTATTAGAACACATAATATTAGGCTGTATTATATTGCACCGTTTTTTACTTCCAAGCAACATTTATTTCAGGTGATTTTTGAACAAAGAGAAACCAAGAAATCAGCACTACTTGGATTTTTCAACACAGGTCTATAGGGAGATGGGCCCAGAATGCAACTGTGAGGATGGAATATGCCTGGGGAGATTGCTCTGTATTCATGTAGTCTGGGCTGCCTGAAGTGAAAAATATACTTTTATTGTAAAAGCACCATTAAATGAGCAAGGAAATCTCAACCTGGAAATTCCCTGAAATGGGAGAATATTACAGTTTTGCATTGTATTTCTCATTTATAGGGAGATCTAACTGATGTGAAGAATTTACCTAAACACAATTTAGAACATCATTGTCATTTCACCTCCTTATAGATCTTAGGACAGGAAGTGAGGACAGCATTAAGTGGGCATAGCAAGGAAATATTTAACAATGAAAGAATGATGGATGCAGTTTTCCTAAACTACTTTCCTCAGCATGTTTTCTGCTCAGTCTAGCTGAATCAGTGTGTCATGGTTGTAGGATGGTACCATCAGTTACAAATCTTGAGCTGCTTTTCTGAGGCTGGCTGACTTCTTTCTGTTCTGATTTAGGAGTTGCACAGGGGATCATAACTGGAATAAGAGGACTATGCAATGGCCTGGGGCCAGCACTTTATGGCTTCATATTCTACATGTTCCACGTGGAACTGACTGAATTGGGCCCAAAATTGAATGCTAACAATGCTCCCCTACAGGTAATTTGGTGATAAGTCTAATTTTGTAACAGTGGTTGTATCTGATTATGGCAAAATCTTGTGATCTTAAATTTGTAAAGCATTCTTCTGTGTATATTACTGTTGTATTTTACAGCAATGTTCATTGCTTCCTAAGATCAGGGAAGGGTTATTTTAGTGATTTACTATCTTTTTTTAGACAGAGTCTCACTCCGTCACCCTGGGTAGAGTGCCATGTAGTCATAGCTCACAGCAACCTCAAACTCCTGGGTTTGAGTGATCCTCTGGCCTCAGCCTCCTGAGTAGCTGGGACTACAGGTGTGCACCACAATGCCTGGCTATTTTATTTTTTCTATTTTAGTAGAGATGGGGTCTTGCTCTTGTTCTGAGTTGGTCTCCGAACTCCTGAGCTCAAGTGATCCACCTGCCTCAGCCTCTCGAAGTGCTAGGAATATAGGCATGAGCTACCACGCCTGGCCAGTGATTTACTATCTTATGTAAAAGATGTGTCAACTTTGTTCAGATTCTGTTTTTACCCACAGAATTACTTTTCTATTCTCTAGCTAAGCCCAGCCTAAATAAAGTATGAAATGACCTAGAAATCTAGTTTAAAATTAAGGAGAGGTTTTTTTTTTTACTATTTGAAACTTCTTCCTGTCTTCCTTCTAAATGGTATTTAGTATAGATTTTTGTACAAGCTGGAATTAATGTTCCTGTATAGAAGTACATGATTTGAGGTCACAAGATGATATATAGGTGAGCAACTATTACAGCCTTACAAGTTTGGTTAAGCAACTTAGAAGTGGTACAAAAAGCAATGATTAGTTGTCCTCTGTCATATTCCAAATACCAAACTCTGTTAGAGTTTGCCTTGACATTTCGTGAAGCATTTTTTTATGAGAAATGATTCACTTTTTGGTAGTATAGTTCATCCAGGACTGATTTTGAGTTAAAAATACTAACCAAATTCTTTGTTTCTACTTGTTTTCTGTATTCATCAGGGAGCTGTCATCCCAGGCCCACCATTTTTATTTGGAGCATGTATAGTTCTTATGTCTTTTCTGGTTGCCTTATTCATCCCTGAATACAGTAAAGCCAGTGGAGTTCAAAAACATAGCAACAGTGGCAGTGGCAGCCTGACCAACACCCCAGAACGGGGCAGTGATGAGGACATTGAGCCATTGCTTCAGGACAGCAGCATCTGGGAGCTCTCTTCCTTCGAGGAGCCTGGGAATCAGTGCACTGAGCTGTAAACTGAGCAGAAAGGGGGATTCTGCAGATGCCATCTCTGACAACCCTGGAGGGAGCCACACCACATGGAGACATCCTGGTGCTGGAGGGGAGAAGCTAGCAGCATCCTTCAGGGCCAAGTTTGATAAATGTTCCCCTCCATCCTTCCATCCTTGCTCTTCCTCCTCCATTTTGTTTTTGTTTTTGTTTGTTTGTTTTCTTCTATTCTTTTTCTTTGTGTGAACAGGTAAGATTTGAAATACTTCCTTGAAAATAATGTGAAACTTATGTAAAAACAATGGCTTTCCTGTAATAACTCCAGAGTGAGAGTGACAGCAGTCTTTCCATGCCCTTCTCAGCAGAAGGTGCAGGATTGTACTAGGACTGCTGTCTCTGGCAAGATTGCAGGTAAAGAATTCCTTATTTTTTTCCTTCCTGTTTCTCTGAATTTATTTTTTCTCAGCCCTTTGATGTTGATGAGTGGTCACTCTTGAGTCACTCAGTATCAGGGATCTATTTGTCTTTGTTCAAAGGTCAAATGAAAATCTAGTTTTACTCTCCTTTTCTCTACTTCTAATTCTTGGCTAAAATGAGATTCAACATACATACATCTTTCTGGACATTAATAATGCTGATCAGTGATCACCTTTATTACATAAAGGACATTTTTCTTATGAATTTAAATTGTATGGAAATCACACCTCAGATTCCTGGACCGAGTGTCCTCGTCAGATCCAAGATGATTTTATAGAAGAAGAAAACACATTAAGCATTCTGGTAGCAACATAGAAATTGGAGGGTATTTCTAAGAAAGTTTTTTAACAATTTAAAAATTCCCAAATAAGGGTGAGAGTTAGTACCTAAATACCAGTGGAGTTTATATCCAAGTTCTGCCTCATAATGCATTATTACTGTTTGCTCTTTCCCATGTCTCCTATGTCCTGCTTCTCATCCATCACACTCCTGCCTTAACTGCTCTGTAGTATGCATTTGTTTTTAATTTTTATTTCAGGCTGTTTATTTGACTTCTGAATCTCATGGAAATATGCACATGAAATTCCTTTCTAAAATATTATGGTTTAGTGAAGCTCGGTTTCACAAAAAGTGTCTTGCTAATTTTCTGAGGTGTTTTATGGACAAAGAAAACTTTACAGATTTATATGTATTTTGCTGCATCAGTAAATGGACCATTAACTAAGGCCTACCTTTAACAGAGCACTCCTTTGAAAGTTTTATAGGTATGACATATATGTAGATATTTGTAAGGGGTTTTAATTTTTTTTTGATGGGGTGCTGTGTAAATCTTGTATTTATAAATGTAATGAAGGTGTTGACAGAAAAAAATATATACAACTTTTATAAAGGATTGTGTACTGACTGAATACATTTAAAAGAAAATATATTTTGAAATCTGTTCTGCTATGAACAGAGATAACATATCTTTTTACTATGCTGTTGGTTTTTAGGTTAAGCTTCCTAATGCATAATAAATTTGCAATGGATACTTTTATGTCTTTTGTGTTTTTTTAAAGCAAATAGTATCATTGCTCTTTTGGATTCCCTTTTGGATAGCTTTCAACTTAACTAAATTATTAATCCTTCAGCTAGTGCAGAACAATTTGTGTGTTTTCCAATTATTTTTAATAAACTTTCTTCAAAATCTCCCTTCAAAAATAACTACCTATGCTGTTCAACTTACAATGGCGTTATGTCCTAATAAACTCATTATAAGTTGAAAATATTGAACTTGAAAATGTGTTTAATACACATTGAAAGCTTCAGCACCTTCAGTATTGGCACTGTAGATTGTTGGTTGTTCACACCCCGATTGCATGGCTGATTGGGTTCACCACTCCTGCCAGCATTGCAAGAGGGCATTATCGTATATCATAGTCCGGGAAAAGATCAAAATTCAAAATTTGAAATACAGTTCTACTGAGTGCTTATCACTTTTGCACCATCATAAAGTTGAAAAACTGTTAAGTTGAATCATCATAGTCAGAGACTTTTTATTTTTAAAAAGTAGGGACAAAACAGTTTGTATACCTATGTTCAATAGTAGCATTATTCATACTGCCAAAAGATGGAAAAACTCAAGCACCCATTGACTAATGAAGAATGAACAAGCAGAATATTTTAACATATACATGCAATGAAATACTCTGACACATGCTATAAAATGGATAATCATTGAAGACATTATGCTAAGTGAAATAAGACTGTCACAAAAAGACAAATACTATACAGTTCCACTAATATAGGTACCTAGAGTATAGTCTCATTCATAGAGACAGAAAGCAGAATGGTGGTCAGCAGGGGGTGGGGAACAGTGGGTAAAAAGTTTTACTTTGCAAGATGAGAAAAATTCTGGGATGGTGATGGTGGTTAGGTAGCATGATAATGTGAATATACATAATGCTACCAAATTATACCCTTTAAAAATGGTTAAATGGTAAGTTTACCACAGTTTTTTTTTCTTTTTTTAAACAGAGTCTCAAGCTTTTGCCAGGTAGAGTGCTGTGACGGCAAAGCTCACAGCAACTTCCAATTCTTGGGTTCAAGTGATCCTCTTGCCTCAGTTTTTCTATTTTTAGTAGAGACAGAGTCTCACTTTTGCTCAGGTTGGTCTTAAACTTGTGAGCTGAAACAATCCACCCATCTCAGCTTCCCAGAGTGCTAGGATTATAGGTGTGAGCCAACGTGCCTGGCTTGGTTTACCACAGTTTTTATTTATTTTTTCTAGAAAATAAAATTATATTAATTTTACAAATCACTTAATGATGATTTGTGACTAAAGATAACCTAGAATCACAACCATTGTACAATCACACAAATTGATCGTGTAATAAATCAGACCTCGTTTATCACCAGCATTTATAAACGTAGGAAAAGAACTAGGTCTGGGGGACACATGCATGGTCTTTATATAGTGAATGTTTAGTCTGTACTGATTATTATAAAATCAGAACAGCAAGAATATTTGCAGTACCATAGTTTTAAAAAGTGCTGTCATGACATCTTTTTTACCACTGTTTACTACAATTGCAGTTACTTTACCCATTTTAACAAATATCTCAGTATAACAAATGTAATTTAATTTTCATTAGATTTTTCGAAATTGCAGTAACAGTCACCCTTTTAACCATTCTGAAGTGTAAAATTCAGTAGGTTGTAATATATTCATAAGGTTGGCTGGGTGTGGTGGATCACTCTGTAATCCTAACACTCTGAGAGGCTGAGGTGGGTGGATCTCTGTCTCTACTGAAAATAGAAAAAAGCCAGCCTTTGTGGTGGCTGCCTGGAGTCCCAGCTACTCAGGAAGCTGAGGCATGAGGATTGAGGTTGCTATGAGGTATCATGATGCCCTGGCATTTAACCCAGAGTGGCACGATGAGAGTGTCTAAATATATATATGTATATATGTATATATATATATATATGGTGTAGCACTGATAAGTTCTCATAATTTGGTGGGTAAAAGTGAATCCAACAATAGCCATTCAAAGAAAAACTAGATACATTATTGCCAGTGCATAGAAATACAGGTGATTTTTGTTTGATGATATTATTATATCCTACAACTATAGACTTTATTAGTTCCAATAGTGTGTGTTTGTATTTGTCAGTACTTTCTATTTATTAGACCATGTCATTTGCAAATAGAGATAGTTTTACTTCTTCCATTTCAGCTTGGATGCTTTTAATTTAATTTTCTTGCCTAATTTTCTGGCTAGAACTTCCAGTACATTGTTGAGAGGCAGTGGCACAAGCAGGCATCCTTGTCTTGTTCCTTATCTTAGGGGGAAAGCTTTCGGTTTTTCACCAATGACTATATTAGTTGCAGGTTTTTCATAGGTGACCTTTATCACGTTATGGGAAGTTCTTCTATATTCCTGATTAGTTGAATGTTTTTATCATGAAAGAATGTTGGATTTTGTCAAGTGTTTTTTTTTTTTTTTTTGAGATTTCCAACTGACCTGACTAATATTCAGTTTATTATAATCTTTAAAAAAATTTTCAATTAGGTTCTGAGATTCTGCTCCCTTAAGTATGAGTGAATAAATATACTTCATCTTCTAATTGGATATGGGTCTGGGTCAGCCCCATGAACACTATTGTGATTCTTATTTTTGGTGAAGCACTGATAAGCTCTCATAATTTGGTGGGTAAAAATGAATCTAACAACAGCCATTCAAAGAAAAACTAGGATATTCCCATACTGAGGAAGGATGAATGGACAGAGACTAAGGTTCCTAATCAACCATTGCATTGTCACAGGAAATAAAGGGTTCTCAAAGTAATCCCTGCACACCATACCAGTTGCCTAAAGATTCAGAACATAGGCTAGGGTTGTCCTTATGATGGCTCACCTTGGTGTAGGGGGAACCTCCAAGTTAGTCTTTATTTCTCTCAACCCCTGAAAGACTACCATTACCATACTCCATGGAGGCTAACAAGTTCTAAGACTGCTTCAGTAATCTTGCAAACATAAATTTCCACTAGATTCTTCAGCTTTTATCAGGATAGGCTCCCAAGAAATTACCTAGAATGCTAGATGACTGAATCCAGCCCACAGAACTTATTCAGTCAGTTACTTGATTAATTCAGTATTTCAGTTGTTGTGGGTTTTGTATGTATTAGGCATTATTCTAGAAAACAGGGACACAGAATAACACGTGGTCCTTACCTTAAAAGAGCTCTATCTTGGTGTCTTGCTCCTGACCTTTCCCTAGCATCGTCTTCTAAAATGGTTGTCATTAAGCTGACCCAAGCTTGCTTAAATTTGATGGATATAATGAGCTGGTGATGATTACAAAAGCAGCTTCCATTTGGTATTTTATGTTTATTCATTATTTCACTTATCTCCACAAAAGCCTAATGAAGTGTTATATTAGAGTAAATAAAGCTGTAAGATACTTGGTCAGTAGAGCAAGGGTGAGACATTCAAACCCAGTAGCTGATGTCTTCAGAGGCCTCAAGACAAGACATTTAACTTGATTTTCCCTAAGAGATGGTGGTCTCTTACAGGAAGAACTATCTTAATGTTTTGGTAGGTGGACTCATCTTTCTGATTTAAACTGTTAGTTTCCCTTATACATTGGCGAATGTTTCCAGCATTCTGCTTCACATACAGTAGAACCTATATAAGTTGACCACCTAAGAGACTGTAACAAACTGGTCAACATACAGAGTTGGTCAATATGAGAAATTAGACCTACTGTACACTGAGTCCTACATGTGATGCATGTCAACTTTATGAAAATTAGGTCAACTTCAGTAAGTGGTAAATGCAAAGAAATGGTCAACTGTGGAGGTTCTGTGTATGGAAACTAATGTCATCTGAGACTGTCAACTAGGGTGACTAAATATGGCTTTTCCAGAGTCAGTATTGTTAGATAGTAGCCCTAGCTTAAGCAAGATTGTTCCCAGGAACAGGTCAATGGCCTTTTATGACCCACCCATCAAAGTCACATAACATCATTTCTGCCACACTTTATTGTTTGACACAGTTACAAGCCCAGTTTGATTCAAAGGGATCATACAGGCCCATCTTGATGGAAGCTATGTTAAAGAGCTAGGTTTGGAAACCACCATAGGCTGTTAATGAGAATAACATCATCAAATTTACATTTTAATTATAAAGCAATAAAGTTTGGCTTATAAGAATATATATTGTAATAGCAAACAGGAAGAGGAAATAGAACTATATTGGTGTAAAGTTTTTATATTATACCAAAATTAAGTGTTAACACGAAGTAGATTGTGATAAGATACATGCTCTAATCTCTACAACAGCCATTCACAAAATAACTCACAAAAAAAGTTCAGAAGTCATCAAAGGAATTACAATGATACACTGTATCTAATAAAAGAGAAGATAGTAAGGGAACAGAGGAACACAAAAGACAGGCATATAGAAAATCACAAAATGGCAAATATTGATATAGTATCAATAATTATGTGAAATGAGTTGAATGAATATGCTATTCAAAAAGCAGAGATTGGGCAGCGCCTGTGGCTTAAAGGAGTAGGGTGCTGGCCCCATATGCCGGAGGTGGCAGGTTCAAACCCAGCCCCGGCCAAAAAACAAAAAACAAAACTGCAAAAAGCAGAGATTACAGCTACTCCGGCACTTTCTTATAAAACTAACCTGCAACTGCCATATGACCCAGCAATTGCACTTAGGTCATTTATCCCAGAGACATGAAAATGTATGTTTGCAAAAAACCTCATACACAATATTCACCCTAGTTTTATTTGTAACAGCATGTTAGTCTTTCTCTACCTCCAGGAAGTCTAAACATTCATTAAGTATCTACCTTTTCAAAGTTTAAGCACTCCTTAAGTAAAGAATAAGACTTGTTAGTCTTTCTTTACCTTGATAGGTATAGATAAGCAAAAAATTTATAATTTATATTTATATATTTAAAAATATATTTAAGCAAAAAATAGGACTTGCTGTGTTTCCTGGGTTCTGTTAAACATTCCTTTTAGGTTGTAAAAGATTTATAGCAGATAATCCTCTGATCTTTTATAAGGCCTGCAGATGATCTGAGCACCACATCACGAGTTACTGAGTTATCACTGGCATGCTCACCACCTTCTGAGCTGCACATCAAATCCCAAATGGCACCTGAACGTTGATCAAACAGGACTCAACCCCATAGGAAAGAACTCCCTTAATGAATTTCCTTAAGGATTACCCAAACTCGGGGCTCACACCATTTTCAGTTGCAGCCCATCTGCATGTAGATGTTTTTAATAAATCTTTGCTATTAACTATACTGGCCAGGTTCTTTGTAGCACCTTCCACTCTAGCACAGTCCCAAACTGGAATCAGCTGGGTGGATGGTTTTTTTTAACAAAGTGGATGGTTTTAAAAAACTGGCATCCCATTTCACTGGACTGAAAGAAGCATCAATTATGTAGATGTCCCTATGTAGCCGGGATAATGTCTGATTCTGTCTCCAGGTCTGTTACTTGCAAAGAACAGCTGGATGTGGGAGTTCACACCAGTAATCCTAGCACTTCAGGAGGCTGCGACTAGTGGATTGCTGGAGTTCAGGAGTTTGAGACCAGCCTGAGCTAGAGCGAGATCCTGTCTCTACTAGAAACACAAAAATTAGTGGGGTGTTGTCGCAGGCACCTGTAGTTCTAGCTACTTGGGAGGTTGAAGCAAGAGGATCTCTCAAGGCTGGGCACAGTGGCTCATGCCTATAATCCTAGCACTCTGGGAGGCCGAGGAAGGTGGACTGCGTGAGGTCACAGGTTCTAGACTAACCTGAGCAAGTGCTAGACCCCCCATCTCTTTAAAAAAAAAAATAGCCAGGTGTTTTGGGCACCTGTAGTCCCAGCTACTTGGAAGGCTGAGACGACAGAACCGCTTGAGCCCAAGAGTTTGAGGTTGCTGTGAGCTATGTCTCCATGGCATGCTACCCAGGGCAACAGAGTGTGACTCCGTATCAAAATAAAAAAGAAAAAGGGGACAGATTATTGATACAAGCAATAACTTGGATGAATTTCAAAGGAATTATGCTAAGTGAAAAAGTCAATTCCAAAAGTCCCATACTTTATCATTCTATTTATATTACGTATTTTCAAATGACAAAGTTTTAGAAATGGAAGACAAGTTAGGAGCTAGGGAGCTTGAAGAGGGGTGGGGCAAAGTTCTCAAAGACCAACACAACAGAATCCATATTTTGACTGTGGAAACACAAATCTATACATAGAAATGTATACATAGACACAGATGAAGACCAGTTGTCAACCCAAGTAAATGAAGCAAAAATACCCATCAATGGAGTTTTATTAAGCCAAAGTTGAGGATGTGTCCAGGAAAAAAATGGCTATGGCTGCTTTATCCAAAGAGGAAGTTGGAAGCTTCACCATTTTAAAGGAATACAGAGAGAAGGAAAAAAAGGAAGAGGGGTGAGGGCTCATGAGGCAAAGTGGTTACTTTCTTGTGAGGCCCACAAAATCTACATTTAATGTAAAATAAGGAGAATGTTAGAAGGGAAAAAGGGAACGAAGGAAGCATCAGTTATGTAGATGTCCCTATGTAGCTGGGGTAATGTCTGATTCTGTCTATCTCCAGGTCTGTTACCTGCAAAGATAAACTTGTAATTCTTAATTAGTGCAGAATCCAAAAGGCTTTAGTTTTAAGTGCTAGACTTAGGTACAATGTGCATGCCCTTGCTTATGGGAGGTTAGCAAGGAATTTCCTTAAGGATTGATTTTTGGGCCAGTTTTTCAGAGGTACCTGAGGCCTTTGCCTTATCTTCTGTTTAAGGGTTTAGAGGGGTGGTGGTGGTGAGGGCTGAGACTTTGACTTTCTTTTTACAATGGAAACCTGGTGCAATTGGAATTAAGGTTAATGGATTATATCAATGTCAATATCCTGGTAATGAGATCTTACTATAGTTGAGAGAAACTGAGTAAAAGTATAAGGGAATCTCTCTATATTATTTCATAGAACTGTCAGTCTATATTATCTTGATAAGAATTTCAATTTAAAAAGATTTTCAGACAATAAACTATCCACTTGTATGTTTATTGTCCACTTGAAACACACTTTAGAGTAAAAATGCAAATAGGTTGAAAGCAAAAGAGTAGAAAAAGTTATACCATTCAGTCACTTGCTCCGAGAGAGCTATATTAATACCAGACAAAACAGGCTAAGTACTGTGAACTAAAATAAAATCACAAGTCTCTTCCCCAGTGGCTGACTGACTAGACCCACTCTTGGCCAAGGGATCCCTAAAATTGAGTTACTAGCCATGAGAAAAGAAATGCTTCATCTTACTGCCCCTCTCTTTTCTAAGAGGTGTTCTTAAGTGATCCATTAACAGACCTAAGGCTATGCAAGACATACCTACAGGTCCTTGACATGTATAACAAACACTTGGGTCTGGGCATGTGTATGGTAGTTTGTCTCTGATTAACAGACACCTTAAATCAAGCATTCCTTTTTGCTGACTCTTGGTTATTATGCTACAATAGAAAAATAATACATACAGATTTATAGACAAAATATTTCCTTCATCTATAGGATGAGAATAAATTTTGCATTACAGAGTTGTGATACAATGATGTTATAGAATTTTAATGTATTTTAAAATCACTTTTACAACTTTAGTGAAAAATGTTAAACTCATTAAGATTAAATAAGAATTCAAATAGGTAAAAGAAATAGAAATAACTCTAAAAAGAGAGATATTCACTTCCAATTACTGTAAGAATTATATGGAAAATAATCACTTTGAATAAATATTTAAAATTAGGTCCTGCATAATTATGTGTGTGCTGTAGGTGTCTTATAAATACTATTTGACTTGACTTTGTATGTCATGGCACAAAATAAAATACTACAACAAAAGACTGAAAAGGCTCTGTTAATAACATTTCTGACCTGGCCCTCAAGACAGATATAATTTTCAAATTCAAATTCAGTTTGGGCACACTGGTTCATGTGTATATTTACACTTTCAGAGGCCAAGGCAGGAGGATTGCTGGAGGCAAGGAATTTGAGATCTTCACACAGTGAGACCTCACCTCTGCAAAAAATTTAAAAAATAGCTGGATGTGCTGGTGCACAACTGCAGTCCTAGTTACTCAGGCTGAGTCAGGAAGATCACTTCAGGCCAGTCACTGGAGGTTTCACTGAGCTCTGATCATGTCACTGCACTCCAGCCTGGGCAACAGAGCAAGATCCTGTCTTAAAAAAAATTCAAATTCAAAAACTACCCCTATTTATGAGGTACCAGGAACACTGCGCCTCTATGTGAAGTTTTAAAGATAAAATGTTATAATCTAGATAATTAAATTTGAAATCCAGTCCTACCATAAACTCAATAGTCCTAAAATGTTGTAATCTAGATAATTAAGAGAAATTTGAAAATCCAGTCCTACCATAAACTCAATAGTCCTTTCTATGCTGGAGAAGTTACCATGTTCAGTTCAATAAATGATGCCAGCCCTGGAAAAATACTTTTGTAGCATATGCAATGTTGTACACTCTTGATCTGAACAGTAGGCCTTCCAGAAGTGCAGGCAGATATGCATGTACAGAAGCTTTGGCCTGAAACTATGGCCCCCAAATAGAAAGAAATTTTCAGCTGGAAGCACATGGACAGGTCTCTTTCTCTCTTTCTTGTGAAGCAAAAACAGACTTATTTTTCATTTTCCTTAGGAAGCAGAATGAGGTTTTATAAACTTGGGAGTCCTTTTCCAATCATTTTCTCTCAGGTAAACCTTCTTTAGAGCTGTTTGAGCACAAACAGCCACAGCTGTACCAGACTAATGAAAGAACTAAAATGTCTGATTTATTATCTCCTTTATATTTCACAGATATCCTACAAAGTTATTGTATTAGTTCAGGCTATGATGACAAAATGCCACAGAACAGGTGGCTCATGCAACAGAAATTTATTTTCTCACAGTTAAGGAGACTGGAAGTTGAAGATCAAGATCTTGGCAGGTTTGGTTTTTTCTGGGGCCTCTCCCATGGGCTTGCAGCTGGCTGTTTTTTGTGTACCCATAGGACCATTTTTTTTCTGTATGTGCACATCCATGGTGTTTCTTCTTCTTATAAGTACACCAGTCATATTAGATTCAGGTCCTACCCTATGACCTCATTTAACTGTAAATGTCTCATTAAAGAGCCCGTCTCCAATCATATTGGGGATTAGGGCTTCAACACATGAACACTGGGGGAAACACAATTCAGCCCATCCCAGTCACTATTCCCATCCAAAAGAAGAGGAAGAAGGTCATTGAGTTTAAATATTTTGAAAAGGGCAGATATATAATAACATGGTCATTTTTTTTTTGTCTGTACCTAATCTCTCCTCAGTTCCAAAAGGAACACTTCTGCATACAGTAGGTACTACACAGACATCTGCTAAATACAAAATGCTATGTGACAAAACAATATCTATGCCTGTCTCCAATTAACAGAGGAGAAGAAAGATGCAGGGAAATGATAAAGTTGATCAGTTTGACTCTAATTGTCTGGTAGAGATCTTTTTGACTGTGTTCTGAAACTAAAGAAAAACAGTTAGGACATGCAGTGGATGACTGAAATAAGTAGCCCATCTGTCAGTATTTGTGGCTTTGAATAGAGCTTTGAAGATGATCAAAGAATTAGAAGGAGAAGTAAGAGGACTTTTTTGCATAGATGAACTAAGAAAGTAAGTTCAAAAAAGTGAAGATGGATCATAGATGGGATAGATTGTGAAATATTACAAAGTTTCATGAGGCTACATTAAAGCATTAAAAATGGTGGAGGAAGAGGTGGCAAAGAAATTAATAGCAGAGCCAGGAGAAGAGATGAAAAATTAATATGTAATCTGTGGGAGGCATGTAAAATCAAATGATTTTATTCTATTCGCTCTTACTGACAAATTTCTGAAGACTCAGCAGCTTCACTTTTCTTTTTTTTGGAGGCAGAGTCTCACTCTGTGACCCAATCTAGAGAGGGCAGTGGCATCAAGTGATCCTCCTGCATCAGCTGCCCAGGTAGCTGTCACTATAGGTGTGCACTACCACGTTCAACTAATTTTTCTTTTCTTTCTTTTTTTTTTTTGTAGAGATGGAGGGTCTCACTTTTGTTTAGGTTGTTCTTAAACTCCTGGCCTAAGGTAATCCTCCTGTACCAACTTTCTAAAGTGCTAGGATTACAGGTGTGAGCCACTGTGCCGGGCCACCAACTTAAGTTTTGATAAGAAATCAAAATTCTTATTAAAGTGTGGAAAGGTAAATTTTAGATTTGATATTATGTCTACACATCAACAGTGACACACTGAGACATGATGCTCATACTCTAATATCAATCAATATTTTATGAATGCAAAACTTCCAACTTAAAATCTGAAACTTAGCACCACAATTTTCACCTCAATTGATCTTCTATCAGAACATCTTTGAAATAGAGGCAGGCCTCTTTCTACTGCTAAATCATCACTGAGAAGAATCAATTATACTGAAGTAAACTCACCAAGGCTCTAGGAAGACTAACAAAAATGCAAACATCAATTATTACATACAGATTATTGCAGTAGAATAACACAAAAGGTTTTTTATATTAAGTTTTATTTAAACAGGTAAAAATTTCTATCATCCTAAAAACAAAAATCCAAAGTTAGTAAATTAATCAGTAATACAAACTGATTACAGCAGTCATTAAAATAGAGGTAACATTTTACCAGTGCACAAATGTCATGGAATTCACATTCACAATCGATCTTTGATGATTCAAGGGTATATTCCATACAGTTGGGACTGGCCAGTTTTAACATAAAGTTCCTCCTCTGCATATGTTTTCCTCAGTCAAGTGTTTCCTCATCACTGTCTGTCAGCTCACACAGTGGAATAGCTGGCTGCTGTGGTGATTCCACGGTGGTTTCTCCATTGGCCACCTTTATGTAACCACTTATGTCCCATTCTTCACTAGCCAATACTTACTGTTATCCAATTCTGCTTTTTCAAATCTGTAGCCAACCACCAGAACACTGTGATCCACATCTTCAGTAGTGCAGTTTGGCTTAAAATAAATGCCTTCTTTACAGAACTGGAAAGACTCATGGCCTGCATCAATAGCAACAGAGATGGGCCCCACAGTTGCTACTGCCTTCATCAGGGCCTTCTCTTTAGGGATGTCCCCGAAGCCAGTGTCATTAGCAACAGAATACTTAGGCCTGTATTTACAGGATTCATCCATTGCATTGTATAGATAGGATTCCTCAGAGTCTAGGCCTCCATTCTCCTTAATATAATGGAAGGCATATTCCATTAGCCCACCATTGCATTCTTCATTGCCTTGAAGCTGAGAACAGTCCACCAGGTTCTGGCCACTCAGTGAGATAAGTTTGCCAGTTTCCCTTCAAGGGCACCATACTAAAAGCCCAACAAGAACCACTGACCCTGAATCACATAGCCTCTCTCTCTCCAGTCCACACTTTCTTATGCTTCTGGTTTCAAAAGCCATTCATCACCTGCTTGAATTCTTCATTGCCATTGTGAAACCATAATTCCCTTGGCTGTATTTCTGATTGTGCAGTTCAACTATTTTCATATTCTTTTCCCACACTGCTCTCCTCTATCCTTCTTCATTCATGCCATAAAGTCTTCTGTGTTTTGTCTTCCACTGATACCAGTGTGTATCTAAACTGCCACAAATGTTGAAGCAGCTGAGGTTATTCTCATGCAAAATGCAGCCAGGATGGGTAAAAGAATCACGCTTAAAAAATCTGCTCCCAGCTGCTCAAGCGCACTCTGCAGACATGAACCCAGGCTGCCAAACTCCACGGTTCTTATCAGAAACCGTTTAAGTCGTCAGTAATCATGCTATGGCTGACACCTGTTGGCTATGACATTGCTGAACTAAACTATTATCATCACACTGTCCTCTTGTCCTTTGATTGCCTGCTTTTGAGTAGGCTAGGTCTCCCAGAAGAAAATAAACTTATCTTCCTTCCCAGCAGTGAAAATATATTTCACTGACTGAATAAAAGTCGTTTTATTCATGTCCAAAGTTGATTTTTAATTATTTGAAAATTCTTAAATGTTTTATAAACATGTTATCTTAATTTCCTATTGGCACAGAAGGAAAAAAGTTAACTCTCCCTTCCTGCCTCATCTCCATCTTCCTTGCACAGCCTTTCCCTCAGATACTTACTCAGAACAGGAATACCACCTTCCAGAACCTGATTTGTAGTCACCAAGCTCTGAGAATTGTATTCTGTAAAGATTTACCTTCTTACTATGCTACTGTTGCAGAATTGAAAGGGGCAATTTCCCTAAAGCCAAAAGTTATATTGTTCGGCTGTGAGGTCCTGCTTGAAATAGGAAATTGGGAGTGCTCTTATTTTATTCATTCATGTTATGTTCTTAAATTTAGCACCTATTAATGTCAGACCATATGCTGGGTATAGGGGACATGGATCTACCAGTTGACTACTCAGCTGAGCCAGAGTCCAATAGAGGAATCAATGAACATGGCTTTAGTTTCTTGCATTCTTTGGCCATTGGAAATGATGTCTCAATAGATGCTAGGAGAATCTAAGGATCTTTGATCTGTCTTGCTTTTCATTTTCTCATTTTTAGCAAACTCATTTGCCTTCAGGAAGGCAAATGTTTTCTAATTAGTTTTATTGTTTCTTTATCTGCTAAAGTTTTTTGTGATACAAAGTGACTCTACTGCTTCTAAGCAGTCCTGGTGACTAGAATTATTACTGTAAGTGTGCTGTGACAAATGAATGTTTCTTTGGGAGAGAAGCCTCTTTTTCCTCACTAATTTATCCTGAATTTTCACATTATTTCCTTTATCTATCTAGACAAATGTGAATTGTACTATAGGTCAGGGACTTTACTACAGGTGTAGAAATAGCAATTTAAAAGATTGAGAATGTATTGCCATCTTTGAGGTTACCTTCTTAATCAGAATAAAGAAACATGACAAATTCATACAGATATACCTCAGATAGTGACAAGCACTATTTTAAAAACTCTACAGAAATAGAATACAAACATGCTTTCTTGATAATATGATCAACAATGTAGACTGAAAAGACTTGTAGAAAATTCTTCTAGATGTAGCATTTACTGAAAAAGTAGCCTTTAAAACATGTCATAGATTGGTAAAAATTAAAGAGAATCTTTTGAAAGAGGGAGTGACATGAAAGCATACTACAGCTATTGGAAGTTCCAAGGGTTATCTACTAATCCTTGGTATCCCACTTTTTAATCAAGATAGCTACATATCTTTAGGTAGAAGGAGAATAATCCTGGCAATCACTTACGGCAAGTTGGTAGATAATGAAAACATAAAACTAAAAAGCTCAAATGGTCATCCTTAGCAGGATAACTTGCTAAGAGAGTAGCAGAAAAAAATCGATCCTGCAGAGTAAGACAGAAATAAACAATCTAAGCTACCACTTTGGTTCTAAGAGGAGGAAAGATATCTCCCTGAAGAATTTATGGTCACAGGTAGGCCCTCATATGGCTGTAGGAAATGAATACACAGTATTTCCAAGCTCTGAAAAATTACAAATTATGAATTTTAAAATGAACTCATAGTTAATGTCTTTAGGGCATGGTAGAAAAAAACGCAAATCCTCTCTGAAAGGGCAAAAAGGATCTGAATAAAGGCCTACTCATATTCATTACATTCTGGAGTTTTCAAACATGCAATAAGAGAGAAAAGTCTTATCTATATTAACTAAACATAAAGGATTCTCCATTCATTTTCAGTGCCTAATTAATACAAGGGATAATATTTGCAACTTTTTTTACACAGGTTTCTTCTCTGTCAACCAGACTAGGGTGCAGTGGCATGATTATAGTTCACAGCAACCTCAAAGACCAGGGCTCAAGCAATCCTCCTCCCTCAGCCTCCTGAATGGCTAGGACTACAGGCATGCACCACCATGCCTGGCTAATTTTGAATTTTGTGTAGCGATGAGATCCTACTATGTTGCTCAGGTTGGTCTCAAACTTCTGGCCTCAAGTCATCCTCTTGGACCTTCAAAGTGTTGGGATGACAGGCATGAACCACCAAACATGCCCACTATTTTCAACACTTATTGTAAAAATGTATCAGACAATATGGGCTAAAATATGTAATTCCTTCAAGCTCACAAATGAAAGAGAACAGGTTAATTACCTACTCAATGTTTCAATAACAAGAGAGTTGTACAACCAAGATATGTAACATAAGTTAAAAGAAGGTTTCTACTAAGAGTTCTCTCAAGTTTAATCAAGTCTTAAGATGTGATGGAAAGATTTCTACGTTCAAGTATTACTTATCCAGAATAAATATTCTAACGTTGAATAAGGTAAAAATATGAAGCAAATGAGATTTACATGTACAAGATTTTCTTCTAGTAAAAATTCATGTTATATAACTTATGCATTACAACTGAAAGCATCCCCATACCACTTTATGAATTTGCTGATGCTGAGTAACTTGTGAATCCTAAAGTTTTTTTTGGTATTCCTTAATGTTCATTGGTTTCTCACCATTATGAATTATGTGATATTGAATAGGTCTGATCCATAAATAATGTTCTTCCCACACAGCTTATGAGACTATTTCTTGCTAGTCGGTGAGTGCTAAATAAAGTGACCCTTATTTTCCCAATTTGTTTGTTCTAACTTGTATACAATCTCTGATGACGTGTACTTTGTAACTATAAAGTCCCACATTGTTTTTTTGTTTGTTTGTTTTTTTAAACACTGCCTCAGTCTGTTGCCCTGGGTAGAGGGCTATGGGAACATAGTTCACAGCAACATTAAACTCTTGGGCTTGAGCAAATCCTCTTGCCTCAAATCCCAAGTAGCTGGGGCTATAGGTGCCCACCACTACACATAGCTAGTTTTTATATTTTTAGTAAAGATGGGGTATTGTTCTTGCTCAGACTGGTCTTAAAATTCCTGAGCTCAAACAGGATTGCACACATGAGCCACCTCACTGGCCACAGTCCCACATTGTTGACCTTCATGAGTGTTTATCCCCTCCAGAATTAATTCTGCTATGTTTAAGTTTGAGCTAAGACTAATGTTCTTCCCACATTCTTACATTCACAATATTTTACTGATGTTGAATAAGGTGTGAAAAATGAATAAAGGCTTTGCTAAATTACAGATACTCTTTCAATTTATAGGATGATGTCCTAATAAATCCATTGTAAGTCAAGGAGCATGCTGAATGTGTGTTGCTGTCACAATTTAATAAAGTTGAGAAATCTTAAGCCAAACCATCATAAGCCTGGGATTTCTGTTTATAATTATTAAAAGTTATGAATTACCTACTGTAAAGTTGTGAGCCATCAAGAAAAACTTTTGTACTGTGCTTACGTTCATTTTTTCCCTCCAATATGACTTCTCTGATGTTGAGTGAGTCTGGCACTCCAGATGAAGGCCTTCCCACATTCCTTACATACATAGCGTTTCCTGTTAGCATGAGTTCTCTGATGTCGAGTAAGATGTGAATGTTGAATAAAGGCCTCCCCACATTCTTTACATTTATAGGGTTTTTCACCACTATGAATTCTCTGATGCTTAGTCAGTTCTGAGCCACAACTAAAGGCCTTCTCACAATCCTTACATTCATAAGGTTTCTCACCAGTATGAATTCTTAGATGTCGAATAAGGTGTGATAACTGAATGAAAGCTTTCCCACATTCCTTACATTTATAAGGTCTCTCACCAGAATGAATTTTCTGATGTCGAGCAAATTGTGAGGCATGTCTAAAAGTCTTTCCACATTCCTTACATTCATAAGGCTTTTCTCCAGTATGAATTCTCTGATGTTGAACAAGGTGTGAACCATGGCTAAAGGTTTTCCCACAGTCCTTACACTCATAGGGTTTTTCACCAGTATGGATTCTTTGATGCTGAGTAAGTTCTGAGCCACAGCTAAAAGCCTTCTCACAATCCTTACATTCATAAGGTTTCTCACCAGTATGTATTCTTAGATGTCTAATAAGGTGTGACAGCTGAATAAAGGCCTTCCCACAGTCTCTACATTCATAGGGTTTCTCCCCAGTATGAATTTTTTGATGCCTATTAAGTTGTGAACGATGACTAAAAGCCTTACCACACTCTGTACACTCATAGGGTTTCTCACCAGTATGAACTCGCTGACGTCGTGATCCACAGCTAAAAGCCTTCCTATGTTCCTTGCCTTCATGAGGTCTCCTGTTAGTACGAATTCTCTGAGGAGAATCTTGAGAAGTCTTATGAAAAGCCTTATGAATGTATGTTGCTGGTGGGTGCAGGTTAAAACTAGGCATTTTTTCACAGGTGCTTTTCCTTTGCTTGCGATATTCTCCTTCAGTTCTCTGGTGTCTTTCAGATAGGCTTCTCAAACAGGATCCACCAAAGTCATGTTTTTTTAATCTTTCTATTACACACCAATGAAATGATTCTTTTTCAAAAAAGCTCTTTTTTGGAAATAACTCCTTGGTATCACACATGCACTGCAAATCTGAAAAATAAAGTATACACACACACACACATATAAATATTCCATGACAAATAATATGCAGCACTTCTATGACAGAAACTGCGAAGTGAAAATAATGCTTAATAGAAGTAATGGCTGAGGGCAGTGCCTGTGGCTCAAGGAGTAGGGTGCCAGCCCCATATACCAGAGGTGGTGGGTTCAAACCTAGCCCCAGCCAAAAACTGGGAAAAAAAAAAAAAGAAGTAATGGTTGAAAACATTCTCAAATATTGAGAGCTGGTGTCAGGGAGAAAACTAGAAAAAAAGTTAGGGAAAACAATGACCTACCTCCCTAGCAAGAGAGAAAAATCAGTTACTTTTGTCTGTGTCTTAAGCCTCTCTTTCTTCAGGCCTTCTTCCTTAGAGAGGTACTTCCCAACTAAAATAGCCAGGCTGCTGCTATGGGGCCAGCCAGGCAGCTGCTGTGGGGCCAGGTGGCTGCCACACCTCCCCTCTGCTGCTAGCTCCCACTCACCTGGGCAAGGTCTTCCTGTTGTGTCCCTAGTTATCAGCCATAGTTGCTTCTCTTGCTCCAGTAAGGAGATCACATCTGGCTTAACAATGGAAAATCCTACATGTAAGAGAAGAAACGAAACATGATCAAGCCATATGTGTGGCAGAATTCAAATCCAGTTTTTGGTCACTAAAGAAGAGAGACAATCAAGGGAGTAACAAGAGGAAAATGTGAAGGTCTTCTAAAGAGCAGTGTGCAACACAGATACCTTTTCCATAGTCCTCAGTAGCAAGGAACAGAAATTCAGACAATCCCCAAATCCACAAAGGTGAAGGTAGAACTTCCAAAGGGTGAATATTAACACTGAATCTGCAAGTAAATATCCTTACTGACTGAGAGAAGATTGCTGTAGTTCTCCAGCATCACATCTCTGTATAATTCCCTCTGAGTAGCATCCAGGCAGTCCCATTCCTCTTGAGAGAAGTCTATGGCCACATCCTTGAAAGCCACTGACTCCTGAAAAAAGTCAACATATACATCGCCAGTGAAACAAAACATCTTTCCAAGATGGAAAGAATGATGGAGAATGGTGTTACAGAAAGTAACAGAGTTAGGCTAGGGCTACAGGCATGAGTGTGGTCCTAAGCAGGGAACCCTGGCCCTGTTACTGTAGAAAAAACCTCCTCCAGATGGAAGGGCTGGAAATGAACAAATACTATCAAATAGACTTTCCCAAATACATGAAATTTGTGTAGCACAAAGCACACAGTTTTGAAGAATAAGAAAATAAACTCATGCTTCCATCTGTTTTATTTATTTATTTATTTGAGATAGAATCTCACTTTGTCATCCTTGGCAGAGTGCCGTGGCATCATAGCTCAGGGCAACTTCAAACTCTTGGGTCCAAGTGATTTTCTTGACTCAGCTTCCCAAGTAGCTGGGACTGTAAGCAGCTGCCACAACACCTGGCAACTTGTTCTCACTGTTGCTCAGGCTGGTCTCAAACTTCTGAGCTCAGGCAATCCACCTGCCTTGGTCTCAAGCGTGAGCCACCATGCATGGCCTCAATTCATTTTATATTATGTTTTTTTTTTCCTGAGACAGAGTCTTACTGTGTTGCCCTTGGTAAAGTGCTGTGGTATTACAGCTCACAGCAACCTCAAACTCTTGGGCTTAAGCAATTCTCTTGCCTCAGTATCTCAAGTAGCTGGGACTACAAGCACCTGCCACAACACCTGGTGATTTTTTCTCGCTATTGCTCAGGCTGGTCTAAAACTCCTGAGCTCAGGCGATCCACCTGCCTTGGAATCAGGCATGAGCCACCATGCGTGCATGCATGGCCTTAATCTATTTTATATTATGTCCTTTTTTTTTTTTTTTTGAGACAGAGTCTTACTATGTCGCCCTAGGTAGACTGCTATAGTGTCACAGCTCACAGTAACCTCAAACTCTTAGACTTAAGCAATTCTCTTGCCTCAGACTCACTCCTCAGCTGGGACTAAAGGCGCCCACCACAATGCCTGGTTATTTTTTGGTTGTAGTTATCATTGTTGTTTGGTAAGCCCGGGCTGGGTTCAAATCTGCCAGCTGTACGAGGCTGGTGCCCTAGCTGCTGAGCTACAGGCACTGAGCCCATTTTATATTATGTCTTAAATTATTTCTGAGTTTGAAGTACAATTTGTACATGATGTAATAATTTCCTGGTGACTCTGTTTCATGGTTATATAAGAATTTAAGATTGTAAGCATCTTAATACATATTGTAAGCATCTCAATATAAATAATCTAATAAAAATATTATTGCCTGGTATCTACAAGATAAATGGGATATCTTATGGTTATAACTGACTTTAACCATTCTTAAGCTTTATTTTTAGACATCTAAAATGTTCCAGATTTCTCACTGTCTTCACAGATAAAAGTTATTATCTAGTTATCCTGTCGTATCTAATTTAAAAATTCAGTGGAAGAAATCAAAGCTTTCTTATGTGCAGACTTACATGGCGATTTATGTTTGTCTTACTAAGCCATGGTTTTGTAAAGGGGCTTAATAATTCTTTAATATTTCTTTTGAGGGGACAAGCCCCATCTTCATTTCTGGTTAAAATGTGGTTAATTAAGAGGTGTCCAATAATCTGCTACTGACTGGGTATTCAAGGACATGTCCCTGGAGAGTAAAGAAGGGCTCAGGGAAGGCTTTAAGAAGTGTAATCCAGCACTCACAACAATGGCAGATCTTGGAGCAGGTTACAGAAAGGCCCACTAGTATTTCAGGATAAACAATAAAAATAGAACAATTCCAACTCACGTGACCCTTAGCTTTTAGCATTCTGTCTTCTTCTGGGAGATTATTCTGAGATGGCAGAGCTGGATGGAAAAAAAAAGTCAGAGGAGAGCCTGGTTTCCTCAGATTTGCCAAACTGATTACTACCATGACACCTTCTCTCTCCCTAGCTGAGAGACCACACACCTCTCAGCTCCATCCCCAAACTGAAGGAACTCTGACAGCAGAAATGCCACAATTATACCCAGGTGGCAAAAGTCTTAATTCCAACTTCTTACAGGAAGTTTCTTCAACATCCATGTTTCCACACTTTTGTTTTTAACTCTGCCTAAAATCACTCAGTGATTGTTTTGATACATGACATATAACTTGTAGATGTTTTCACTAACAGGTCCGTCAGAATAGCCTAGTCCCTCATTATAATATTCAGAAAATGTTTCCTTTGCTTCACCTTTTAATTAATCATATGTTCTAGAGAGATCATTTTATACTAGTACATAAAGAGCTACTTTATTTTTATCTGAACTGTTAAACATTTTCTCTTACAAATGATCCATCCTTTATTTAACTAGCTGACAATGAATATTTATATTATTCTCAAGTTACTGCTATGTATTTAATATTGTATCCCATATGTACAAATGTTATTTGTATGACAAATATTCAAAAGCAGAATTGCAGGGTCTATGCATTTAAAATTTTGAGAAATTGCTAAGCTGCCTAGGAGAGTTGAGAAATTGCTAAACTGCCTAGGAGAGATCCTCTGCTGTAATTTATTTCTACTGAGAGCATTATGTATTTTACTAACTATTAATACAAACCCATGTTAAGGGAAACTTGATGGTTTCATCTGGCAGAAGAAAACGATCCTAGTTGGAAGCATGGGAATAAACAAAAGCACAGGAGTAAATAAGTATGAGAATAAATTTAAATGAATATTAAGTAGGCCAAAAATATGTTATGTATAAATACACGTAGAATTAAAATTCACTTTTTTTTTGTTTTTTTTGTTTTGGCTGGGGCTGGGTTTGAACCTGCCACCTCTGGCATATGGGGCTGGCACCCTACTCCTTTGAGCCATAGGCACTGCCAAGAATTAAAATTCATTACCAAAAAATATGCATACTGGAGGTATGATGCAAGAGGAGGAAATGGACAGCAATTATTTGTATTAAGCAGTAACATGTCAGGATGCGTGTTATAATTTACGAACACTAAAATAAACCTCAATATAGAAAAAATAGAAGAAAAAAGGTAAAGATAAAAATATATAATTGATTCAAAATGAGGCAAAAGAGAACATAAAGCTGATGCATTAAAAACACATAATAATAGAATAGATATAAACCTGACTGTGTAAGTAATCATATTTAACGTAACTTGATAATGTAAGCTAACAAAGGCCAAAATTTTCACATCATATTAAAAATAAAATTCAACTATAAGCACAGAATTAAACTTTAAATATGAGGATAGAGAAAAATTAAATTAAAAGGATAAAAAAGTCATAGAATGTAAAAGTAACCCCCAAACAGCAGATTTAACTAGAGTAATATCAGACAAAATAGATTTAGTGTGTTCTATTAATCTAGGTAGGGTTGCACAAAATAGATTTAATGTTTTCTAGTTAATCTTGAATATTCACAATAATAAAGATATTAGCCAACAGGAAAATCACAAAATTATAAATCTGTATGTATATAGTAACATAACTTTAAAATGTATAATGCAAAAATAGACATAAATAAAAGAAAAAGTAGACAAAATACAAAGGTAGTGAGAGATTTAACACACCATTCTCCTTAGCTAGTGTAATAGCAAAAAAATCAGCAAAGATTAAGAATCTGATATAAATAGCAATGTTGATCTGACATACAAAGAACGCTACTATCAAATGATGGAATTCACATTTCTTTCCAGTGTGGCTTGAAATAGTTACCTGAACTGGCCATATCCCCAGGCTATAAAGAAAGGTTCAACAACTTTCAACAGGAAATTGCTCAGAGAGTATTTACAGACCATATGGTACTAAGCTGAAAGTCGTTAATAAAAATGTCCAACTGCCTAGAAGTTAAACTGTATACTTAAAAAATACCTTTAATCAAAGAAGACGTGAAAATTGAAATCAGAATATATACATTGAAAAATAATGATGTATCACATATCAAAACGTGTGGGATGTGCCTAAAGTAGTGCATAGGGAAAAACTTATGGCCTTAAAAGAAAGCAGCCTTAAATAAAATTTATAGCATTCCCATAGGAAAAAAATAAGGCTGAAAATTAAGTGTTAAAGTTCTCATCTTAAGAAGCTAGAAAAGGAACAGGAAGACAAACTTAATGAAAAAATTAAAAGAAAGATAAAGGAGATCAGTGACACGGAAAGCAAAGATACAACAGAGAAAAACAAATCCAAAATTGCTCCTTTATAAATATTAACAACAAAGATAACCCCCTAAAAAGGCCAACCAACAACAAAAAAGAGAAACAAGGATAATAATAATAGTAAGAATTTAAAATACGTGCTTATAGATCCTACAAATATGAAAAGGAAAATGATATGAACTTTAACCCAGTAAATATAAAAATGTAGGTGAAACATACAAGTTTCTCAATAAATATAAGAAGTAGAAAATATGAAAAGTCTATTATGTAAGAAATCAGTCATTAAAAATTCCCACAAAGAACAAAAATTCCTTCAAAGAAAATAAAGGCCCAGATGATTTCACCAATGACATTTTCCAAAAACTTAAGGAACAAATGTCATTGATCTTAAACAAACTTTTTAAATGAGATCAGCATAACCTTGATGAAAAACTTGACAAGGAAGCAGGAAAAATTACAGACCAATCCCTCTCATGAATAAAGCTGTAAAATCCTAAACAAAACATCAGCAAAACAAAATCAGATAATATGTAAAAATAATGTATCACACTCAAGTGGGGTTAATTCGAAAACTGTGAGAGTTCCCTGACAGATGGAAACTAATTGGTGTAATTCACCTCGTTAACAGAACAAAAGGGAAAATTACATGATCACCCTGATGCAGAAAAATAATTTGACAAAATTCAGTATCTAATCATGGGAAATCAGAGGGAATGTGACCATAAACCTGAAAACTTTAAGCATATATCTTAAAGTGCTGTCTCAAAATTCAAAATTAATGCTAAAAAACTGAAAAACATTTCCCTTATGATTTGGAAAAAGATTCACCATTTCTATTCAACTCAAGTTCTGAGTTAGTGCAATAGAGCAAGAACAAAAGACAAAAGGCATAAGTACTGAAAAAGAACTAGTTAATATTATTCACAGAGGACATAATTGTTAACATAAAAATCTCGAGGAATTTACAGATAAACTAGATTTGAGTGATTTCATCAAGGTTGCTGGATACAAGCTAACTTAAAAAGCGTCAACCTGATTTCTATAAATCAAGAACAAACAGAAACAGAAAATTTTAAATGATGTCCCCTTTCAACAATGTAAAAAGAAATAAACTAGCTACCCCCAGACTTGAAATGGCAGAATATTACTGAAAAAATATATGGAGATACAGAAACACCATTATTAGATGGCAATTCTCTCCAAAACTTTATAGTTTCAGTACAATCCTAATTTAAAAATCTAGCAATTTGTTTTAGGAAATCAGCAAAATTAGTGCTAAAATTCACATAGAAATGCAAAGAGCCAAAATAGCCAAAGCAATCTAAAAGGAGAACAAAGTTAAAGATCAATTCAGATCAAGTAGAGACTACAGGAATAGATTCATACATATAGCTACCTGATACATGACAAAGGTGTAATTTCAGTACAGTGGAGAAAGGATGATCTTTTTAATAAATGGTGCTGTGTCCATTAGCTATCCACATGGGGAAAAAAAAAAATTCAAGCTCTAGAAATCAGTTCCAGATGGTTACAGATATAAATATGAAAGGCAAATTACTTTTAGAAGAAAGCATAAAATAACATATTCGTGGCCTTCGAAGCAGCAATGATTTTTTAAAATAGGACAAACAAAAAAGCATAACCATAAAGAAAAATTGATAAAATTGACTATATTAAAATTAAGAACTTTTGTGAATCAAAATATGTCACTTAGGCAACCACATCCAGCAAAGGATTCCTCTCCAGCATACATACACATAGTTTTATATATCCTAAAATCAACAACAAAAAGACAATAGAGAAACGGTCAAAATTTAAACAGACACGTCACAAAGAGAATATTCAAATGACCAATAAACCGTAAAATAAAGTACTCAACTTTATTAGTCATCAGGGAAATGTACACACATAGGAAGGGCTAACATGAAAACACGAAAAGTACCCAGTATTAGTGAGGATGTCAAGGAACTGGAATTCTCATACACTGATGGTGGGAGAATGAGTTAGTGCAATTACTTTAAAAAAAAACTCTGGCAGTATCTTCTTTGAGCATTTTCACTCCCTAAAGCCCAGCAAGTTCAGTCCTAAATAGAAGCCCCAAAAGAAATGCACACTTACTGAACGTTCACAGTAAAGGCTTTTTCTTTTTCTAACTTATGTTTTCCTCTCAACAAGAACAAAATTGCAGCCTTTATAATGGTCTGAAAATGAAAACCATTCAAATGTGCATTACAGTTGAACTGTGCTATAGTCCCACACCAGAACAGTTAAGAATGAATGAGGTATAACATATAACAATAATATCTCACATACTGAACAATACTGAACAACAAAAAAGAAGCCAGGCAGAAAACAGTACATACAGTGTGATTCCATTTAGATAAAATTAAAAATAAGTAAATCTCTAATGCCTTAGAAACTGGGATAGTGGTTACTCTTGGTGGTAAAATTGAGTATGCAGGCTCGGCGCCTATAGCTCAACCGGCTAAGGCGCCAGCCACGTACACCTAAGGTGGCGGGTTCGAATCCAGCCCGGACCCGCCAAACAACAATGACGGCTGCAACCAAAAAATAGCCAGGCGTTGTGGCGGGCGCCTGTGGTCCCAGCTACTTGGGAGGCGGAGGCAAGAGACTCGCTTGAGCCCAGGAGTTGGAGGTTGCTGTGAGCAGTAATGCCACAGCACTCTACCCAGGGTGACAGCTTGAGGCTCTCTCAAAAAAAAAAATTGAGTATGCATGGGTGTAGAATCAGAATGTTGGCAGTGGCTTCCACTAGACCCCCAAATCAAGTTTTTATGTACAATTTTTTCCCGTATGCATACACTTGAACAAGTATTTAAATGCCATAAAACATCAGCGGTATTAAAAACAAAACTAAACAAAACACTGAGAACACCATGGGTTGGAAGAGGCACTTACTTTGAAGAACATATGGTCGTTCTATCTATAGAAGTTCTATTTATAGGTAGAACTTTAGAACTTTTAAAACAGGAGCCATACAACTTCCAACCCGTATTCCAGAGGGATGCGTCCCAACATCAATCTTCAGAAACACAGAACGCAAGGCCTGGAGTTATTCACAATGGAGATGAGTGTCACGGCGCTTCCAAGTCCCATTCACAGGTCCCAGAAGACGTCTACGACGCGTTCGCACATGCCCCGCCTGCTCGGGATCAGGCCCCGCCCCTGGTGCTGGGCCTTGCCCCCTGCTGTAAGGACAGCGGCCTCTGTCAGTATTTTGCCTTCTCACACAGAGTCACACCTACATCACACGGCCGCAAAGCACTCACACATCCAGTCCCAGACATACGCAGTCCACTGTCACCTCTTTAGCCCGAACTTGCACTCAAATTCTCAGTCTGCGCATCCACGGCTCGAGGATCTCCTCCGGAACCTACAACGTCTGCGGGAATCCCGTACGGCCTCAGCCAATCTGCGTCAAGGAAGGCTCGGTCGAGGCGGAAGCGGCTCCGGGCGCGGGGGCCGCTGGGAAGTGTAGTCCACTGTGCTCGGGTCTCAGGCTGCTGCTTGTTGGCAAGTTGGGCGCAACCACCCGACGGAGTTACAATGCGTGTCGGGCTCTGTTCTAAGTTGATTGCAGTCTGTGCATCACTGACTGGGTCCGTGCACTCTCCAGAGTTGGACAGCCTGAGGTTGCGACCAGCCTCTGGAAACCAAGTCCTGAGCCAAAGAAAGCGTCAGACCTACCTCCAGGCACACTCTTGAGAATTCTGCGGTGGAGGAGGCCACCCACCCGCCATGCGGAGCGGTGAAGGTCAGTGTTGAAGGCGGTGTGCCTCGGCCAATGAGGCCTACACTGAGGAAGTTAAACGACCTGGATTCCACAGGAGGAAACGTAGGCCCAGAGGTATTAGGGAATTTGAGACAGATTCTCAGCCAACCTTATCTGTCCGCAGCTTTTGTGCCTTACATTCACTCTCTGCCTTGTCCAGGGAGAGTTTGCGGAAGAGGTAATTTCATGCTCGCACTAGAGTCTGATCTCAGTGTGTAACCCCAAAGTCTCAAATAATTGTTTTCTCACGTCTTTGGAAAACTTTTCATTTAACAAATTTTTAATTTCCTAGGGTACTATATGTCAATTAAAAACTTAGAAAGTGCATTTAATGGAAAAGAAGAAAATAAGCATGACTCATTACTCATACTTTTGAGTTAACATTTGTAGGGTTAACTTTGTACGTGCATATTTTTAACTGTTTTTTTTCTTTAGTTTCAGATTCTGAAAGTCTTTCCACTCCCCTCTATTTCCAATGCACTGATCCTACCACTTTTTCGTAGCTCCTTACTTAGTATTTCTTCTCATTCTATATGATCTGATATTCCACAGTTATAGTCATCATACTCATTCACTAGTATATATCCTTATATACTCCTATATATGTACTGACTTGTATCTACCCCAACTTGATTGCTGTTCTCTGAGTGTGGTTAAATACAATTTTGGTTAAATAAAGATCTCTGCTGATTCTGCACTGCCTCCCTACAGTACCGCTGACTGTAACTGGAAAAAAGAAAACAGAAACACAGTGATGGGTCTAACTTTATACAAGAGGCCACAAATTTTTACTGTTCTTTCCTGATAATTTCTTTGTATTTAATAACATTGACCGTTTGGATTTAACTAATATTTCCTAGTAGTTAAATTTAGATTACTAATGTCTTTCCTCCAGTTTTTAACCTGGCTAAAAATTTTCATATTGTTGAATTTCAAGAGTTTTTTTTTTTTGGTATACTTTGGTTAAGTCTTTTGCAATTTTTTTTTCCAGCATATGACTTATTTTTTTCATTCTCTTGACAGTTTCCTTTGCAAAACAGAATTTAAAAATTTTAATTAAATTCATCCTATCAATTATTTTTTTAATTGCTTATGCAATTGGTGTTTTGTCTAAAAAGTACATATGCCAAGACCATCTAGATTTTCTCCTACGTTATCTTTTATGAGTTTTATAGTTTTTTGTTTACACTTACGCCTGTGATCATTTTGAGTAATTTTTTGAAAGGCCTAAAGTTTGTATCTAGATTTATTTTTTCTTTTTGCATATGGATGTTCCAACAGAATTTGTTGATGTATGAGTTTGGGTTATCCAGAGAACTAGATCAACTGGGGGAGGGGGCAGAGCAGAGAGAGATATTATAATGAATTGACTCCTGTGATTATGGAGGTCAAGAAGTCCCACAATATGCTGTCTGCAAGATAGCTATCTAGGAAAGCTAATGATATAATTTAGTGTGAGTCTGAAGGCCAGAGAACCAGAGGAGCCAATAATGTAAATTCTAGTCTGAGGGCAGGAGGTAAAATGAGAAGTCTAAGCTTAAGCTATGGGGAAGGAAAAAGTTGCAAGATTCCACCTTTCACCACCCTTTATTCAGGCTGTCAATGGATTAGATGATGCCCAACCACAGGGGGTTAGAAAATTTACTTTTCCAAGTCCAGTCAACTGCTAGCCTCATCTGGAAATAACCTTGCAGACACACTCAGAAACCATCTTTAATATGTGTACAGGCACCCCAATGGCCCACTCAAGTTACACACAAAATTAACTGTCACAGTTGAAAAGATTATCTCTTCTCCATTGTATTCCCTTTGCTCCTCTGTGAAAGATTAGTTAATTCCATTAATGTGGGTTTATTTCTGGGCTGTCTATCCTGTTCCACTCATTTGTTTGTCTTTTTTTTTTTTTTTTTTTTTAGACAGAGCCTCAAGCTGTTACCTTGGGTAGCATGCCCTGGCATCACAGCTCACAACAACCTCCAACTCCTGGGCTCAAGAGATTCTCCTGCCTCTGCCTCTGCCTCCCAAGTAGTTGGGACTACGGCACCTGCTGTAACGCCTGGCTATTTTTGGGTTGCAGCCAGCATTGTTTGGCAGGCCAGGCTGGATTCGAACCCACCACCAGCTCAGGTGTATGTGACTGGCACCTTAGCTGCCACAGGCGCTGCCCTGTTTGTCTATTCTATTGCCAATATCACAATGTCATTACTATAGCTTTTTAGTAAATCTTGAAGTTGAATGGTATCAGTCTTATGACTTCATTCTTCCCCTTCAATATTGTGTTGGCTATTCTGGATCTTTTGCCTCTCCATATAAACTTGAGAAATATTTTATTGGTCTCTAAAGAATAACTTTCTGGGATTTTGATTGGCATTGCCCTGAGTCTGTAGATCAAGTTAGGGAGAACTGATGTCTTGGCAATATTGTGCCTTCTTATCCATTAACATGGAGTATTTCTCCATTTATTTAGTTAAGATTATCCAGAGAAATAGATTGATTGGGGGAGGAAAAGCACAAAGTAGTCTTCTTTGACTTCTTTCATGAATTTTATAGTTCTTCTCATAAAGATTTTGTCCATATTTTATTAGATTTATACCTAAGTATTCCATTCTTTATGCTAATGTAAATGCTATTTTATTTTAGGTTTCCAGTTCCAGTTGTTCACAGCAGTTATACTGGAAAGCAATTGTCATATATACATTAACCTTTTATCCTGTAACCTTACTATAATTACAGGCCAGGAAATAATTGGATGATATATTCAAAATGATGCCCAGAAAAATTATTTTTCTTAAGTGAAGGAAAAATAAATCTTTTCTAGGCAGCAAAAGCTCAGGGAATTCATTACCACTATACTAGTCCTATAAAAATTGCTTAAGGGAGCCCTGCAAATGAATGTAAAAGGACAGTGTCTGCCATCATGAAAACACATGGAAAGCATAACATCCACTACTAGAATAAACACACAAATAAGGAAGAGAAAGGACTCAAATGTTACCACTACAGAAAACCACCAACTCACAATGATAAACAATAAGGGAGAAAGAAAGGAACAACAGATTTATAAAATATATGCAAATCAACACACATTCAAATTGCTGCAGGAAGACGAAGACCAACTGAGAGAAAGAGCACCCAAACACCTTGTTTACAAGAGGAAGGGCTTTATTCACTGGCTGGGAGCTTAGGGCATAGAAGAATTCCAAATGGCTGCGCTCCCAGACTGGCTTGGTCTTTCCCTTTTTATCTCTAGTCAAAAAGTTCCAACCCTCCCCCTCACCCCCCCACCAAATAAACACTAAAAGTTCCAAACCACAGGTACCTTTCGCATTGGCCAGTTTGAATCAAGCAGGAGATGCTATTCCAGCCCCCACAGAACTACAGGATTTCACCGAAGTGGAAATTTCCAAGTTAACTTTACAAATTCCCGAGAGCTGAGTCACCATGGAGAGGACCCTGCAGGTGTATCTTTGTGGTCTCCTTGAGAAGACCTGTTCTTCTAGACCTCACCCTTCTCAGGTATCCTTCCTCAAAATCAACCAGAAATCAATTAAAATGACATTAATAAGTGCTCATAAATCAACAATAATCTTGAATGTAAATGGATTAAACTTTTAACTTAAAAAATACAGGGTAAAGGCCGGGCATTATGGCTTACACCTGTAATTCTAGCACTCTAGGAGGCTGAAGTGGGTGGATTGCCTGAGCTCAGGAGTTTGAGACCAGGCAAAGCAAGAATGAGACTCCATCTCCAAAAATAGCCAGGGGTTATGGCAGGCACCTGTAGTCCCGGGTCCTTGGGAGACTGAAGCCCAAGGATCACTTGAGCTCAGGAGTTTCAGGTTGCTGTGAGCTTTGACACCACAGTACTCTAGTAAGGATAACAAAGACTGTGTCTCAAAAAAAAAAAATATATATATATATTTATATATATATGCACAATTAATTTTTAAAAAATGACCGAACTATATGCTGCCTAAAAGAAATTTATCTCCTGTAAAGACACAAAGATGGAAAGGGATGGAAAAACATTCCAGGCAAATGAAAACCAAAAGTGAGCAGAAGTAGTTATATCAGATAATAGACTTTAAGTTAAAATTGTAAAAAGAGACAAATAATGTCATTATATAATGATAAAGAGATCATTTAGCAATAGGATATGAAAATTCTAAACATACCTGCACTCAACATGGAAGCACCTAGTTATATAAAGCAAATACCATTAGATAGATCACCTCCACAGAAAATTACCAAAGAAAAATTGGATATAAAACTGAACTTTAGACCAAAGTGATCTAACAGACATTTATAGAACATTTCATCCAACAGCTTCAGAATACACATTCTTCTTATCAATATACAGAACATTCTTCAAAATATGTTAGGACACAAAGCAAGTCTTGGCAAATTTTAAAAATTAAAATGATTTGAATTATCTTCTCAGACCACAATGTAATAAAACTAGAAATAACAGAGGAGCTTTTTTTTTTTTTTGGAGAGAGAGTCTTACTTTGTGTGATCTTTAAACCTGAAGTAAATTGAGATATGGATCCATCTGTTCTCATTCTGTATTTTTTTTTCTTTTCTTTTT
>NW_003852483.1:7042549-7068960 GCF_000181295.1 Otolemur garnettii | reverse complement strand
TTTTTTTTTTTTTGAGACAGATTCTCACTTCATAGAGTGACCATGGTGTCACAGCTCACAGCAATCACAAACTCTTGGGCTTAAGGTATTCTCTTGCTTCAGCCTTCAAGTAGCTGGGACTAAAGGTGTCCCCACAGTGCTCGGCTATTTTTTCTAGAGATGAGCTCTCACTCTAGCTCAGGCTGATCTCGAACTTATGAGCTCAGGCAATCCACCTGCCTCAGCCTTCCAGAGTGCTGGGATTACGGGTGTGAGCTACCTCACCCAGCCTGTGTCAATGCATTTTGACAGTTGTGTACACCTGTTAAACAACCAACACAATCAAAATACGGAACATTTTTTATCATCACCAAGACTCCTTATGCCCCTTTGCTGGCCATACCTCTCTCTGCCCCTAACCACAAACAACTGCTGATCTGATTTTTTCCTTTCTTTTTCTTTTTTCTTTGAGTCAGAGTCTTACTCTGTGCCCTTGGTAGAGTGCTGTGGCATCATACCTCACAGCAACCTCAAACTTTTGAACTCTAGTGATCCCCTTGCCTCAGCTGCCTGAGTAGTTGGGACTACAGGCACCCACTGAAATGCCTGGCTAGTTTTTATATTTTTAATAAAGCCAGGATCTCACTGTTGCTCAGCCTGGTCTTGAACTCCTGAGCTCTGACAATCCACCCAACTCCGCCTCCCAGAATGCTAGTATTACAGGTGTGAGCCACCACACCTGGCCTGCTGATCTGATTTTTGTTACTTTGGCATTAATTTGCACTTCTATAATTTCATATGAGTATCTCATTATGCAGTATGTAATACTTTTATGGCTGGTGTCTTTTACTCAAAATAACTTTAAAATTTATCCATGTTGTTACATCTATCAGTGGCTCATTGTTTTTTATTGCTGAGTTTATTCTGTTTACACACATTTTATCCATTTATTTGATGATGGGCATGTAGGTTATTTCTGTTTGAGGCTATTGTGTCCAAATATGCTGTTAACATTCATGTGTAAGCCTTTGTATGGATTTGAAGTTTTATTTCTCTTGGGTTAAATACTTAAGTGGAACGATTGGGTTGTATGGTAGCTATATTTTTAACTATTAAAAGTTTGCCAGAGTCTATTTTCCAAAGTCTTTGTTCCATTTTATATCCTTACCTGCCATGTATGAGCTCCAATTGCTTAATATCTCCCGTTGTGCTACTGGTCATTCTAGTTTTAATCATTTCAATGAATCTATAGAATTATTTCATTGTGGTTTTATTCATTTTTAACTTTTTGTAGAGACAATGTCTTACTGTGTTGCCCTGACTGGTCTTGAACTCTTTGCCTGAAATGATCCTTTCGCTTATTTTTTTGAAAATCTAAAGATATAAGACTTTGGCCTCCCAAAGTTCAGGGGTTACAGATATTAACCACCATATCCACCAACATTGTGACTTTAATTTGTATTTCTCCAGTGGCTGATACATTTTTTAAAATGTTTAAGCCATATTTTTTATGATTCCTTCATTTAATTAACTTTTTTTAGTGCAAAATATTTATTTTTTTTTTATTAAATCATAACAGTGTACATTAATACTATCATGGGGTACAGTGTACTGTTTCTCTATACAATTTGAAGTACTTTCATCCAACTGGTTAACATAGCCTTCATGTCTTTTTCTTAGTTATTGTGTTAAGACATTTATATTCTACATTTAGAGAGAGTCACATGTACCCTTATAGGATGAAACATAGGCGTGATCCTGCCAATCACCCTCCCTCCACTTACCCTCCCCCCTCTCCTCCCCTCCCTCTCCCCTCTCTCCTTGTTCCTGGGCTAAAATTAGGTTATAGCTTTCCTATGAAAGCTACAAATTAGTTTCATAGTAGGGCTGAGTACATTGGATACTTTTTCTTCCATTCTTGGGATACTTTGCTAAAAAGAATATTTTCCAGCTCCATCCATGTAAACATGAAGGAGGTAAATTCTCCATCCTTCTTAATGGCTGCATAGTATTCCATGGTGTACATATACCACAAATTATTGATCCATTTGTGGATCGATGGGCTCTTGGGCTTCTTTCATGACTTAGCAATTATGAATTGGGCTGCAATGAACATTCTGATACAAATATCTTTATTGTAGTGTGATTTTTGGTCTTCTGGATATATACCTAATAGAGGAATTATAGGATCAAATGGCAGGTCTATTTTTAGTTCTTTAAGTGTTCTCCAGATGTCTTTCCAAAAGGAACGTATTAGTTTGCAATCCCACCAGCAGTGTAGAAGTGTTCCCTTTTCTCCACACCCACACCAGCACCTGTGATTTTGGGATTTTGTGATATGGGCTAATCTTACTGGTGTTAGATGATATCTCAAAGTAGTTTTGATTTGCATTTCTCTGATGATTAAGGATGGTGAGCATTTTTTCATATGTTTTTAGGCCATGTGCCTGTCTTCTTCAGAGAAATTTCTCTTCAAGTCCCTTGCCCACCCTGAGAGGGGATGACTTGTTCTCTTCTTGCTAATACGTTTGAGTTCTCTGTGGATTCTGGTTATTAAACCTTTGTCAGAGACATAACCAGCAAATATCTTCTCCCATTCTGAGGGATGTCTACTTGCTTTACTTATGGTGCTTTTGGCTGTGCAGAAGCTTTTTAATTTGATCAGGTCCCAGTAGTGTATTTTTGATGTTGTTTCAATTGCCTGGGGGGGTCCTCTTCATAAAATTTTCACCCAGGCCAATTTCTTCAAGTGTTTTCTCTACACTTTCTTCTAGTATTTTTATAGTTTCATGTCTTAAGTTTAAATCTTTAATCCAGTGAGAGTCAATCTTAGTTAGTGGTGAAAGGTGTGGATCCAGTTTCAGTCTTCTGCAGGTCACCAGCCAGTTCACCCAGCACCATTTGTTAAATCAGTGGCTGATATTGAAATCATTTCTTACCCTTATTGGCCATTTCATATTTTATGAATTATATCTGTTCAAATATTTTGTCCTTTTTATTGGGTTATCTTATATCTTTATATTTTTAAGAAATAGGTATTTTGTCATAAATATATTGCAAATATTTTTTCCCATTCTGTGTCTTTCAAAGGACAAGAATTTTTAATTTTGAAAAGTCCAATTTATTGTTTCTTTCCTTTATAGTTTATTATTTATATGTCTTATGAAATATTTTTGTGTAGTCCTGGTACATTTTAAATGGTAGTCCTGTAATGATATTTATAATTCCTTTCACAGTTCCTGACTCTTTTTTCAGTTTTCATTTCTTACTCAATTTTGATCAATTGTTGTGCTAGGAGATCATCCATTTAAGGTAGTATTCTCTTCTGATGCCATTAACTGATGTAGTATATATGGTTCTTCTTACTCATTACAAATCTTGTATAATTTTGCTGTCTCTTTAACTTACTTGGGTTTGTGTAAGGCAGGGGTCCTCAAACTTTTTAAACAGGAGGCCAGTTCACTGTCTCTCAGACCGCTGGAGGGCCAGACTGCGGGCCCTGGGACAAGTTGGCTGCTAAGCAGGGTAGGCAGCTGCTGCTAAGCAGGACAGGCAGTGGTGGCAAAAACACCTGGTCGGCCACATGTGGCCTGTGGGCCGTAGTTTGAGGACACCTGGTGTAAGGTATCTAGTTTACTAAGGTTTTAGAAAAAAAATTTTTTTGTATTTACTATAACTAGAAAAGGATGGATTACTTTATAAATTTCAGTGGAATGCTTTCAGTTACAGCAAGAGAAATCTAAACTAGAATGGTTTATGCCAAACATGTTTATTTTTGACATTGTTGCTAAAGTCTACAGGTAAATTGCTGTTTGTATTGACTCAAAAATGTCAGAATCAGGTTCTGTGATTCTTCTGGCATTTACCTGATGGCTGTAAGAAAGGTCATCACTGCTGCAGGAAACCCACACAGGCAGGAAGAATGGTAGGACGGATGGCAGCAGGTAAGCCTGTCTGTTCTTTTTCTTAGGAAAGAAAAGGTTTTCCCAGGACATACCTCTCAGTGTTTTGTTTCCCTAGGCCTGAGGCAGGTACCAGGTGCCTGAAGCCACTACCAGCTTCAAAGGATGGTAAGGAAGGAAGTGTGAGAGGGGAGTATTGGGATTGCAAATTGGTTTAGCAAACCAACAGTGCCTGCCACTATTAAAGTGACTATCTATGTCCAGGAGAAGAAATGAATCATTTTCCCATAAGATACACAATTTATGCAGAAGAACACTTTAAACATATTACAATATGTGAAGCTTATGCAGAATTGAGACAAGCAATCAATGCTCTTTAGAAAAGAATGACTACCTATATATAAAAAGCTATGTTATAAATTGAAAAGATAACCCAAAAAGAAAAAAGTATGATTAAATAATTTAAAAAGGCAGTTTATAGAATGGCAAATTCAGATAGCCAAGACACATTTAGAGATATTTGAATATGAAAATCCATGTTAGTAATCACTTTGAACTCATAAAACTTCTCAAAGTTAAAGAGTAACAGTTACTTTTAGTAAAGAGAAAGGGGTAAATTTATATACTAATTTTTGGAATATGAAAAACTATAGTCTTACTGTTATACAGTGAAATCTATTAACATCTATTAAAATAATACTTATAATTTGATCCATGAATCCCACTCTGAAAAGCATAATCTACACAAAAAAGTAATCCTCAGTAATCCTGCACCTGTCCAATAATTCACTCTCCTGTTACTTCTTAGGGTTAAAAGATTATTTTTCCTAGCAACAAAAATGTGAATAACCAGTGGTAAAACTTGAAATAGTTATGGTATGTCCACACCACTGACTCTTTTCAGCTATTGATAAGTGTAAAAGATGCAAAAATACGTACATAAGCCCCCTTATATAACAGTGAAAACACAAACACTAATATATGTGTGTATAGATAACATGTGTCTATATGTGAGGTGAGTATAGAGAAAAATATAAAGTTGATCAGTATTGATTATCTGTTGACAGACTATTGTATGGCTGGAGTTGCTATGAGTACTACAAGTGAAAGCATATAGGAGTGAAAGGACCAAAATTGAGAAGACAGAAAACACATTATAAAAGCCATGTTTATACACAGTTTCATGTGTGTGCATATGTGTGTGTAAGTATATATATTTTTTCATTAAAAGGGCAAGTATTGGACTCATCTGTTTGTCCCCACTGGTTCTAGACATGGGCCTGAAATTATATTCATAAACAAAATGAATTATATTTCTTATGGAATATGCTTTTATAGGAAGACTTTTTCCAGTATATCAAACTTACAGTTTCTATAATATATGAATTTTATGGCATTTAAGAACATGTTGTACCCTTAGAATACCTACTCTTTTCCATTATATGATATATAGTAAAGTGTGACTGACGGACAAATATTTTTCCATATACAATATATAATGTACAGTAAGCATAGGGCTTCTCTATAGTATGAGTAATACAATTGGTTCTGATTGCTGTGCAGTCTTTTTCACTTTCTTTCAGGAAATACATAATTTCACTCATGTATAAATATTGAAAACTAATTTCTGCATGAAGTTATTCCCATATTAAGGACATCTGTGTTGTCTCCTTCTATAGAAATCTTTATTTTGTAGAGACAGAGTCTCATTTTATTGCCCTGGGCAGAGTGCTGTGGTGTCACACAGCTCACAGCAACCTCCAACTCCTGGGCTTAGGCAATTCTCTTGCCTCAGCCTCCTGAGTAGCTGGGACTACAGGCACCTGCCACAACCCCCCCTGCTATTTTTTTGTTGCAGTTTAGCCAGGGCCGGTGCCCTTCCCACTGAGCCACAGACACTGCCTCATACAGGAATTTTTTAATAAATTGCAAGTGAAGGGTTTTCCAGCCATTGCTTTTGTAGGTTTTTTTTTCCTCCACATTGATTTTCTGATGTGTAATAAGATTTGAACTGTTATTTTTTTTTCTTATGTGTAAATTTGCTGATGTTCAGGTCATTGGCTTTTCAGTGGGAGATTTCTTGCAGTCACTATAATCATAAAATGTTTCTTTCCATCATGAATCCTCTAATATGCAATGAAGTATGATTTGTGAAGAAAACCCTACGCACATTCAGCACAAAAAATTACTCTCCTCTATAAAGTATTGGATGTATAATTAAATGTTAGTTAGAGTGAATGCTTTCTTAGATTTTCTGAATTCATGGTGATTCCCTTTTGGAAACTTAGTTTAAAATGTAATTTTATTACAAAATTTAAACTGTAAAAGTGTTTAAAAATAGTTTTGCTGTAAATAGAGATAAACTATAATGGAATGCTGGTATCAAAGGATGTGGCTAACCCATGCTATGTTCCCTCATTATTATTCCATATTAAGGGAATAATAATATGGCACTGCTTTTGTAAGTTTTTTTTCCCCTCCAAATTGATTTTCTGATGTGTAATGAGATTTGAAAGTCTATATCTCACATGCCTCCAATCTATATTGACTTAAAATTTAGCTCTCCCATTCCACTTACAGTTTGCCATTATTCATTCCTCAGTCAATTCCCACGTCCCTCTTGAGATGCAAGGAAATCCTCAAAAGAAAGTCTTCTTTTCCTCTTAGAGATGAATACTATGTTGACAAAAGATACAGTAGCTGATTTGTCCTTTTTTTCCCTTTTTCTTTTTGGCTTGGGAGTGTAGAATTCTATTTTTGAAAATGTATAAGTGAAAAAGTTTATTAATCTTATGAAATTAATTTTTCAAACCCCAAGGCTCTTAGATCAGTCTTCATTAACCCCATTTTCAATTAATATCCAAAGGAAAAACCATAGTAATAAAGAAGACATTTGAGAAGATTTTAGTCAGTCTACTCTTTTTGTTAAAGTTTGGCAGCTACCATAATAAGATTTGATGACACCAGAGATAATTTTCTCTTATGTATCAAAGTTTGTAAAGTCCTTAACAAAAAAGCAATGCTTTAAGACTTCTAGCAACAAAAGATACAGATGAAGTTGCAAATGAAACATTGCATTTTTAAGTCAGTAATTTTGGTAATTAAAAAAAAAATACATTTCTAGACTCCAGACTCCTTAAATACAAGTAGCTATCTCAATGAATTAAAAACATCTGCCAATGGCAGAGTAGGTGATACATATTAGTATGTACTCCTTTTGAGAACTAAAATAGGTAGACAAAAATATTAAACACATTTAATTTTCTGAAGGCACAGAACTACCAAGACAGTGAGAAATTGCAGAAATATGATTAGAGACATGTCATAATCTCTGGACTTTGTGATTATTTATGACTAAGGAGTTTTTGCTAACTCTAAAGGTAAATACTGGGCAAGAGAGGCTGTAGAAAATTTTTTGTAAATTCATATGGCTAAGGAGACAAATACTAGAATTCAGGTCACCCCAAAGTCCTAAGTCCTAAAGATATCCCTTAGGAACAGGGTGAGACTAGAGCACAGTTTTGAGTAATCTCAATAATTGATTGGATAAAGACAATCAGTGATTGCTAATGTTCCAAGAACCGTCACCTGTTAGAAGCAAAGGCAAATCTCTGGAAGAAATTATCCAGACCATTCTCTTATCTCTACAGTTTTAATATGTAGTATTTGGCAGTTGATTTAAAAATCACCAGTTATCTCAGAAGATATCACTGTTTAAAACTGAAGAAAAACAATACCAAATAGGAACAGGCCAGGGGATCTAGGTAATAGGGCTATCTGTGAAAGAAACAGAGAATGAAGCAGATGCAAAATTTGTATAGATAATAGCTAGGAATTTTCCAAGTTATGTGTGCACAAACATACACACACCACTATAAGTGATCTATGGCTTAATCACTAAGCCATAGGTTATGAAGACACTCTAAACCCCAAGCAGGATAAATATATAGAAAATCACACCTAGGGGTAGCACCTGTGGCACAGTGAGTAGGGCGCTGGCCCCATATACTGAGGGTTTGAACCTGGCCTGGCCAAACTGCAACAAAAAATAGCTGGGTGTTGTGGGGGGTGCCTGTAGACCCAGCTGCTAGGGAGGCTGAGGCAAGAGAATCGCTTAAGCCCAAGAGTTTGAGGTTGCTGTGAGCTGTAACAACATGGCACTCTACCAAGGGTGACAAACTGAGACTCTGTCTCTTAAAGAAAAGAAAAGAAAATCACACCTAGGCAACTGCTGAAGGAATAAACAGATAAGTTTTAAAGGCAAGAGAAAAAAACAATAGCAGATTACCTTCAAAGGTAATTATATTGACAGCTTACTTTTCAACAGAATAATGAAAGAGAAACCATAATGTAGTATCTTCAAAATACTAATAGAAAATAACTGCTAACTTAGAATTCTAAATTCAGTAAAAATATCCTTCAAAAATAAAGGCAAATTACAGACATTTCCAATGAACAAAAACAGAACTTGTCCCCAGCAAACTTACACTTAAAGTAATAGTCAAGGGTGTTCCTCAGTCAGAATAACAGTGATTCTGCAGGGAAACAAAAGACAGGAGAGAATAAAAAAATAATAGAAAGGGTAATATGTAGGTTAATTTAAGTAAATATTGACTCTGAAACAATGATTGGCTTTGTCAACTACATATAGAATTCAAATGCATGGGATCAATACCATGGAAGTCAAGAGGAGGATAAATGGAATGTGAACACCCACCCCACTTTGTCCAGAAGTGGTGTACTTATTTATATTAGCCTTTAAGAAGTGAAGTTTGCACATATTATTAATATCTGATATAGTCAATTTTAGGGCTTCAAACTAAAATGCAAGATAATTGTGTCTCATGGTAACCTAGCATGTAACAAATATGTAGAGAATATACTCACAAAATTGGAAGGAAAGAATTCTAAGCTTTGAAACCTGTTTTCTTAAATTTTTTCCCCTTTCAAACAGAATCAGTGAGAAAAGTTCAGGTTTTGGGTGGCGCCTGTGGCCCAAAGGAGTAGGGTGCCAGCCCCATATACCAGAGATGGTGGGTTCAAACCTGGCCCCGGCCAAAAAAAAAAAAAAAATTCAGGTTTCTGTGGATGAAGTTGAGGATCCAAAATGTGTTTTGTATCTTGGTCCTGTGGCTAAGTTCCAGGATATTAGGGCCAGAGCTAAAGTGGCAAGTAGTTATGGTACTGTCACTTACATTATTAATCACTTTTGGGATACAAGCTAGGAGCAATTTCAGACCTCTTAGGTACCTGCTGCAACAGCATATAACCAATAGATTTATTCATAACCAATAAATACTACAAACAATAAATAAGGTGACTTCTCCCCCCCAAAAGTCGAGTCCTTTGTGTCTTTAGTGTTAATTTTCACAAAAACTTCTGATTTCTTTTCATCATATATCATATTTTCCCACCTTTTGTTTCATTTTCAGTGTCCTTAGGGTGCTTAGACAATGTAAAATTTTCTCACCACTGTACTCATTATGAAATTATTTTGGTCAATACTGAACAGTTTTGCTACCCAGAGCATGAAAAACTCAACACCCTGAATTTATATAGCTGCTTACCCAAAAAGTGAAACAAGAAAGACTGTAAGTCATGTCCTTGCATATTCACTATTATTTGCAGGGATTTAACGACTCCCTTATCAGTTAAGCAACCAAGCATGACCCCTACACATTGCTTAAACACTTTCATCAAAGTGTCTTCCTTATATAAAACTGGATATCAGCTGTGTGATACTCATAGTTCTGACGAGCTAGAAGAAAGGTGGCCTTGGTCATGTCCTGCTTCCCCACATCATAACTGTGGCACTGGGCTCTCTACTTTCTCAGTGTCTGATTTCTGATGTTTAGTGAGTAGTGGCTTCCAGTTTAAGGCCTTCCCAAAGTCACTGCATTTATAGGGTTTCTGTTTCATATGAATTTTCTGGTGTTTAATAAGATTTGACCTGATGGTGAAGGCCTTTCCGCACTCAACACATATATATGGTTTCTCTCCTGTGTGAATTCGATGATGCTCATGGAGTTGTGACTTCTTAATAAAAGACTTCCCACAGTCACTGCATTTATAGGGTTTTTCTCCAGTATGAATTCTTCTGTGTCTATTTAAGTGTGACTTCTGGATGAAGGATTTCCCACATTCAGTACAGATATAGGGCTTCTCTCCTGTATGAATTCTCTGATGCATAATTAGTGTTGATTTTCTTGCAAAGGCTTTCCCACATTCACTACATTCATAATGCCTTTCTCCAGTATGGGATTGCTGATGTATATGGAGGCCTGACTTCCGGGTGAAGGCTTTTCCACAGTCACTACATTTATAGGGTTTATCTCCAGTGTGAATTTTCTGGTGTGTAAAGAGATTTGATCTGTCAGTGAAAGCCTTTCCACATTCAGCACATCTATAAGGTTTCTCTCCTGTGTGAATTTGCTGATGTACGTGGAGTTGTGACTTCTTAGTGAAGGATTTCCCACAATTGTTGCATTCATAGGGTTTCTCACCAGTATGAATTCTCTCATGTGTAATAAAATGTGATTTGTGGAGGAAGGCCTTCCCACATTCAGTGCAAACATAGGGTTTTTCTCCTCTATGAATTCTTTGGTGCATACTTAGTGTTGACTTCTGAATGAATGCTTTCCCACATTCACTGCATTCATAATGCCTTTCTCCAGTATGACATTTTTGATGGATCCTGAGCCGTGACTTCCAGATGAATGATTTTCCACAGTCATTGCATTGATAGGGTTTCTCTCCAGTATGAATTTTTTGGTGTTTAATGAGATTTGACTTGTCAGTAAAGGTCTTTCCACATTCAGTACACATATAGGGTCTTTCTCCAGTATGAATTTTCTGGTGTATAATGAGATTTGTCTTGTGAGTGAAGACTTTCCCACATTCTGAACATATAAAGGGATTCTCTCCTGTATGAATTCGCTGATGCACATGAAGTTGTGACTTTTTTATAAAGGATTTCCCACAGTCATTGCATTCATAGGGTTTTTCTCCAGTATGAATTCTTTCATGTGTGATAAAATGTGACTTCCGGATAAAGGCCTTCCCACATTCAGTACATACATAGGGTTTTTCTCCTGTATGAATTTTTTGATGCATACTTAGTGTTGATTTTCTTGTGAAGGCTTTTCCACATTCAGTACATTCAAAGTGTTTCCCTCCAGTATGAATTTTTTGATGCATGCTTAGTGTTGATTTTCTTGTGAAGGCTTTTCCACATTCAGTACATTCAAAGTGTTTCTCTCTAGTATGAATTATTTTATGTATACTGGAGTCTAAATTTTTAGAGAAGTTTTCCCCACATTCACTGTATTCATAGGGTTTTTCTCCAGTATGAATTCTCAGGCATCTGAACAGATCTGACTTCCGGGTAAAAGGTCTTTCATACACATTGTATTTATAGTAATTCTCTTCATTATGAGTTTTCTGATGGTTTGACTTGAGGAGAAATTCCTTCCTATATTCAGTGCATATATAGGATGTTTCTCCCTCATAAACCCTCTGAGGTGTAGCAAGTTGAGACTTCTGAGTGAAGACTGCCTCACATTTGCTGCATGCATGCTGTTTTTCTTCATTGCAAATATTCTGCTGTGCAAAAAGATGTGCCTTCTGGGAGAAAGCTTTTATACAGTCAGAAAACAAACAGAGACTCTCCTCAGTATGAACTTTCTGATGTTGAATGAGACCTTGCTTATGACTCAGAAGTTTCCTACATTGATGATATTCACAACCATTGATTTCTGTATGAGAATTCCTATGAGTAAAAATATCACCATGTCTGACAATCTTATCAACATTTTCTGTTGCATTGTTCTTATTATAATTATATAAGCTTATAATAGGCTCCAAACTCTTTCCAAATGAGTCATCATTACAAAGTCTTTTTCTTGAAGGAACAAGGTGTGTGTTGACATGAACAAATTTTCCAATGCCCTTATATTCACAGCCCTTCTTATTAGCCACTGTTTCCTTGTTGATGAAGGCAATGTGACTTAAAGATTTGTTCTGCTTTTCCTCATATCTTCTTGTCTGTTTATCATCTCTCAATAATTCTTCTAAAACAGAATATGGGTCTTCTCTTGTGAAAAGATTAATTCTCTCAGACTGGAAAGAAACTTCTTCAGACATTCCTTGTGAAAGTTCAAAACCAATATCCCCATCTAAAGAAGAAAAAAGAGATAAAACTGACACAAAAAACAATAAGGAATAGAAGTACTGATAATACAGTTGATTCAGAGAAAACATAAAGAAATAGGAGAGGTGGTATATAAATATAAAAAATACATAAATATGTAAAATATACATAGATTTATAAGTTTAATTATCTTGATATATAATATACAATATAATAATATACAGTAACAGAATTAATACTTATATTACATTTACCATATGATAAACAGTAGCATTTAGATATGCTGTTCTAATTTCTATATTCATGTAAACTTTAGCACAACCCTTTGCTATTGATATTATTACTGTCCCTATTTTACAGATGAGGAAACTGAGCTGCAGAGGAATTTAGCAAGTTGCCCAAATCAAATGTTTAGTAATTGGGGAAAATAGAGATTTCAGGCCAAGCAAATGTAGCAGAATACATAGTGAGTAAGGAGTCAGAAGAACAGAGTGATAAAACACTGTGGTTTAAAAGAAGTATCTCTTGAGTTTAGATTCTTATTATCTTTCATCTGTAAAACCTCACTAATCTCTCTTCTTTGTCTTTTCCCTATTATCTACTGTGCCCTAAACACCCATTTATTTATGTTTATAGTAAAACTATTAGAGCCTTAGTTATCCTGACTTGGCCAAAGAAAAGGATTTCTTTGAATTTTCTTTTATTCTTGGTGTGGGGTACAGAGATACATGCCACTAACAGGAAACAAAACAGGAGAAAGTATCAGTCATCTGAAGCAGAGACTGAAAGTTGCCCATCAAAATCTGTGCCTTTCCTTCACAGTATTAAGCTTGTACCCCAGCATATGGCTAAATGAGGACATTAGGTTTGTCACTACGTGGGACCAAGTAACTCAGTTCTCACAAATGAAATGGGAATAAAAATCACATTTGTTGTGACAAGACCAGTGTCTCAAGGAACTGGATGTGTCTCCCATGAGGCCTCTTTCCACCAGTACTTTCCAACTGAGTGGCACTCAGCTATATGTAGCTGGCAAAGCTGTAGGACAGAGGTCAAAAAACTACAACCTCAGATGAAACCCAGGCTTCTACCCCCCACAAAATCAAAAGAATAACAATACTTCAATATGTGTGAAAATTATATGAAATTAAAATTTCAGTGTTCCTTAAGTTTTACTGGAACATAGCCACACCTATTTATTGATATATTGTCTATAGCTGCTTTGGGGCTACAACAGCAAAAATCATAGTTATGATAGCAACTGTGTGGCCCACAAAGTCTAAAATATTTACTTTTCAGCCTTTACAGAAAGTATTAGCCAACTCCTAACCTAGGAGATAGTGGTGTAATGACTTTCCAGAAAATTTGTTCCTGAATGGCCATTGGAAACAGAGTTGCCTGGCAGACCTGGACCATTCACTCAGTACCTTGGAACTGTCATTTGAGCAGTCAATGTTTATATTCTTCTTTTTTTTTTTTTTAATTTTTTTAGACAGAGTCTCACTTTGTCACCCTCGGTAGAGTGCTATGGTGTCATAGCTCACAGCAACTTCAACTCTTGGGCTCAAGTGATACTCTTGCCTCAGCCTCCCAAGTAGCTAGGACTATAGGCACCTACCACAGTGCCCAGCTATTTTTAGAGACAGGGGTCTTACTCTTGCTTAGGCTGGTCTTGAACCAGTGAGCTCAAGTGATCCAGCAGCCCAGGCCTCCCAGAGTGCTAGGAGCCACCACGCCTGCCCAATGTTTACATTCTTTAAGTCACTATTTACTGGGGTCTTTTAGTTTACAGTAGCTTGGCTTTACTTTATTATACCTTTATTGTCTATAATGATAGTCACTTATATTCCAAATTCTGGAATAGTGCATGAGATATAGCAGATTATCAGTGAATATTTATGTAAAAATTTGACAGTATTATCATCTTATTCTAATGGAGTTCTTGAATATAGATATGGTCTGACCTCATATCCATTAAATTCTGTCTTAAGGTCCTTGTTATGCCCCCAAACATGTTCTTTAGCTATAATATTACTTTGACTCGCATATATGAATGGCTTTCATTAATCATGAAGGCATTTAATACTGAATTCTTAAACATGGATTTTGATTTTTTGGAACTTTTCACTTTCTTTAGCTTATGAACTCATTGCCTCATCTGGCAACTTTTACATTACTAGCAGTAACACTTAATGCAACATTTTGCTCTCATTTGAGACATTTGCTGTCACAACTGTCACCACTGCTTCAATAAGTATATTTATAAAACAGTCATATTTCAGGCCAATAAAATGTGTATGTAAGCTATTGTTCCACTAGCCACTGAAGTCTATTTTTTTTTAGAGTCTCACTTTATTGCCCTCGGTAGAGTGCCGTGGCATCACACAGCTCATAGCAACCTCCAACTCCTAGGGTTAGGTGATTCTCTTGCCTCAGCCTCCCAGTAACTGGGACTACAGGCACCCGCCACAACGCCTGGCTATTTTTTTGTTGCAGTTTGGCCAGGTCTGGGTTTGAACCCGCTAACCTCAGTCTATGGGGCTGGCGCCCTACTCAGTGAGCCACAGGCACCACTCCACTAAAGCCTATTTTATTACCGAATCCAAACATATGGGTCTTTTCATTTTCCCCATTTAAGCTTCCTTTTCTGTTCCTCTGTTTTTATTCAAAATTCAATGTTCTTCATGTATTATTTAGGGTTCTTTGCTTTAAAAACTAATCTTAAATCTTACCACAAGTCTAGGTAGACTCCCTTTTCATTTAATTTAAAAACAAACATATATTCTGAGCTATTTATATTTATACTTAAATTAATACAGACAGGAATGTTAATAGATGAAAAATATACAAAGTTTGAAATTTTAAAGATTTCATGTGGTTATCTTCTGTTTCCAAGTATCATCTCTGGCTCTTTGAATTGTTCTTAGAAGAAAATTTTTTAAATCTTTCTGAAATAGAGCAAACTGAACTGCTCTGCCTATAAGATAAATTCAAGAATTTAATTTTACTAAATATGTTCTATGAAAATATTTTTTAAGGCTCGGCACCCATAGCTTAAGGGGCTAAGGCGCCAGCCACATACACCTAAGGTGGCAGATTCTAATCCAGGCCGGCCCACCAAACAACAATGACGGCTGCAACCAAAAAATAGCTGGGCGTTGTGGCGGGCGCCTGTGGTCCCAGCTACTTGGGAGGCTGAGGCAAGAGACTCACTTGAGCTCAGGAGTTCGAGGTTGCTGTGAGCTGTGATACCAGGGCACTCTACCCAGGGTGACAGCTTGAGGCTCTGTCTCAAAAAAAAAAAAAAAAAAAAAAAAGAAAGAAAATATTTTTTAAAGTACAAGGGTAGGCTGGGTGTGGTATCTTATGCCTATAATCCCAGCACTTTGGGAAGCTGAGGCAAGAGGAGTTCAAGACAAGTCTAGAAAACATAGAGAAACCTCATCTCTACAAAAAAAACAAAAAGTCAGCCAGGTGTGATGGTATATACTTGAGTCCCAGCTATGCAGAAGGCTTTGACAGAAGGATCTCTTGAGCCAGCACTGGACTTTGAGCTATGATGATGCCACCACACTATAATGTGAGCAACGGAAATGGAGCAAGACCTTGTCTCTGTTGAAAAAGAAAATAGTAAATAATTTCTTGATGGTACCATAAATATTATAAATAAATACAACTATTATGTACCTGTAACTTAAACAAAATTTTAAAAAGAACTTAAATCTTAAAAAAAAGTACAAAGGTAAAAGATTAAGATGTATAATTAAATGTATTAATAATTTTCCTTTTTTTTTTTTTTTTTTTTTTTTCAGACAGAATCTCACTTTGTTACCCTTGGTAGAGTGCCATGGCATTATAGCTCACAGCAATCTCAAATTCAAGGGGATCACTTGAGCCCAAGTCTCTCAACCAGCTGGGACTATAGGCGCCATTGCAATGCCTGGCTATTTTTTTTAGAGATAGGGGTTTCTCTCTTGCTCAAGCTGGTAATGTATTAATAATTTTCTCTGAATTTCTGTGAGTTGGGGAATTAGAAAAGGGAAAAAGCAATGTATGCTGTAATAGGTTGAATTAAAGGAATGTAAGTAACTGTATTATTTGAATAGATAGAACATAAAATAACCAAAGAGTAGGCCAGGCACGGTGGCTCACACCTGTAATCCTAGCACTCTGGGAGGCCAAGGCAGGAGGATCCCTTGAGCTCAGGAGTTTGAGACAAGTCTGAACAAGAGTGAGACCCCATCTCTACTGAAAAAAAAAAAAAACAAAGAAAAGGAAAGTTAGCTAGGCGTGTGGCAGGCAGCTGTAGTCCTAGTTATTGGGGAGGCTGAGGCAGGAGGATTACTTAAACCCAAGAGTTTGAGATTGCTGTGAGCTCGGTTGATGCCCCAGCACACTAAACACTAACCTGGGTGACAGAGTGAGACTCTGTCTCAAAGATAACAACAACAAAACCCCAAGAGTCAGATGCAGGGGAAATATTAAAGACAATATTAAATGGAGCAGACAGGGTTATGGAAACTAAACATGGATAAATGTGAATTATAGAGATGAGGCCATGTACTTTCTGTAGCTTACAAACCCATTAAGAGGAGAATTTGTCATATGTTAGATAATAAGTAGTAAGTTTAATTTTGTTCCATATAGCTGTGACAGGATTAACATAATGAACAATGTTTTAAGTAATGAAATCTGCTGGTGGCATCTAAAATAACTATTTAAAAAATGGGAGGCCGGGTGCAGTGGCTCACCCCTGTAATCCTAGCACTCTGAGAGCCCAAGGCGGGTGGATTGCTTGAGCTCAGAAGATTGAGACCATTCTGAGCCACAGCGAGACCACATCTCTACTAAAAATAGAAAAACTGAGGCAAAAGGATTGCTTGAGCCCAAGGGTTGGTGGTTGCCATGAGCTATGATGCAACAGCACTCTATTCAGAGTGATAGCTTGAGACTCTGTCTCAAAGAAAAAAAAGGGGGGAGGAAATTATCACATCCAAATAAGGTTAGAATAATCAGGCATGAGGAAATACAGACATGGTTTTAGGTGATGTCACTGGGAAGAAAGAAGAAGAAGGCATCTAAATGGTATTTTCTAAAAGAAAAATTAGTAGAAGAGCAGAATGAATTGTTTAGAAACTGGATCAGAAGGAGAAGTCCACAACCAATAGCATATGACAAAATGTTGAAAGGTGAGTCACCTGCTTTTACAGCTGCACTGTAACTTGTCTTCCTTCATATAAGCAGCCACTTGATGATACCAAATATGCATAAGTTATTGGTCTTTCCCCTGAAAGCTATATGCAATGGGCCAATGCCTGTCTAAGACATATAACTAACAGTCAGAGAGAAAGGTTGTTCCCATAAGCCAACCACAGCTTACACTGGAACTGAGACACATAACTCAATCTGAGACATAGATAGGTCCAGGCTGAAACACATGGCCCAGGGTAACTTTAAGGAGGGCCTCAATACCTTATATCTATCCCTAAATACCAATTATAACTTCTTACATAGGTTGGGTACAGATAGGGCAGAGGCAAAGTGCACACTCTCCAGCAGGCAGTAGAGCCAGTTAGGAGGAAGAGATAAAACTCATGGGGGTGCTTGTCTGGATATCCTGATCACCACCCTAGCTGTAAGTACACCTGCAGAGGAGGAATGGATCCTGCCATAAACTTGGTTCAGATGTTAAGAATGATGATAGGGGCTTGGCACCTGTGGCTCAAGCAGCTAAGGTGCCAGCCACATACACCTAAGGTGGCGGGTTCGAATCCAGCCTGGGCCTGCCAAACAACAATGACAGCTGCAACCAAAAAATAGCTGGGCGTTGTGGCGGGCACCTGTGGTCCCAGCTACTTGGGAGACTGAGGCAATAGACTCGCTTGAGCCAGGAGCTGGAGGTTGCTGTGACCTGTGATGCCATGGCACTCTACCCAGGGTGACAGCTTGAGGCTCTGTCTCAAAAAAAAAAAAAAAGAATGATGATAGGATACACACAGTAAGAGGGTATGAAATGACCGTGGGGCGACAACTCAAATGTGGCTTGAGGGAGCAAATGTTGAGGTTTTTTTTTTTTTTTTTTTGAGACAGAGTCTTTGTCATCCTCAGTAGAGTGCTGTGGCATCATAGGTCACAGCAACCTCAAACTCTTGGGCTTAAGCAATTTTCTCGCCTCAGCCTCCCAAGTTGCTGGGACTATAGGCACCCGCCACAATGCCTGGCTATTTTTTTTTGTTGTTGGTGTCATTGTTGTTTAGCAGGCCCAGGCTGGGCTTGATCCCACCAGCCCTGGTGCATGTGGCTAGAAACCTAACCACTGAGCTATGGGTGTGGAGCCAAAGTTGACCTTTCTATGGTGACTGAGGGGTGGGGCTGGGCTGACCATTTCCACATGTGGTTTCAACTTTCCCTCAGTGCCAACAGAGGGAACACTTGGGCTTTCTTCTCCGGTTTTCCAGATGTGGGGCAGGAGAGGGAAGAGTGAGACTTAGAAGATTTCAGCAGTCAAACATCAAAAATGAAGGCTGCAGGGTGAGATATTCAAAATATTTTGTTACTAGAGAAACCTAAGTTGAAAAAATTAGAAATTAAAACCCATTAGATTAGCCAAATTGTGCAATGTTCAAGAGATTGTCAAATGACAGACCCACTCTAGAAAATAATATGGTTACACTTAATCATGTTAAGTATTAGAGTACTCAATAATAAAGCACTAGCCTTCCCTAAGAAATTCTCAGTTCATGAAGAAATTTATTGCAGTACTGTTTGTAGTAGCTGAAACTGGATAAGTGAAAAGTTATATATGCACACTACAGAGAGCTATGCAGCGATCAGATAGATGAACTAGAAAAACAGACCAACACAGACCAAATTTTGGGAAAAAATGGTAGGAAATTGAGCAGGATATATGACAGTACTATTTTTAAAAATTAAAAATCAATAATTTAAGCTTTAAAAATAACCCACAAATTCAAGGATAGATGGCAAACATGTCAAATATATTAGAGCAGTTGCCTTTGGGAAGAATTAAAAACAAGTATGGAGAGTAGAGATTAAAAGAATAAAAACAAGTATGGAGAGTAGAATAAATAAGTGGGCAGTGCCTGTGGCTCAAAGGAGTAGGGCACTGGCCCCACATGCCAGAGGTGGCGGGCTCAAACCTAGCCCTAGCCAAAAACTGCAAAAGAAAAAAAGGAATAAATAAGAGGAGGGCCTTTGACACCCAGATGATGACATTGACTATAAACTAAGGCTATAATGAACTCAGTCTCCTGCCCATGAGGTATAGAAATGTTTAAGTCAGTATTGTGTTACACTGGCCAAATACAAAGAAAATGTTGGTACCCTCAAAGTCAACAGTTAGAGAAGAGGTGTGGGGAAATTATCAAATAAGCCCATCTCTAGATGAAAATTCTAAGATACTAAGGGAAAAGAGAGAAAATGAGAAGTAACCAGTAGGAGCCATAGTGTGACCCACAGTAAATTTTAAAGAAAGCAGGTCTGTAAGTATTTGAATGATTAAGAAAAGGATCTAAGACCTTGATGGAGGTCAAAGGAATAAAAATTCTTTACTAATGAACGAAAAAGAAAACAAGAAAGCAGGATTCTAGATGATGTAGAGTAGGACATGATTCATAGTACCAGTAAATATAGTACATTCCCTTCTAAAAAGTCAAACAAAGAAGAAAGAACTGGTATGGGGAGGGGCCCTAAACAGGAATAGCATTTAGATATCCGAGGGGGCTATATCAGTTCTAGGCAAGCAGTTCTACAAGTATAGAAATGAACCAGGAAAGTCATGCTAATGGCATGTCAACGTTGCCAGCCTCTCCCAGTGTACCTGAAGGTGAGCTGCACTGCTCAGTGTGCTCCGGGTTCCCTGCTCACCTGAGTAGCTCTGACAGGGGGGCCTATCATCCACCTCGCATGGCTCTTCTCCTTGTTCCAAGCTGAAGATAACTTCCGGTTTGGGGACTTGATACCCTATTAATGGGAAATGATAGAGGCCTGGGTTTCAGAGGCCATACAATAAGGCATTCCATTTGTCTTCCAGAAAAGTTCACTGTAAACAAAGTATACTCACAACACCTAAAAGAGATTATTGAAGACACAGAATAGGTTCACCACCCATAGCACAGTGGTTATGGTGCTAGCCATGTACACTGACATTGGCGGGGTTGAACCTGGCCTGGGCCAGCTAACAACCAATGACAACTGAAATAAAAAAAACTAGCTGGGTGTTGTGGCATGTGCCTGTAGTCCCAGCTACTTGGGAGGCTGAAGCAAGAGACTTGCTTGAGCCCAAGAGTTGGAGGTTGCTGTGAGCTGTGATGCCACAGCACTCTACTGAGGGTGACATAGTGAGATTCTGTCTCAAACAAACAAACAAACAAACAAAAGAACAAAATATGGACAAAACTATTACACACTTCAGATGTCCTGTAGTCTTTAGAAGTTTCAAAAAACCCATCGATTTCAGAAATTAATGAGAAAGAAAATGCAAAATTAGTTATATAGACCCTTAGATACCCAGCAGAGCTATACTTACCCACTGAGATCAAGTTGAAATAGTTTTCCAGCATCACATCCCTGTACAGGCTTTTCTGAGCAAGGTCCAATTGTTGCCACTCCTCCCTGCTGAAGTCTACAGTTACATCCTTGAATGACACTGATCCCTGTAAAAACAAATTCTTATTTAATGTGAGGGATCAAGATTGCAGATGAAAACAAGATATTTAGAACCTTATTTTTAATATGATACAATATACTATAAAGAACTTCTGGCTCAGCGTTTGTGGCTCAAGCAGCTAAGGCGCCAGCCACATACACCTAAGGTGGCAGGTTCAAATCCAGTCCGGGCCCTCCAAACAACAATGATGGCTGCAACCAAAAATAGCTGGGCATTGTGGCGGGCCCCTGTTGTCTTAGCTACTTGGGAGGCAGAGGCAGAAGCCTCACTTGAGCCCAGGAGTTAGAGGTTGTTGTGAGCTGTGATGCCACTGCACTCTACCCAGGGTGACAGCTTGAGGCTCTGTCTCAAAAAAAAAAAATAATAAAAATAAATAAAAGAACTTCTACACCACCACAACAATAGATTAAAAAGTGGGGCAAAGGGTGGCGCCTGTGGCTCAGTGAGTAGGGCACTGGCCCCACATACTGAGGGTAGTGGGTTCAAACCTGGCCCTGGCCAAATCACAACAAAAAAATAGCAGGCATTGTGGTGGGTGCTTGTAGTCCCAGCTACTCAGGAGGCAAGAGAATTGCCTAAGCCCAAGACCTGGAGGTTGCTGTGAGCTGTGACTCCACAGCACTCTACCGAGGGCGACAAAATGAGACTCTGTCTCTTAAAAAAAAAAAATGGGTCAAAGGGCTTGAACAGACACTTCAGAATATAGATAGACAGTCAATATGCACAAGAATATGCACAAGAATTGAATATCACCTGTCACCAGGGAAATGTGAACCCAAACTACAAGGTAGCACCTCAAAACCATGAAGATGTTGAAGAAAATGTCTAAAATTGATGATGATGATGGCTGCACAACTTTGTAAATGTATTAAAAATCATCAAAATGTATACTTTACATGGGCAAATTGCCTAAATATATGAAGGGGAGGGCTTTATTTAGGTACAGCGATTTCCAGGTAGATGCAGTAATTTGTGGCAATCCAGTGCTTCTTTTAAGAGTAACTATAGATGCCAGAAGAAATACTGAAATCACATGCTAAAAGCCCTGAAAAGCTGTGGAGGTAACAAGAAATGCAGGGGCTGCGACTTAGGAGAGGAGCGAACACAAAAGTTTAAGCTGACTGATGTGGCCACTTTGACACTGGGAACATTTACCGATGTGTGGGCAAAAGGTGAAAATCCAGCTTGAAACCAGTAGAGGGCTACACTTGGATGAGACAAAAACTAACAGAACTCAAACACACAGCCATTTTCCCCTTGGGATATTTGCTGAATTCTAGGGCGCATAGGGGCAGAAGACTAAAAACTTAATGTAAACAGCCCCTGCTGTGCAAAGCAAAATTTTAGCATCTGATAAGAAAATATCTACCAAATGGAGGTCTACCAGACACTGAGCAGGTACCAGGAGAAGGTTCTCCAGAGGACAAACTGGGCTCTCAGCAGAAACTGTCAACAGCCAGGGTGAACCAGAGGGAGACTGAGTCTTACCAGAGCTTCAGCCCAGCCTGGATTTAACACAGTGCCTGACTGGATAAAGGTGTTCACTGTTCACTCTATTTGCTGATGCAGAGAAAGAGGAATCTTCCGTGAAGAGAGACTACCATCATCCAGGTCCACTACCATTACAATATTTTGCATACAGTGTTTGAAAGAGTAAAAAAATCCTCCATATACCAAGCAACAAGACCATATAGCCAAAATTGAAAACAAAATAATTCAATAGGAATAGTCACACAGAGAATTGGAGCTAGAAGAAAAGGTGGAGAATTTCATTAGAGAACTGAGATTTATAATAAAAAATCAAATAGAAATTCAAAAATGAAAAAATACAATATCTGAAATTAAGAACGCATTATAATTCTTGGACCATTGAATGAGCAAAGTTGGAAATCACAAAATGAGAACGACACACAGAACAGAAAAAATAGTGTACGAGTCCTTTAAGATACCAGTTGACTACTTTCAGACTACTTTTGCTTGAAAAAGTAAACCCTGATGTGTTTAAGCCCATAATTTTTAGATTTCTGTTATACAGAAATACAAAACTTAACAATTATATTATGGTACTGTATTTAGTCACATAGTTTTATTAAAATAGTTAAACAGAAACTGGGTTGCAATTATAGACTATAAAAGTTTTAAGTAAAAAAATACAGTGTTACATAATAGCAAAAAGGCCAAAGCTCCAGCAAGATATAATTCATACTCTAAATAACATAGAAATATGTAAAACAAGTTGACAAAAATTACATTCAGAAATTGATAAATCCACAATGGCAGAGGGAAATTTTGGTCCAGTTATACCAATTGCTAGATACAGCAACAATATCTATTGTGAATAGGAAAATTTGAGCAAGAAAACTAACAAGCTGGTGACAATGGAGATGACATCCCTACATAAAACAAATCAGCAATACTCAAAAAATTAGAAATTATACAGAACATCTGACCAACATAACTAACAAGACTTTTGTGATATAGATAGAAATCATTCACACCCAGAAAGAGAGCAAGAAAATAAGAAAGAGAATATGTTAGGAAGGTAATTATCTTTTAATTTCAGAAATTATGGCACTAAATGTAACTATATTTTTTCTATTTTGTACTTACAGTTATCATTGTATTAGGAAGTCATATGTGAATGACAATGTGATAATACACACAATGTACATAAAGAATACAAATTAAAAAACAATGCAAACTACAGACAACACAGTTAAAAAAAGAAAGAATGAGTCTCCAATTCACAAAAGAAGAATGTACATGACAACAAATTTCTGAAAAACTGTTTAAACACATTAGTTACCAGGGAAATGTGAATTAAAAGCACAATGGGATATCTTTGTGAACTCCCCAAAATGGCTAAACTGCAAAAATTGGTAACAACAAGCAAGGTAAGGATATAAAGTAATGAGAATACCTAAATACTACTGTTAGGAATACAAATTGGCATAGCCAATTTGCAAAATTGTCTGACATCATGTGCTCAAGTTGGAGAGAAATATCTTTTGAAAGAAATACATGTATTCACAGGAGCATATTTCATAATACATTTTACATTTGACAATAGTAAAGGTTTAAAAATCAATGGAAATAAAACTACAAAGTTTCAGGAAAGCATACAATATACTATCTTTAGTGGAAGAAATATACTTTTTGTAGTTGTTTTTGTCTACATAATGACACTTTTGGCACACACTAAAAAATTAGTGAAGATGTGCTGATGGGAGAGAAAAGTCTGAAGGAGACTCTTCACTACATACTTTTCCCCCCTTATTTTTAAATCATATGATGTATTGCCTACTCAAAATATTAACCTAGAAATATTAGAGAAAATGACAAAACTGGATAGTATTAAAAAGATCATTCAGAAATGATGAAAAGAATCCTTGAAATAAAAAAGGTGTCAGCCCCTGGGACCCCTCTATAAATTTTACTCTATTTCTATTGTCTTTATTTTTTTCATCCCCTTGGTCTCTGCTAAGCACTGGGGACACCCATCGGTTGTATGGGGGCTGGCTCCCTACAAGTACTAATAATGAAATGTTATTTAGACATATCAGAGTAAATAGCAAAAGAATTAGTTAAACTGAGTTCAAAGTGTTTACTTTTGAGAAGCTGGAACCTAAGGGTTAAGAGAACAGATGAAGAGAACAGCTGTTTTTTTTCTAAGAAGACTCAATTTGAGCAAATACAAGTATAACTTTCATGGTATTTCAAATGAAATATTTATTTTTAAAAGTTAAATTTAAAAGACAATGAGGTAATTATGATCGAAGAAAACATATAATAGGCTTAATAGATAAAGTCCCTTATAAAAAAAATCAGTGAAGCAGCTTCCATTCCTGGAAAGATGGCATAGATGCACTTGTCCTGAGTCATCCTGCTTAGCACATCTACAAGCTATAGACATTATTCATACATTAGAAGATTCTGAAAGGTAAAGGAAAACAGGCAAACTGGATGGGGACATCAGAAACCAAGGAACTAAGCAACAGTGAGTTTCCTAAGTCTTTTTTTGCTTCATATACCCCTAACCAAGTGCTAGAAAACCCTTCAGCCCAGAACAATGAGTATGCACAAAAAACAAGGAAGAGGAAAAGGGCAAACTAGACAGACAAAAAAAACTTTTAGACATGGCAACACCAGTGGCTACGTGTGTAGAGCGCTGGCCCCATATACCAAGGGTGGCGGGTTCAAACCTGGCCCCAGCCAAACTGCAACAACAAAAACAAAAAAGCCAACTTTTAGACAAAACCTACCCCAGCCAAACACCACAGATTAAACAACAACAAACTAAGTCAAAGCAGACCCCAATTAGGCCACACATACAAATCACAGGAGTGGCAATTAACACTCAAGAAGCCTTGTGCTGAGACGGACTGATACTTCTGACCATACTACCGTGACAGAAGAAAGGAGATATTTTTTTCTCCTTATCTAGTCTGGAGAGACCTTTTTTCTCTTTAATAAGGTTTAATCATTCTGCATTCCCTAACTCAGCAAAAGCACTCACTCTCCTTAAGAGGGAAGCCCCACCTGGGGCGAGCCTTGCCTACTCAGTGACCTCACAGTGGAGTTGTGCTGAGGGAGGAGAGAAGTTCTGGCAAAATAGCCTCTTCAGTCTTAAAGGGCTCAGGCTTCTAGGCAGTGCATTTTGCACCAAATTTTGGGTTTCTCTGATCCACTTCTCTCCTGTCTTTGTTCCTTTTTGCCCATTATCTGCAATCATTTTCCTAATTCAATTCCTAACCTACTTACAACCAACAAATATTGGTTTTAAGCTTATTAAATCATTATTACTAGCAATGCAAGCACATTAAGATATGACTTTTCCCTTAAGTGCCCATATGTCCATCTGCAAGGAGGCCAAGCGGGAATGCAAGACTTTCATCCCTCTTAGAGATAATGAAGCCCCACCTATCCTGGTAAAGTCAGAGAAGGTAACATGGAGAAGGGAAATGAGGGGCCCCCTCCTTTTTACAGATGAATTAGTGTAACCAGAGGTCTACTGGGGAACCTGAACTACCAACCCCACCCAGCAGTAATGAGGCTTCCATCTCCCCACAGAGTATTAATTGAGTTCAAGTAAGGAACCTAGGAATTTACCCCACCTGGCAGTAGCACAGTAGGTTCTTCTTCCCCACAATGGCAAAGAGGACATCTTCAAGGCATTATGTTATAATGACTATAATACACTGAAAAATCGTCTGTGTAACCAAGAACCAGGAAAACCTCAACTTGAATAAGGAAACAACCAATCTACTGATATTAAAACTGAGGTGACACATGCACAGGAATTGTTTGATAAGGATTTCGAAGAAGTACTCATAAAAATGTTTCAACAAGTAATTATAAACACACTTGAAACAAATGAAAAAAAAAAGTCCCAGCAAATAAATAGGAGATAATGGAGAACTAAAGAAAAATTTTAGAACTAAAAAGTAAAATAACCAATATTAAAAATTCAATGGATGGGTTAAGCAAAAGAATGGAGACAACAGAAGAAATATTCAGAAAACCTGAAAATAAAGTAGAAATAATCCAATCTAAAGAATGAAGAGGCTCGGCGCCTATAGCTCAACTGGCTAAGGTGCCAGCCACGTACACCTAAGGTGGTGGGTTCGAATCCCCAGCCCGGACCCGCCAAACAACAATGACGGCTGCAACCAAAAAATAGCCGGGCGTTGTG
>NW_003852483.1:6981360-7042376 GCF_000181295.1 Otolemur garnettii | reverse complement strand
AAAACATGAGAAAAAAAAAAAATGAACCGAGACCCAGGGACATGCGGGACAATAACAAAAGTTCTAACAATTGTGTCATTGGATTTCCAAAAAAAGAGAAGAAAGGAATAGGGACTGAACAAGTATGTGGAGAAATAATGAATGAAAATTTCTGAAATTTGCCAAAAGACATACACTTACAAAAAGCTGAGCAAATCCCAAATAGGATAAAATCAAAGAAATCCACACCAATAAAGAATCGTACTCAAACTTCTTTAAAGACGAAAAGAAAGAATGTTGAAAGCAGTCAGAGATAAACTACACATTGCCTATAGTAGAAAAACAAGTAGAATGACACTATATGATAGAAAGATCAGTGATTCTCCAAAGATGTTCACATCCTAATTCCCAGAAATTGTGCATATGGTAGGTTACACGGGAAAAAGGAATTCAGGTTCTAGATTAGGATTCTCAACCTTCCTAATGCCATGGCCCTTTAATACAGTTGACGACTCACAGGTTGAGAACTGCTGTTCTAGATGGAATAGAAGTTGATAAATAATTGTCCTTAAAATAGGGAAATTAATTATCCTAAATTATCTGAAGGGGCCCGATATATTCACAAGTATCTTTATAAGTTAAAAAAGGAGGCAGTAAAAGAGAGTAAGAGAAACAGATGTGACTATGGAAGAGTGGTCAGAGAGATACCATGTTAACTGCCCTGAGGATGGAGAAAGGGGCAAGCTAAGAAATGTAGGCAGCCACTAAAAGCTACAAAAGGCATAGAACAGGGGTGTCCAACCTGCAACCCATGGGCCACATGCTGATCTTGTGAGGACTTTTTTTGCTTATCTGTGGTGTCAGATATTATGAGAAATATGCATGGACCTTTTTTTGCTAATCAGCTTTCATTATTGTTTGTATATTTACTGTGTGGTCCTAAACAACTCTTCTTCTCTTGTGCAGCAGAGGAAAAAAAAGTTGGACACCTCTGGCATAAAAATAGGAACAGATTCTTTCCCAGAGCCCATAGTAAGGAATGCAACCCTGCTAGCATCTTGATTTTAGCTCAGTGAGACTCACGTGGCTTTTGAATTATAGAATTATTTAAAAAAGGGTTATTTTAAGCCACTAAATTTATGATAATTTGTTACAGCAGTAACAGAAAACTAATACACAGTTTTATTTATTTTATTTTGTTTTTTGAGACAGAGTCTCATTATGTCACCCTTGGTAGAGTGCCATGGCCTCACAGCTCACAGCAACCTCAAACTCTTGGGCTTAAGTGATTCTCTTGCCTCAGCCTCCCAAGTAGCCGGGACTACAGCCACCCACCACAACGCCTGGCTATTTTTGTTGTTGTTGATGTCATGTTGTTTAGTGGCCTGAGCCGGGTTTGAACCTGCCAGCCCTGGTATATGTGCTGGTGCCCTAACCACTGAGCAATGGCCACTGAGCCTAATATACAATTTTAACTAAGATCAGAAACTCTGGAAGCCATAAGGAAGTAGCACATTTTGAAATGGTAAAAGAAAAAAAAACTCAACTTAAAAATTTATATCAGGCAAAAACATTCTTCAGGATGATAAGAAAATCAAGACATTCTCAGATGAAGAAAAACTAGGAGAATTTGTCATTACTGGACTTATCCTGTAAGAATGGCTAAAGGAAGATCTTGAAACAAAACAGAAATGATAATAGATAAAATCCTGGAACATCAGGGAGAAAGAATGATGGAAAGAGTAAAAATATTGGTAAATACAAAGATTTCCTTTTTCTTCTGAGTGTCCTAAGCTATGTTAGCAATTAGAACAAAAATTATACCATTGCTTGATGGGGTTCTGAATGCATATAGAGAAGATATTAAAGAAATATTTATTATAAACGAGAAAGCATAAAGGACCTTGAAAGGAAGTAAGAGTTCTATACTTCACTCAAACTAATAAAATATAGATAGATACCAGTAGATTTTCATAAGTTGTGTGCAAATACTGAGAGGAACCATCAAACACTTGAAAAAATTATAGATAAATCAAAATGCAATTCCAAAATATGTTCAAATAATCTACAGAAAAACAGGGAGAAAAAGAAAAAAAGAAACAAATGTCTGAAGAAAAAATAGAAAACAAGAAGTAAAATGACAGATTTAAGCCATAACATATCAATAATTATGTTAAATGAACTGGCTTTTTTACACCAATTAAAAGATAGGTGTTGGCAGAAAGGATAAACACACTTGACCCAACTATATTCTGTCTACAATAAGCTCCTTACAAATATAGCAAAATAGACAGGCTAAAACTAAAAGAAATAAAAAATAATGTCAAGCATCATTGACATTCTCTGGGAATTTGTGAGGAATGCAAACTCTTGTATCCCATCCCATACTACTAAGTCAGAATCTGAATTCACATACAAGTAGAGTGTGAGAAGCACAGCTCTGTAAGATGACAACAGAGAACCTGCACTCTGAACATGGTTGCTTTTGAAGACAGTACTCTTACCATCCATGTGAAGATTTTCTCAAACATTAAGAACCAGAAAATCTTTGCCACAGATGAAATAAACTACTTGTCAATAATCTAAACCATGCTCCAATTTCCATTATGGCTATGCCAGAAAGTTCAGACACAATTTTATAGTTCAAAGTTCATAACTGTATAAGAGTGATTCTCAACCTTCCTAATGCTGCGGCCCTTTAATACAGTTCCTGTGGGTTGAGAATGGCTAGTGTAAGACCACATGACTCACATGTTTATATTCCAAACTTGGCTTGGAGTTGATAGTTTCTTTTTCATTTTCTTGGATCTTAGTTTTTATTTTTTATCTATGCCAGTCATCTTACCACATGGATTTAGATACCTCCTAAAATTCACTAAAGATGTAAAAGAAAGCAACAAATAAATTGATGAACAAATAAAAACTCACCAAGGACTTAGTCATTTCTGGCTCTTCTGTGAAAGTGGCAGAGATCTGAGAAAACAGATGAGTAGAGGTACAGATGTGAAGGAGGTGCACAGTGTCACACGTGGATACATACATCATTTAGTGCCCACGCATCTCTTATCCAAAAATATATTTCTAGGACTATATTTATTAAACAAGCATCCCATACCATACTGCACAAAGATTTAAATATGGGAGTTTTACTACAATATGGCTAATAACAAAAAAAAGCCAGAAACATTTTGATATCCAATAATTATGGATTGCTTAAATACTTTATAGACTAACCAAATGATGTAATGTTATATAATATTATTATGCTATCTGACTTCATAGGCCCTTCAAGCTATCACTAACTGGCACCTAACTCCTCTTGCCCACTCATCAGTCTGCTCCAATGTCAATCACTGCACAGACCCCATACCCAGAAGCCATTACGCAGGCCTCAGAATCACTGATGCCCATTTCATGCTGCTCATGGGCCAAATCACTCATCCCTAGACCCTAATCTCAGAGCCTCCAACACCTGATGGTCCTAGCTCTTCAAGAGTCAATCCCATGTCCCTGTTACTGGCCTCCATGCTTGTATTACTACTTACCATGCATCTCTATCCGCCAACCCGAGAGTCCCAATCTTAGGCGCATCTGTACCTGCACGGGGCCTGAGAAAGCACAGACACACCTAGGCCTGTACTATTAGCTTTTCCCACAAAATTCTCCACATGCACAAATAGGAACCCAATCAATGAACAAATTTGAGAAAATTCTTGAATGTTAAGGATAAATTAAAAATCAGAAATATTTCTAAATCTAGAGCACATGTAAAAGAACAGCTTATTTATAAGAAAAAAATGAAGAAAATCAAAAGACTTCTCATCTGCAGTCATAAAGCTAAGTGATAACAGAAATAGAATCTAAAAGACCGCTCCTCTGTTAGGACCAGAGGGACATTTTCAGAAACGAAAGCACTTGAAGAGTATCTCTGTCTTTACTTGAGGAGAATACTCAAAGGGGCATTTCAAATAAATGTAAAATAAATCAGAAGAGAAGTTGTAAATAGGAAAATATCGTTTGGCAATAATTCTTTTTTTTGTTGTTGTCTTCGGTAGAGTGCTGTGGTGTCACAGCTCACAGGCACCTCAAACTTTTGGGCTCGGCTGGGCGCCTGTGGCTCAATCGGCTAAGGCGCCAGCCACATACACCTAAGGTGGCAGGTTTGAATCCCCAGCCCGGGCCTGCCAAACAACAATGATGGCTGCAACCAAAAAATGGCTGGTGCTGTGGCGGGCGCCTGTAGTCCCAGCTACTTGGGAGGCTGAGGCAGGAGACTTGCTTGAGCCCAGGAGTTGGAGGTTGCTGTGAGCTGTGAAGCCATAGCACTCTACCCAGAGGGATAGCTTTGGGGTCCGTCTAAAAAAAAAAAAACAAAAAAACTCTTGGGCTCAAGTGATTCTCCTGCCTCAGCCTCCCAAGTAGCTAGGTGCAGGCACTGAACAAAACACCTGGCTATTTTTAGAGATGGGGTCTTGCTGTTGCTCAGGCTGGGCTCCAACTCCTGAGCTCAAGCAATCCACCCACCTCCACCTCCCACAGTGCTAGGATTACAGGTGTGAGCCACTGAGGCCAGCCCTGTTTGGCAATAATTCTTGTAAAAGAGATATAATTATCAAAAAATATAACGTGATGATGTGATAAGATAGAAAATTTATAATATCCTATGATAAAACATTCCTAACTATCTCAGGAAAAAAAAAAAAACCCAGAATTTATACGGGGTGTAGAATGGAAACAATGAACAGAAATTTAGTCAATGAAAGTATAAAAGGGAAAAGAAGCAAAAATAAAAAGAGTTCAGTCATAAACATAAAATGGAAGGCATTAAATCAGGTAAGTAGTTTTACCTCTACACTAAGCTACAGAGGTAGAATACTCCTATCAACAGAGACTATAGGTTGGATTTTGAAATAAAAAGTATCTATCATTTACAAATAAGTCATCTAAAACAAAGGAGACAAATCATAGGAATATAAAATTATAAAATAAAGTTCTGGGCATATCATCCAAGTGCAATTAAAAGGAAGCAAGGATGACAACATAAATATCAAAGGGGAATTTAGTTAAAAGTCCTTTTTTATTGAAAAAAAGGCTCCTATCATAATAGTATCCTATTTAAAAAGGTGATATAAAATGTGTTAATCCTTAGGTGTATGTATGCCCCCCCCCACTAAAACTAGCAAAAAACCCACAAAGAAATACAAAGTGAATTGTTAAAGTGAGAGATTTTTTTATTGTATCTCTTCCAGAATATGACAAATCAAACAGACCAAAGTGAGGAAAGATACAGAAAATTTGAAAAGTACAAACAAGCTAGATTTAATATAGATAAAGAGAACTTTGCATTATACAAAATATACTCTTTTGCTTATATCCATAAAACTTGGTTTCAAAGAAATCGTGATAAATTTTCAAAACTTGAGACTCGGTGGTCTACATTTTCTGACAATACAATAAAAAATTTTTAAAAGCCCAATTGGAATGTATCACAATAACTTGGTGATGAAGAAACTCTCTTAAATAACACAGGATCAAAATGGAACATCAAATTGAATTTATACATTTCGTAGACAAAGATGTAGTTAGAGAAACTTTACAACTGTAAATGTATCCTGTACACTTATGAAAACAGAGAAAGAACAAAAAATTACATTAAAAAGGGAAAAAAAGAAGAAAGTACCTAAAAGGAAAAAAATAATTAATATAAAAAGAGTAGGGAGTATACACTAAACTAAGAGCTGATATTTGAAAATGCCCAGTAAAATAGGTAAACCTTTGAGATGCCTGCTTTTTATTTTTTAGATAGTAGGGTATTGCTATGTTGCCCAGAATAGATCTGAACTCCAGAGATCAAGGGATACTTCTGCTTTGGTCTCTCCAGGCTGGGTCGGGTATGTGCCACTATGCCTGGCTAGAGGTGCCTGATTTTTAAAAGTGGAAGAATGAATGATATATAAACATAATAATAGGCATGATAAAGGAGATACTAATCTGGATATGAAAGAGGACAAAAATGGAAATGGAAATGGAAACTTATATGCGACCCCATGGAGATATATTTTTTAAATTCCTTACAAAATATATCATGATTAGTCAGAAACTAAAATGTAAACAGACTGGTAAGCATAGAAGAGAGAGGAAATCAGTTAAGATCTACATCACTCACCTCTCAGATCCCTCCTTATTCGGTCTCCACAATTATCCTCCCCAACAGATTCCACAGTCCGCCCTCATTCCGATCGCATATTGGACCCCACAGTCCGTCCTGACTCCGCCTGCAAATCTAGATACATCACTCCAGCCCCCATTATTCCAACCACTGATCGCTCTCATCACTGACCCGATAGCTCAGCACTAAGATCAAAGACCCTTCATGACTCAGCTCATAGATGCTCCCATTTCTGCACTCCCTGCTTCTCCCCTTTGCTCTTTCAGGACTGTGGTCATTTGCCTCGGGCGGTGATTAACAGTCTTAAGAACTAAAGCAGGACCTACTCCCTTTTGCTTCCTAGCACCAGAGGGACTTAGCGCAGCGTGCCTGGGTGTGCGCATGCTCAGCAGAGCCTTCATTGACAAAAGTTGCCAGTAGTTAACATGGCGCTCTGCTTAAAACCCTTACCCATTCAGTGGCTTAAGCTTGAGGCCACTATGGCGGCGCCCATGCAGACACTTTGGCCTGTGGGCGCTCATGTTGCAGTGATGTAGCGATTGTGGGGCTGGGAGGTGTGAGAAGTGAAGGAACCAAGCGGCGGTATGTTGCCTTGTATTAACCTAGGACTTAATCAAAACCTGTCACCCCAGTCGCCCACAGTCTTTTCCCGGTGTCTCTGTGGACTCAAGGACACTATCCACTGCCAGGAACTAATCAAAATCGTACAGAAGGCTGTACTCTCAACACAATGGAACCAAACTAGAAATGAATACAGAAAAATAACAGGAAAAGCTCCAAACACTTGAAAACACAATGCTAAATAATTTATAGTTCAGCGAGGTAGTCTCAAAGAAATTTCAAAAATACCTTGAAATGAATAAAAATGAAAACATAGCAAAATTTGTGGGATGTGGCTAAAACAGTAATGAAAGGAAAGTTTATATCAGCAAAAGCTTACAGTAGGAAGAAAGCAACCCCAAATCAATAACTGAGTTCCTACCTAAATAAACTAGAAAAGAAAGAGGAAAATAAACCCAAAGCATTCAAAAGAAAGAAAAAATAAGTATAGGAGCAGAAATCAATGATTTTGAAAAAGAAAAATAGAGAAAAATCAATCAAATGAAAGCTGTTTCCATAAAACAATCAGTGAAGTTGATAAGCCTATAGAGGGGACAAAATGAAAGAATGGAATAGGAGATGCCACTATGGACCCTGAAGACATCAAAAGAATAAAAATGAATACTGTGAACAAATCTACAAACATAAATGTGACAACTTAGACAAAATGTATCAATTCCTCAAAAAGCACAAATTCTTTTACAATATGGTGTAGGCCTATAATTGAAATGATAATTTAAAATACCTGAAAAAGAAGTCTTGAGGCCCAGAAGTCTTAATTAGAAAATTCTAACAGACATTTAAAGTTTAACACAAATACACACAATTTCTTCCAGAATAAAGGAACACATTCCAACTCATGTTATGAGGCCAGCAATACTCTAATACCAAAACTAAAGACAGTACAAGAAAAACAAAGAAGATGACTAGAGATCAATAATCTCTCTGAATATAGATGGAAAAAAATCCTTAACAAAATATTAGCAAAAAGAATTCAACAATTTTAAAATAATTTCAAACTTATGAACAAGTGATGTTAGTTCAGGAGTGAAGAGCTGTTTCAATATTACAAAAAGCAGTGTAATCCACCATCTTACATGCTAAAGATAAACATATTAATTGATGCAGAAAAAGTATTTGACAAAATTCGACACTCATTTATATATTTTTAAAAAACTGCCAGAAGTAGGAACAGAGAGAAACTTCCTAATCTGATAAGTTAAAAAATAAATAAATTGTGGCTCCTGTAGTCCCAGCTGCTTGGAAGGCTGAAGCAAGAGAATCGCTTGAGCCCAAGAGTTTGAGGTTGCTGTGAGCTGTGACCCAGACAGCTGATAAGATTCTCTTCTTGACCAAACTCTAGTCAGGCGCCTCTGAATTCTCTTTTCTTTTCTTTTCTTTTCTTTTTTTTTTTTTGACAGAGCCTCAAGCTATCCCCCTGGGTAGAGTGCTATGGCATCACAGCTCACAGCAACCTCCAACTCCTGGGCTCAAGCGAGTCTCCTGCCTCAGCCTCCCAAGTAGCTGGGACTACAGGCGCCTGCCACAGCGCCGGCCATTTTTTGGTTGCAGCCATCATTGTTGTTTGGCGGCCCGGGCTGGGGATTTGAACCCGCCACCTTAGGTGTATGTGGCTGGTGCCTTAGCTGCTTGAGCCACAGGCGCCGAGCCTGAATTCTCTTTTCAACTAAACCCTGGCTTTGGCCTTCTGTGTATTTTCCAATTTTAGCAAGAAACCTGCTAAGTCAATTGAGCCAAAATCCCCTATCCTGATATCTGATCACCATTGATACCTAATTGAATGCCTCATCCTCCACTATCTACAGGTAATGTCCGATGACTCTAGCCTGCCTTCAGCCAGGATCTTGTTATGGTGATTTAGCCAAAATATCTCTTACCCTTGATATCCCCTCTCAGTAATTTTCATCCACTTACCACTCCTCCCTCCTCTTCTGAGGCTATAAAATCTTCACTTTTCCTTGTATTCCAACCTGAGTCCAATCTCTATCCTCTACTGCAAAATTTCATTGCAATAATCCCTATATCTATTGCAGTAGTCCCTCTGAATAAAATCTGCCTTACCATTCTTTAATAAGTGTCATGAATAATTTTTTCTTTAACATGGCTCAATAAAGTAAGTTGGAAGCAGAAAGATAAATTGGGAGGAATTGTTGTACCCAATTTTTACACTTCTTATATTCCTGCCGAAATCAAGACAGTGTAGTATTGGTGGAAGAACAGATGTTCAAAGGAACAGAATTGAGAATCCAGGAATAGATCCATATGAATATTAATTACAACCAACCAATATTTGACAATTCAGGTGCACCAACTGAATAGTACAGGGATGGTCTTTTCTAATAAATGGTTCTACAGCAATTAGATATTGTTTATTTATTTTTCCAGGGTTTCTTTTTTTTTTTTTTGGCCAGGGCTGGGTTTGAACCCACCACCTCCAGCATATGGGGCTGGTGCCCTACCCCTTTAAGCCACAGGCACCACCCAGCAATTAGATATTCACAGCCAAAATGATAAAATTAAATCTAATCTCTCACACTTTATGCAATGAAAAAATTGATCAAAGATCTCAATGTAAATGTAAAAATATGAATGAAATTAAACTTTTTATTACTTATTTTTTTAGAAATGAGAGTCTTGCTAGATTCTCCAGGCTGGGCTCAAACTCTTGAGCTTAAACAATCCTTCCACTCAACCTCCCAAGCAGCTGGGACCACATGAACTGTGTCTGGTTCAAAATACGAAATTTCATGACAAATTCTTCAGACCTAAAACTTGGTGAACAATTCTGTTCCTTCTTTTCTTTTCTTTCTTTCTTTTTTTTTTTTTTGAGACAGAGTTTTGCTCTCTCCTGTGCTGGAATACAGTAACTCAAACACAGCTCACTATAACTTCACACTCCTGGGTTCAACAATCCTTCCACCTCAGCCTCCTGAGTAGTTGGGACCACAGGTATGTGCCACTATGCTTTTCTAATTTTAAAGTTTTTTGTAGAGATGGTGTCTCACTATATTGCTCGGGTTGGTTTTGAACTCCTGGCCTCAAGTGATCCTCCTGTCTCAGCCTCCCAGAGTGCCGGGATTATAGGCATGAGTCACCATGCTCAGTCTAATTCTTAGACAGGAAGACATGTCACCAAAAAGCACAATCACTTTTGCAAAATGATTAACTGTACTTTGTCCACATGTAAAACTTTTGTCTTGCATAATATCCTGTTAACACCATAAGAGAGACTGAAAACTGGAAGAAATGGGTTGTTTCTACCTTCTGGCTATTGCGAAATCTGCTCTTAACATTGACGTACTAGTATCTACTTAAGTCCCTGCTTTCAGTTGTTTGGGGATATATACCTAGAAGTGGAGTCACTGGATTGTATGATAATTCTGTGTTTAACTTTTTGAGGAAGTGCCTGTTTTTACACAGTGACTACAGAATTTTATATTACTGCCAGCAATGCACAAGGGTTCTAATATTTCCACATCTTCACCAATATTTGTTTTCTTTCTTTTTTTTGATAATACACATTCTACTGGATGTAGAATTGTATCTCATTGTGGCTTTGGGTTGTGTTTCCCTGATAATTAGTGACATTGAGTATCTTTTCTTGTGCTTACTGACCACTTGTATATGTTTTTTGGAGAAATACCTATTCAAACCTTTAGCTCATTGTTCAATCAGATTTTGTTGTTCAGTTGTAGGAGTTCTTTATGTATTCTGCATCTTAATCCCTTATCAGATATATGATTTGCAAATACTTTCTCACAAACTGTGAGTTGCCATTTCACCCAGTTGATAAGTGTCATTTGATGCACAAAGTTTTTCATTTTGATAAAGTCCAATTTATCTGTTCTCTTGTATCATGTGCTTTTGGTTATATCCAAGAAATCATTACCATGTCCAGTGTCATAAAACTTTTTTCTATGTTTTCTTCTAAAACTTTATAGTTTTAGGTCTTATATTTAGGCCTTTGGTACATTTTGAGTTAATTTATGTATATAGTATAAGGCAAGAGACCAACTTCTTAACATATAGATGTACTGTATTCAGTTTTCCCAATGATATTTGTTGGAAAGTCATTATATGGGCGCCCACCCCATATACCGTGGGTGGAGGATTCAAACCCTGCCCTGGCCAAACTGCAACAAAAAGCCAGGCATTGTGGTGGGCACCTATAGCCCCAGCTGCTAGGGATGCTGAGGCAAAAGAATTGCCTAAGCCCAAGAGCTGGAGGTTGCTGTGAACTGTGACGCCACTGTACTCTACCTAGGGTGACAAAGTGAGACTGTCTCTTAAAAAAGAAAAGAAAAGAAAAGTCTTTACACATTAAATGATCTTAGTTCTTAGCACCCTGGTTGAAAATCACTAAACCATATTTCCAAGGGTTTATTTCTGGGCTTTCTAGTCTATTCCTTTAGGTTGTATGTCTCTCTTTATGGCAGTACCATACTGTTTTGATTGCTATAGTTTTAAAGTTATTTTTGAAATCAAGAACGTGTGAATACAACTTTATTCTTCTTTTTCCAGATTGTTTTTACTATTTAGAGTCACTTAAGATTTTATGTAAATTTTAGGATGGATTTTTCTATTTCTGCAAAAAAATCATTAGGATTTTGATAGGGATTACATTGAACTTCTGAACTTATAGATTGCTTTTGGTAGTACTGACATCTTAATAATAATAAGACTTTGAATCCATGAACACAGGATTTTTTTCTATTTATGTGTCTTTTTCTTTCAGCAATGTTTTGTAGTTTTTATTTAAAAAGTTTTCGCCTCCTTGGCTAATTTTATTCCTATGTATTAAATTATTTTTGATGCCCTTGTAAGTGGAATTGTTTTCTTAACTTCCTTTAGACTATTTCTGGTATAAGCTGTATTTCCTGCATAAACATCCCTCAGCTATTGTTTTCTTCCTCCCCCTAGCTTGATAAGGCTGGAAATCCATCGCGGTGATGAATACAACACAAAGAGTTCCAAATGGGTTAAATGTTAGGCACTGAGACTTAGTTTTCCTCATCTGTCAAATGGGCCATGTGACATGTTGCATACAGAACCTGTTACCCGCGGCTTCCCATCTGGACCAGTCCCCTGGTCACTCTAGGTCCCACGAGTTTGTTCCTACAGCCTAACTGGACAGTGATGAGGGAAGCAGCCCCACCCCGCGGCCTCTCCAGTGGGTCCCTCACCACATCCCCAGCCAGTTTTGACTCTCACATAACCCAGGTAAAGGGTTATGTCTTCATCGGCAAGCGAGGAAACCAAGACTCAAAGCGACGGGCTCTGGTCCCCCACAGCCCTACTGAGCGCCAAGCCGCAGGTGAATCCGCACCTGGGGCACTTGCCGCAGGTGAATCCACCGTGCGCGCGGACGGCTGTGAAGCCCGCGCCTGGCCTCTGTCCAGAGCCCCGACCCCGCAGCCCGCGGTCCCCCGCCTGCCTCACACCGCCCAGTCCTGCTCCTGCCAGCCAGTTGTCTGATCTCTGCGGGTCCTCCCACAGCTGGCTCCCGCAGGCGCCCTCCGTAGCCTTTGGTCGAGTCTCCGCCGGCGGCTTTGACTCGATTTCGCCGTCTTCTATTCCAGTACTTTTTTGCAGTTCTCAATCAGAACTTCTTCCAGCCGGAATACAGACCCAAATCGACCTTTTCCCTATTCTGCACTCCCGCAGGAGAGAATTTCTGAGTTCCGCAGGCCAGCCAGCCAGTTAGGAGAAACACCTCCTCATTATGGCCTTCCCCGGAGCAGAGTTAGGAAGTGCAAGCCGCCATCTTGTCCTTCAGTCTGAGCAGCAGGCGGGTGCCATATTTGTTAATGGCAGGCGCGGGCCTCAAGACCACAGTGAGCATGCGCAGCCAGGGCTGGGCGGCCCCACAGTCCTGACGTAACGGAGAGATTCCGGAAGTTCACCTAATTTTAAGAGCTGGTTATTTTGGACAAGACCTCTGAGATTAGAGAATCTTATTTGCTAATAGAGAGACTGTATGTGCGGTTAGTAACGTGTCTTTGGGCCTGGAACTGGGGCTATGTAGGGTAACAGAAGGGCCATCGGCGGACGAATCTCTGGGGACTGTGGTGATGTTTCTAGGGTTTGAAGCTGGGAGGAGGTGGGGTTGGTGTGGGGTCCCTGCGGGGAGGAGTCGGAGGATGGTGAGTGTCACAGAGCAGTGGTAGAGACTCTTCGTGTTGAGATCGCCAGTGGAGGTTTTTTTTTTTTTTTTTTTTTTTAATGAGTTTAGTGATGCTATTTGCCATGTTTAAATAATTTGAAGTTTTTCCCAGTTACAACCGTCTCGTAGGTAATGACATTTTAAGAAAATGACAGGTCTTCCGAGTTCTAGTGAGAGGTGGGCAGGAGTCGTTTGCTAGCGCCTGGAAAATTCTTGGCATTTCTTTGGAATTAAGGTATATTTCTGCCGAGGTGACCCTTAAGTGAGTGCACCAGGGTGTCTACCTACTGGATCCAATCACTACTAGTTCTTGTAGGGGCCCTTCAGGTCGGCATTGACATGTCCTATTTTAATGTGTCCTTTTAATGCTGTGTCACATAGGGGTATCCCTTTAATAGCCCAGTTTGCTGTTACCTCTCTGCCTGATCACATGGCTAGGCCATTGACCACCATGGAAGAGTCAGTAAAAACCCCAACATAGGGGCCCCTGTCATTGTTCACTTCTTTCATCACAAGAAGGAACACGGTGTGCATCTTATCTCACTGACTTATTTGTTCTTAACTTTGCAATCAGTTTTCCCATTCATTGGTAAAAGTGGAGTGGCCTTTGGATCTTGGAGCTGCCATCTGTAAACAGAGCAGCTCTGTCATGTTCAATTGAGAGCTGTTAATAGAGTACTATTCATGTGGCCATAGATATGGCACATTCTCAGGGGTGCCAAAGCTAGTCCTAGGGGAAAGGAGAATACCTGCATGTGAATACTGTGACTACCTCTTTGCATTTACTCAGTATCATGATCCTACATAAACCATTTCTATTTTATTATGGAACTCTTTCTTTCTTTTTTTTTTTTTGAAGAGACAGAGTCTCACTTTGTCGCCCTTGGTTGAATGCTGTGGCATCACAGCTCACAGCAACCTCCAGCTCCTGGACTTAGGTGATTTTCTTGCTTCAGCCTCCCGAGTAGCTAGGCCCACAACTTTTGTTGCAGTTTGGCTGGGGCTGGGTTTGAACCTGCCACCCTCTGTATATGGGGCCAGCGCCCTACTCACTGAGCCACGGGCACTGCCCATATTATGGAACTCTTATTGGAGTTTTTCTCTGACATTACCCAAGTCATTATGGGTGTGTCAGATTTCAAAATTACTTTATATCATTCAGTCTTTGGGGGCAGTTTCAATTAATGCATAATGGCAAGTTAGTAATTGCCAAAGAGCATGCATTGTATCACTGCTTCTGGAAATTTTCTTGTCTCAAATCTCAGTGGTCACCACTGGGTGGCACTCATGAGCTTTTGCCATAAGCACTTATCTGAGTAAGTGCTCCTTGTGCCATCTGTTGTACAGAGAATTTGTTAGTTCCAGGACTCTAGCTTCTAACATGTCATTAATTAAAGTGAAAATCTCTTTGCCTACCAGATATTTTGTGCTGTTCCAAATTAATAACCTGTGTAGGCTTGGTCAGCTTACTACTGTGTGTCTACTTAACACTGGCCAAAAGGTGAACTTAGATGTCGTAAGTTTTATTATACTAGGTAGGGGAAGTGTCCCTTAGTTAGACAAAGTAGCCATCTAAAAAGAAGCTACAAAGGAAAACGGTTTTCCTTTAAAGATTCGCACATAGAGCACTTCTGGTGCCAAATGTTTGGGGACTTTTCCCCACACTAATTCTCCAATTCTGTGGACACCAACTGGGTGTCACAATTTAGTGATGACACAAACTACCTGGAATTGGTGTAGATTCAAGGTAAAGTAAGGGCTCAGTCCCACAAGACTGCCTCCTTTTATTTAGATGCCAGTTATGAGCATTGGTGCCCAGGTTACCTATATTTCTGCTTGAGTTGGCTACAAATTGGGGGTTCAATAATTTGCTTTGACAGCTCATAGAATTCAAGGAACACTTATGGTTACCAGTGTATTATAAAGGATACAGAAGAGCAGACAGATGAAGATATGATAAAGGATACTGAAGAGCAGACAGATGAAGAGATACATAGGATAAAGTCTGGAAGGATCCTAAGCACAGGAGCTTCTGTCCTCATGAAGTTGGGTTGTTTCCCCCTCCTAGAAATTCTCTAGAGTCTTTTTGGGATTTTTGTGAAGGCTTCATCATACAGGCATGATAAAATATTAACTCAATTTCTAGTCACTTACCCTTTCTTTGAGGATAGGGGTTAGGGCTGACAGTTTCAAGCTTCTAATCATGGACTGGTGTTTCTGTTGACCCTCCACCCCCATCCTGAAGCTATCCAGAAGTCATCAAGGGTCATCTTGGAAAAAAAGATGCTCCTCTATCACTTAGGAAATTCCAAAAGATAGGAGAGCTATATCAGGAACCAGGGTCTAGGACCAAATATATATGTAGTATTTCTTATTATATCACAATATTCCATTAATATATTCAAGTAAATGAGACATAATCACTTTGTACAAAGTCTGTTCAAACATCCTAGTTCTTTTTTTTTGAGACAGAGCCTCAAGCTATCCCCCTGGGTAGAGTGCCATGGCATAACACTCACAGCAACCTCCAACTCCTGGGCTCAAGCGAGTCTCCTGCCTCAGCCTCCCAAGTAGCTGGGACTACAGGCACCCGCCACAACGCCTGGCCATTTTTTGGTTGCAGCCATCATTGCTGTTTGGCAGGCCCGGGCTGGGGATTCGAACCCGCCACCTTAGGTGTATGTGGCTGGCGCCTCAGCCGCTTGAGCCACAGGCGCTGAGCCCAAACATCCTAGTTCTTATGCAGACATTTATTTTAATCTCATCAACCACTACGTCTCTCATTCTAACTGTAGCTCCTGTTGGGACATCACCACTAGGTTTTAGAATCACACAACATTGGAGTCTCATTTCAGGGAGTCCAAGGAAAGTTCTCTACCCCCTGGCCATTTTCCCCACATGTGTGCCAATGGCCTGGGGTCCAATGCTGGTGTTTGGTCAAGAAACCCTTACCCTTTCCTTAATCCTTACTCTGACTAATTTGCTGGACTGTTGTCCTGAGCAATTTGAAGTTAAGTTTGTCATCTTTGCCTTCCAGCTTTAAAAATTTTTCCAAACTAGAGTAAGTCTAGTCTCTTGGTTTAGGGTCTTGAATTTTGGGGGACTGTCAGGGGCTACCATCAGTTTACTTAACCTCCAGTAGTGCTGCATTAAGATCTTTGTTTTATCTCTATCAATATGTTCTTTACTTATCTCATTTCTAATTAACTGTCTAAAAATTTCTACCTTTGGGGCATAAGTCTTGTAACTCTTTGTTTCCCCTCATCTTTTGTGAATCACTCTATTTTCTGTTGTTTCAGTATTATTATTTCTATCCCCTTTGGTAGAAGCCCTGAGGCTAGCGATTAAGGCTGGGATTGTCTGAAATCTGAGGTTGGCACAGCATCAGGATCTGACCCAATATGCTCCTTATTTCATGTTAGCTATTATAGATAATAACCAAGGGATTGTATATTTAACTTGGTTCTTGTTATTTTACATTTTATTATGTAACTAGTGAGGCAACTTTTTGAGAGTTGGTTCTATCATTTCTAAATTCCATTGGTAACTTTTGCCTCTGTTAATGATTGTGGCACAGCTGTTGCTTTACATGATGGGTGTTGCTGTTAGGGTCTCACGGAAAAGCGATGTCATGAAGAGTAAGCACGCTTATTGAAATTGTGTTTTAAATAAAGGTGACCATCTGCTCGCTCAGGCAAAATGGCCAGCTTCTTTATTTGCAGTTGGTTTATATAGGGAATCTTGTGCATGCGCACTATACAGCAATGACCTCATTAATATTCATTAAAATCCCTCTGCACATGCACATCGGACATCCATGAATTCATTCTGCACATGTGCATTGGACATCAATGACTTCATTAATCCATTTAAACATCTTGTGACTACCCGTCTTGTAAGTAGCTCCTTCCTAGTAATCTGATAATCCACCCAACATACACCTTTAAGCATAATCCTTTCAATATAACCTGGTTTAACATAACTTAATGGAGAACACGTTGTTAGCTATTACTTCTTTTGTTCTTATTTGATGAAGCCTGAGATTATGGAGGAAAGACGGTTTGAAAGTCTGTCCTACTGACCTTGCTATTTGGAGGAAGTTGCTTCGATCTTTAAAACAGGCATAATTAAGAAACTTCTAGAGCATACAGAAATTTGTGTGCAAACCTCTGCTCCCATGTGAGCCTTAAGTCAGGGGGTTTTTACACCTGCAACCGACCAGGCTGACCTTAGGTCAGGGGGTTATTAGGCCCACAACCAACCCGGCCATATGAGATTCTGCCTCCATTTCTCACAAGTATACCTGCACAAAGTCTTTTCACTGCTCTCTCTCAAATAGCTTTTTTGGCCAGAGGCCTACAGGCCTTTTGCCTATAATGGGTGACCTGGTAGCTATCCAGAATTCAAAGATTTATCAACCCCCTACCGTGTCATTCATCTCTTCCGCAAACTATGCTTTTGCCATGTTTCAGTGAGTCAGGATCATTCTAGCAAATCCTACTTTTCTGATGCCAACTATATTCAGTTTTCTTAATACCACCTTCAGGTTTAATCAGTCAGTGGAAGGACTCATAGAACTTAGAGTAGCTGTTTAACAGTTAATAACAGTGAAAGGCTACAAATTAAAATCAGCAACGGTAGGGGATCGGTGCCTGTGGCTCAAGCAGCTAAGGCACCAGCCATATACACCTGAGCTGGCAGGTTTGAATCCAGCCCGGCCTGCCAAACAACAATGACGGCTGCAACCAAAAAATAGCCGGGCATTGTGGCAGGCGCCTGTAGTCCCAGCTACTTGGGAGGTGGAGGCAGGAGAATCGCAAAGGGCAGCGCCTGTGGCTCAAAAAAAGGGTAGGGCGCCAGCCCCATATTCTGAGGTGGCAGGTTCAAACCAGCCCCCCCCCCAAATCAGCAAAGGTAAAAGGCACATAGAGCAGAGTCCTGTTGTCCTCTCCCAATGGGTTGTATGGAAAGCATTTAATTTCCCAGTGATAACGTGACAGGTTGTATAGAATATTCTGGAACAGAGGAGCTCAACCAAGGTTTGTGCACAAGATTTTTATTGGGGGTCTGTCATTGTGTGACATAACCTCCTCAGTCTTTAGCCCCTCCAGCAGTTAAACTGATAGAGTGGTCAAAGCCCCCCACGTCCTATAATAAATCATATTGCTAGCAGGGTAGCACAAACTATCCAGCATGGCCATGGCTATACAAAGATACTCTTATCAAGCAGGATAATCCAAGAGTTTAGAGGATTCCTGTCTCTATAAGCCAGTCAAGGGCCAATCATTTCTTTGGCATGTGCAGAGTTTGAAAACCTAAAACCTGAGTTAGCTGCTTACTGCTCCATTTGATGAATTGGTGATCCTTTCTCCAAATCAGTTTTACATATTTGTGTGGGTCTACTTCTGCGTTCTCCTTTCTCTTCCATTGATCTTTGTGTCTATTCTGTCACCAGTATCATACTGGCTTGATATTGTAACTTCAGAGGGAGTTTTAAAGTTAAAAAACAAAATCTAACATAAAACATACACTGGATCTGTATTTTGAAAATACAAAATCTGAGGAAAGAAATTTTAAAAGGTTTAAATAAATGGAAATATATGCCACATCTTTGGATTGGATGACTCAACATAGTAAAGATGTCAGTTATCTTTAAATTGATCTATAGATAAATTGCAATATCAGTCAAAATCCCAGTGTATCTTTTTGTAGATATTCTAAAATATATATGCAAAGTTGGGAAAACTAAAATAGTGTAAACAATTCTGAGAAAGTAGAATACAGAAGATTCACATACTGGGATTTTAATCTATAGTTCAGTTAAGGATAACTGAGATCTTTCCTATGCCAAATCGGTGAATCCAAAACTGCGGTATGTCGTGGCATGTTTCTCCATTTGTTTAAATAAAATGTCTTTCCTTGGACTTTTTAGTTTTCAAAATACAGATCCAGCTTTGTGTTACATTTATTCCTAAGTATTTAACTTTTGGGAAACTATTATAAATGACATTTTAAAAAGTTTTCATGAGTATAATTGTGATGCATGTGTTACTTAGTTCAATGTAAGCATTTCACATTGTATATCGAAGTAGTACCCTGAACCCCATAAATGCGTCAATGTACAAGTTATGATTTAATAAAAAATAATGAAAAAAATAAAAGGTTTTCATTACCAGTTATGATTTTTCTGTCAAGAATTTGTATCCTGAGACCTTGCCAAATTCACTTATTAGTTCCACAAGTTTTTCTCATAGATACTTTGGGATTTTTTTCTACACAGAAAGTTATGTCATTTGTTAATGAAGACAGTTTTATTTCTTCCTTTCCAACTTCTGTACTTTTAATTTGTTTTCACTGGAGTGGCTAGTGCATCTTGTACATTATAATGTTAAATAGGAGTCATAAGAGTAACTTTTTGTCTTTTTTCTAATCCCAGGGGAAGACATTCAGTCTTTCAAAGTTATAGAATTTTTATAGGTACCTTTTATCTAGTTGAGGAAATTCCCTCAAAATATTTAGCTGAGAGTTTATATCACACTTGGGCATGGGATTTTGTGAAATGCTTTTTCTGCAGCACTCGATATAATGTGTGGTCTTTCTTTTTTAGACCATGATTACAGTGATAGATTTTCAATTAAGGACCTAACCTTGTATTCCTAGAATAAATCCCATTTGGTTGTAGTGCATTATTCTTTTTATTTAAATCTTATAAAATTTGTAATTTTTATATATTACTGAATTTGATTTCCTTAATTTTTTGAGTATATTGTATTTCTATTCACTAGAGATATTGGTCTAGAGTTTTCTTTTTTTCTCTTTGTACTGTCATGGGTGTGGGGATCAGAGGAATATTGTCCTCATAATGTGAGTTAGAACATGTGTTTAAAATATATATATTAAGTTTCTGCATTGCTTAGGAACCTGTACATATATAATAAAGCAGAAAGGGAAATACAGGAATAATGAGGACTAAATTCAAGTTAGCACCTTTGAGGAAGATAAAGGGATAAATTGGAGAGGGCTATTCAAGGGGTTCCAATCATATTTTCTTTCTCTCTCTCTCTTTTTTTTTGAGACAGAGTCTCACTATGTTGCCCTCAGTAGAGTGCTGTGGCATCATAGCTCACAGCAACCTAAAACTCTTGGGCTTAAGCGATTCTTTTGCCTCAGCCTCCCAAGGAGCTGGGACTATAGGCACCTGCCACAATACCTGGCTATTTTTTTTTTTTTGTCATAGTTGTCATTACTGTTTAGTGGCATGGGCCGTGTTCGAACCCGCCAGCCCTGGTGTATGTGGCTGGTGCCCTAACCACTGGCCTATGTGTGCCAAGCCCCAGTCATATTTTCAAGGTAGGATGTCAGTTGGTGTTCATTATTTTAAAAATGTCTTCATTTGAAATATTCAATAATAAAACTTATATGTATATCTGCCCATATACACATATGTGCATACATATATATATCGATCTGATAATGCCAAAATCTTAGGAATGTTTATTGCTGAGTAAGAGGTTATAAGTGATTTTTACTTTACTTATTTTACTTGTAAGTATTCTGAAAATTTCTTCTAGAATGTGAATTAGTCTTATTTTTTAAAAGTCACTAAAGTAGTTTTTGATGAAAGAAATGTTATCATTAATAGATATTCTGGAAGAGACAGCAGCACATTTCCAAGGAAAGGTCATGTTTGATTTTCTGAAATTCTTTCCATTTTTCCAACATTTCATGCTCCTACCGTAGAACGCTGGTATCAGATCACCACTCAGGACTTAGGAATAGCTAAGCCAGTTCATAAATGCTGCACTTCCACACACCGTTATTAGCCCGTTAGCTTGTATATTGGCTTATTGGTGGTTTCTGCAGTTTTCTTAAGTCAGATAGACTTGGGAAGATATCCCCATGTGTTCTTTCTAGCATCACCACTTCCTTAAACAGCCAAATGGGAATTTGCAGAGAGGTGGAATGACAGAAGCCGGTCCAGGGTACCCTGCCAGTATGCCCTGCTTCTCCGCTGGTGGTGTGCCCAGGACTTCTTCCTCACACGTGCCAGCCTCTGTCCAGAAGAGGGCGCAGGCGAGTCCTGCCCGCTGGCCCGCAGTGTTCAGGATCTGTTTGGGGGAATTGGCCCACGCCAGGTGCCCAGCTTGTGGGTCTTAGGTTGGAAAAGAGGAAGGGCCATTGGGCTCTGCTCCTGGTCCCCTCAGCTGCAGTGGGGGCTGGTTTAATTTCATTTTCCGATTCTACTTGTTTATTTCTGCTTGTGGGTATCTAATTGCTCCAAATTATTAGATTATCAGATTTCCTAAATTAAAAAATAATGTATTTCTACGTTTATATACACGCACACCACATACACACCCGGAAAAAGTCTACAACTGCGTGGACCCACAAGGCAGCCACTTGGCCACATGTGACTTTGAGCCTTAAAAATGTGGCTTGATTGAAAATATGTACCTGATTTAGAAGAATTAGTATAAAAATAAGAATGTAAAAACTTGTTAATAATTTTAAAGACACTTGATTACAGGTTGAAATGATACAACCTAATTTACTTTTTTACTTCTTAAAAACACTTTCCCAGTCCAACTTTTATTTATAAAACCTAACAATCAAATCTTTTCAATTATAGTCTTTAGATCATTTACATGTAACATGATAGTTTATCATCCTGTTATTTGTTCCCTATGTGTGTGTTATTCCCTAAGTTCTTTTTTCTTGCCTTCTTTTGGAGTATTTTTATTATTCTGTTTTATTCCCTTTGTTGACTTCTTGATTTTGTTTTGCTTTCTTTTTTCTTTATTTTTTGTGGTTGTTTTGTTGTTTTAGTTGTTGCTTTGAACTTTAACTTTTCGTAGTCTACCTTTAAGTAACTGAATACTGATCATCAATGGTATAAACACTTTAAAACGATATTCTTCTGTTTTTGTTCCCAGCCATTATGCTAGTGCTGTAATATATTTTACTTATGTATGTTATAAACCTGCAACATATTACTGTTGTTGTTATAAAAATCAGTTCTTACAGTTTTAAGAAACAGGAAAATGTATGTTTTCTCATGCATTTGCTATTTCTACTGCTTTTAGTACTTTTATATGAGTTCTTATTTCCAACCTGAACAATTTTGTTAAAAATTTTCTTTCTTGCAAGTCTGCTGGTGAACAAATATGTGTACACACACGAATACAATATATTTAGTTTTGTATGTCTTAAACTGGCGTTTTGACTTAGGTTTTGAATAGCATTTTAACTTGGTCTAGAATTCTTATATGGCATATAGACATTTTTTTCTTTGACTATTTTAAAGCTCTTGCTCCATTTCATTCTTACTTGAATTGTTTTCTAAGAGAAATCTATCATCCATATCTTTTTGTTTTTATCTTCCTTGACAAGTATAAAGATTTTCTGTTTAGCATAAGCTTTGTTTTGCTTCTCAGCCTTTTGGTTAAGATCAAGTATAATATCACAGGCTTTGTGCAGTTACGTGCCTAGGTATCATTTTCTTCAGGTTTCCTGAGCAGATTGAATCTGTAAGTTTATGGTTTTCATTAAATTGAGAAAATTTTCTTCAAATACATTTTGTTATGCTTTTTCCTTCCTACCCACTGGAGATACCAATTTCATGTATATTATGTATACAATCAGAGTATATGAGACAATTTGAAGTTCTCTCATAGCTCTCTGATTCTCATTGTTTATTGATCTTATTTTATTTTTATTGCTTTTCTTTTCTATATTTCATTTGGATAGTTTTCATTGCTATGCATTTATGTTTATTAATTCTTTCAATATCAAATCCCCTGTTAATTCATCTCAGGGGGTTTCATTTCCATCTCAGACAGTTTTTACCTCTAGAATTTCAGTTTGGGTCTTTTTATATCTTCCATGCCTTCACTTTTTAAATATTTGGAATAAAGTTATAATAACTGTGCCTGATTCTTTTCTGTTCATCCCCAACATCTATGTCAGTTTAGTTTGATTTTGATTAATTCACTTTTCCCCTCAGTATGGGTCCTCTATTCCTGTTTTGTTTTGTTTTTTATCTGCATGGCACCCTTTAGTTAGATGTCAGGCATTGTAAGTTTTCCCTTGATGGGTGCTGAATATTTTGTATTCCTATAAATAACCTTGAGATTTGTTCTGGGAAATAGTTATGGCTTACTGAAGAGATGAACTGCTTAAGCATGACACATAATTAGGGTCACAGCCTTTTTAAGTGGATACTGACAAAACTTGATTTTACTGCGTGAGGAACAGGTGGTGGCTACTAAACTGTTACAGTAGCACATTTAAATTTTTTTTTTTTTTTCAGTTTTTGGCCGGGGCTGGGTTTGAACCCGCCACCTCTGGCATATGGGGCCGGTGCCCTACTCCTTTGAGCCACAGGCACCACCCTAGTAGCACATTTAATTTTATGTAGTTATGATATAATACTCCATCTTTATATTTGTTTACATTTCTCTTGACTGAGAGTGCATTCATGACTTACCTTTTTCGTAATTTTTTTCAATATTTCTAATGTATATGGTTTGTTAATTTTTCAAATTGTTATATCTCAAAAAAATTTCCACCATGTTTATGGAAAAAAATTCCATGTGTAAATGGACTGGTTAAGTTCAAACCCTAGTTGTTCAAGGGTTAACTGTAGTATGAGTTTAGTCCTTCTGTGACTCTGGCAAAGATTATGCTGCAGACCATATCCAATAGCTATGAAGAAGTCCTGAGATAGTGCTTCTGTCTACTGTTAGGCTTAAAGTCAACTTCATTATACTCACATGGCAAAACAATTATATCAACATTACATAAGAGACATGGTATAAGTAAGATAATATCAAGAGGAGTGGGCCATCACTAAATTCCTAAACAGCAGCCATTTCCTAGCACATGGTAGATACTTGATAGTTTGGAATGATGAAGAATTCTAGCATTGAAGCTTCACTATCTTATCACCAGAAAGAAGAACAAAACAATGAGGACAATTTTTAATAGGCCAGAAAGAAACAATGCTATATGCATAGGTAAAATTCTGCTTAATATCATGTACTATAACTGGATAACAGAGACATGCTGAACAAGAAAGAAGTCGGAGGCTATTGTTTCATTTTAGGCATCAAAAATAAATGTAGTTTGTAAATTACAGCCAAATCTATTTAATTACTTACTGTTTAAAATTCAGCTTTTTAATATATTTCTATAAATTTCCTTGTATCTGTTATGGAGAACACAGAAACTCTCATTTTTATGTGACAACGTAAGTATAGAATCTCTGATGGTGTTCTGTTACACAGCCCTCCTTTCATTTTAGAACTGCAACTAAAAAAAAAAAGATGATGTCCAAGGCAGAATTGTAAATTTTCATTGTATTATAGTAATACTTTTATTTTTGGTATTATCATGATTCGAGTTGCACTTGACTGATCCCTCATTTAAAATATTTGTTGAGCACCTAACAAGTGACAAGTGCTGTCCTAGGTCATGAAGATACAGTGTAACAAAGCAGACGTTCCATCTCCATAGAGTTTACAATTTGACAAGGAAAACCAAAAGACTACAACTGGGTGGGATAGGGTGTTGTTGCTCAAGAGGGACGGGTATAGAGAGGGGCAAGAAAGGACTTGGTCAGGAATATGAGTCCATTTTATCAGCAAAGGAAGGAGGAGATGAAGTTACAGGAGACACATGAATGAGTGAGACACATTTGAAGAACTGTAATACTTAAGATATGGCTGAAAGGCAGACAGAGAGTTCTGCCTGGAACAGGATCAACAGATACTTCTAAGTTTTAGCAATTGTTTAGAATTCATGATCTACTCAGCAATATAAATTGTGATAGTATCATTAAAGAGACCATAGATTTTACTGCACTACATTCCAGGGAAATTTTTCCTTTAATGTTAAATGTGTGTAACAATTGTCCAAATTAATGCATAAAAATGATAGCATGTTAGTATCTTACCTACAGTGCATTCAAGGACACTTTGCTTTCTTGCTCTTTATCATGAGCAAAAAATAGGCCATTATTTTGCTACAATGATAGAATTTTTAAAAAGCACTATTGTGATAAATGGCTATGTTTCCAGGAATGCACAAAGTTACAGAATAAATGTGGCATAAATTCCTGTGGAGCTCATTTTACATTATAGCAAGCAATTTAAAATATTTTATATTAAAATAAATGCAACCGTATTATGGAATAGAATGTAAAATGTGTTGTGATTAATGAGCCAACACTGATACATTATTTTTAACTAAGATCTATAGTTTATTTAGGTTTTCTTGTGTTCACCTAATATTCTTTTTCTGTCCCAGGGTCCCATTCAGTATGCTACATTGCATTTGCTTTTTCTATCTCCTGGTTCCTATGTATGCATTTTATGTAATTGATTTCTGTTTTTATCTCTATTATTAATTCATTTATATTTTCAGTTTCTTTCCTTTTTTCTAACTTCTTAAACTGGTAGTTTATGCCACCCTTTTTATTTTTTTTCTATTATGTGTATAAAACTAGATTTATAAGTACTGCTTTAGCTGCACTGCACGATTTTAATATAGTGCACTTTATTATCAAGTTCAAAATATTTTCTGAGTCATTTTTTATTTTTTTCTTTTACACATTTATTATAGAATGTGCTATCATTGCTCTGTTATTGGTTTATAGTCAAAGAAATAGTATAATTAATTCTATTAGTTTTTGATAGATTGCATGAGTTTAATGAATTTTTTGAGGATTTAATTTGTGGCATGATATTATCTATTTTGGTGAATGTTTCATGTTTATATGTCAAGAATGAATATTCTGCAGCTTGAGGAAGTAGTATTCTTTCAGTACCAACTAGGTCATTTGGATAACTGTGTTGTTGAAATCCTCTGAACTTTTGTGGTCTGCTTCCTCTATAAAACATTTAGAGGTGTGTTAAAATCTCTAATATATAATGGTGGATTTCTTCTTTTCTAAAATATCAATATTTTGGAATTTATTGAAGGAAATCCTACTAGAGTCCAAATTGTGGGCAATTTGTCTACTGTTTCATTTTGCCTAGATGAAAAAAGATGGTCAAAGATATGAATCTATGCTAATTTTTAAGCAGTGGCTCCTAGATTTACAAGATAACAGGAGATTCACATGAGATATCTGCACTCCCATGATTATTGCTATTGGCTATTATTCACAATAGCCAAGACATGGAAACAACCTAAATGTCCATTGACTGATGATTGGGTACAGAAAATATGGTTTATACATACAGTGGAATATTATTCAACCTTAAAAAAGAAGTCTTGCCATTTGTGACAACACTGATGGAATTAGAAGTTGTTGTGCTAAATGAAATAGCCTGATGCAGAAGGACAAATACTATATGATGCTGCTTATATGAGGAATCCCAAGTCTGAACGACTCCATTAACGGGGAGTGTGCACAGTGGACTCTGTGTGGGCTCCTTCCCCTGCTCTTATAATTACATGGGTTCTGCTTGGAGAACTCATTTTGAAATGTAAAGAGCTGTTGAGAAAAAATAAATCTCAAGTTTAAATCAGGTAAATAACCCTATGTACGAGCCAGGCTAAAATGAAATAAAGATCCCTTACAAAGACTGTTGTGGGCCCTGTGAGCAGAATGAATCACAGCCCTGCACAGCCTGGGCACTGTGTGGGCATAAACATCTCCACAGGAGCCCTATTATGTGAGCTCCAGAATTATCTTCCAGAGACACACCCGCGAGTCATTCCTGCATCTGAATGTATATCAATAGGAAAGAAACATTTTCTCTGAGTTAACTGAAGAGCTCTTGCCAGCTTGTTTCTGTAATTCAGAGAAATGAGAATGCTGCTAATTAACAGCTACAATACAAAATGCCAAAAAAGTGTGTAAACGTCCTTCAGAAACAATCTTCTGAAAAATGCTGCTAGGACCTGTCACAGATTATCAATACTCTGGAAAATTCCTCTTGCAGGTTGTGGAAGAGGTAAAAAGAACTAGGACCTGATTTCCATTTGGAGTTGCAATGATCTTTGGCACAAGCTCAAGATGAAGGGGAAGCAGAGAGTCCAGTAACCAGGGTGCCTCCATGGAAACTTCTGGGAATTCTCAGGGGTCCTATACCAAGGAATGAGGATTCCCATACAGCCAGACTTGTCCTAGGGTCATGTTCGCAATTGAGCACTCTGTCTACCTCCTTGTTTCTGGTCCTCATATTCTGGGACCATATGACATACGCAAACACATCCATGACTGTGGTCCCAGGACCCAGTGGCACTTCCAGAGCTCAGGTTGGAATGGGAAGAACCCCTGGCCATGGAGCCAGGCGTGGGATGCTGCTTCCATGACCAGATATGAACTTTCCCAGTGCACACGCTTGCCTGCTCCTGTTCATCAGCCAGGAAGTAAACAAAAGTCCCTTCTTTCCCCAGGTTAGGAGTCACAACCCCTAAACCTGAGAGGCCAGGAAGACAACACACCTGAGTGGGCTGAGGAGTGGGGGCAGTACATAGACAGGACACCTGTTATTACTCCAGGGGCATAGCAGGACTGATGGGCTCTGCACTGACCATAAGACTTGAGGCCCATCTGAGGTGGGGCTAATGCCAGGTGGGAATGTGAAGGTCAGAATGATGACACCTGCTATGTGATAGGGTTGGAGATATTTTCCCATAAATTTGAAAATTTTCTCTAACAGGGTAATATGAATTAATGAACATGGGAAGGACAAGGATGGGGACAACAGTGAGCATGTGGTGAAGATACTAGGGGGAGAGGATTTGGTGAGAATTTTGATCTGCACAAGCGCCTAGGTAAAGAAATAATGGGATAAAATTTCTAAACCCCACTATATGTTTAAGAGTCATCTCTCCTTCCTTAGGCTCTTTTTCATCACCCTTTTTTTTTTTTAATGAAATGTTTATTAGTGTGTTTTTTGTTTGTTTGTTTGTTTTGCAGTTTTTGGCTGCGACTGGGTTTGAACCTGCCACCTCTGGCATTTGGGACTGGCGCCTTTGAGCCACAGGCGCTGGACCTACTCCTTTGAGACACAGGCGCTGCCCTCTTTTTCATCATCCTTGATCGGCTCCCGTTCTTCATTATCATGATCATCCAGTAGGTCCCCCTTTTCAGCAGAGTCATCTGCACCCCCCTCAGATTCCGTCTTCACATTAGTTTCATCTTTCTTCAGGGAGCTGCTGCTCTGCTCCTCTTCTGACGTCTCATTCTTCAGCTCTACTGCTGCTTGTTTGCTCTGCTCCTTTTCAATTTTTTCCAGTAAAGAATCTACTTTTTGTTTTATCTGGGTCAACAATTCCTTCTTAATGGCCTGAAGGTCATCTCCTTTCAATTTTCCAGTCGCTGTCCACTCTTAGAATTGAAGTCATTTTTTCCCCTTCGTGAGGTGTTCCCTGATACACGCTGGCATTTTGAGGGCACCACAGCCCGAGCAATAGGGAGAGGAGGAGGAACACATGCCGGGTAACTACATCCTGTCATAATAATCCGTTGAAAGTCAGAATCCAAGTCAAAAGAGGAGCTGAGTAGAAGGGACGGAGAAGGGTGTTCTGGTATTGACCTGTCCATCTCCACTGCAGATCGTTTCACACCTGTTTTTCCTCGATTCACTTTTGGCTCTGCAGCCAGATTAATATCTAAAACTTGGCCAGCAATCATTCTGCCATCCTCTCCTGCTACAGCAGCCCGGGCATTTCTCTCATTAACATACAGAACAAAGGCAAAGCCCTTGTGAACAGAGCAACCCACAATTTGGCCATATTTCAAGAAAATTGCTTCCACATCAGACTTTTTCACCACAAGAGTGTTGAGATTCCCAATGAATACACAGGAGTTCATGGAGCCAGGGTCTGTCGTGTTGGTAACATTGCTAGCCATTGTGTTTGATGATAAGGTTCTTCACAAAGCGAAAAAATGTAGCTGAAGATCAAAAAAATCTCACAGGAGGGGAGAGGGAGAAGAGATTTGATTCTGAGTCTCCTACTCCCGGGTTCTAAGTGGAGAAGCTGAGTACTGCTCTAGGTTGACAACATGGCTGCAACCGCTCTGTCTTCGTCTCTTCACGAAATGGCCCCTTAGAAATATAAATATTAAGTGGAACTCAAATCTATACTCTAGGATTTCTTTATTCTACTTTCCCTATTTTTAAAGTTGGCTTTTGTTGTTTTTTTTCCTGATTATCAAAACACATTACTGTAATAGAAATCTCAAGAAATACAGAAATCATAAAGACTTTCTGATTTAAAATTCTCTCTGATTACTGGAGTGTACTATTAAAAGTAATAGAATAAACATAAAATCTCAATTCCTGGAAACATCCAAAGGAATGCATCCACAGGTGGAGTTTCACATTGTTTATTGTGTACTGAAGGCACCTGTCTTTCTTTGGTTGCCATGGGAATGTCAAGACACTGGGATAGAGGGTAATGGGGTGCTGCTGGTTTGTCACATGCACCTGGCCTGGTTTCTTTCATATGCTTCAATTCTTTGACTTCTATGGTATATCATCAACAAATATATGGTTTTAGAAATGCTGAAAATCTTAGAAATGGTAAAGATGGTAAATTTTATGTTACATATATTTTACTGTAATAAAAAGGGCAACATTTGGCATTATTATCCATCTGGGTGATTTCCCCTTGCCTGATTGCCTGCCCTATGTAGCAAATGGTGGCTTCTACCATCAGGCAGGCATTGTAAGGTGGGCTCAGAAGGATGGATGTTTTCCAAATTCAACAGCCTGGCTTCTGTGAGGCATACGTTCTTGGCATAAAAAAGAGGGTTGAAAATGTCATGTAGGCACATGGAATTTAGGGGGAGAGAAGACAATGTAGGCCAAAGCAGGGTTTTTAAAAACTCTTCCATATGTTCCTATGGAAATAGGGAAGTTAAGGATGAAGAACTAAGACTACCTACACCTTCGGACCCCAGAAATCTCAAGGTAACTCTGTAGGTTGGGCAGGTATATATTCAAAGGTCATTACTAAAGCCTACTGAGCACCTCACTTCATATTATGTAAATTATTTACCAATTTAAAATAATAGCTCAATAGAAAGAAAAGAGAGGAGCCAGGAGTGATATTTACAAATGCTATGGCCACCAGGAGCTCAAGTTCTCTTCCCACAAAAGGAGGAATCCAGGGAGATTGAGAAGCCCAACGAACCTGAAAAAAGAAGAGAGGCATGTCTGCTGATGCCCACTTCTCATCCCCTGCCTGTGGCCTGCAGGGATGGGCTTTGCCATGGTAGAAAGCCCTCTGGGGCTCTGTCTAGAGCACATCCCCTGGATCATCACATTCTACAGGGGCCTACACCTTTCATTGTCTTGGGCCTATTTGATAGACCTGTAAATTGTAGACAACTAATGGCAAAAGTCATAATTCTTGTCCACAGAAATGCAAATACATTTTTTCTGCTGGGCACAACTAATTATTGTCTTATGGATATTGGCCAGTTTTGCATTGATTTGTAAATCCATTTCAGCATTCCTGATGGCCTGTGCATTTGTCTGCTCTTTGGATTCTCCTTTGAGCCTGTTGAAACATCTCACAGGTTTCCTCACTTAAAAAATAAGTTAAATAATCTCTTTGAGATTACACATTGAGAAAGAAAAAAAGAAAACATACCAACCACTGACAAGAACAGTATGGCAGGCAGAGAAGGCCACACTGACCATAGGCAGAACCATTGTTTGCCTTTCCCTCCCAGCTTGGGGCTGGTCTCTAGCCAGGCTGAGCACCACACAGGGCAAACTATCGTCAAGTACTGTGTGGAGTCCTATGGGGTTAGCTTCTGTAATGTCATGTTCCTCTGTTTCCAAACCCTCTAGAACTTCTAAACTATTGGCTAAGCCACTAAAGAGAGTAAATAAGAAGAGAATTTCCATGTCTGCCACTTTACAAAATTAAATGGCATGTGAAGTATTATAACCTTCCAACCCTTAGGAACAGGCAGGAACAAAAGGAAGATCTGAGGGTTCATCTCAAAATGAAACATGGTGGGACGGACATTCACCCACAGGAGCTGGGAAGGAACCAGGCCCTTGGCTAAACCCATTCTTCACTCTCCTCTCCTCTGTCCTTCCATTCTAAAAATAGGATGTTGATGGGGGAAGCAAGGGCTGGTGAGGCTGGGATGATATGGGGTGTTTTCCATGCTGTCCCCACTTTTGCTCTAACTGGAGTCCTGACATTGGGTGCTCAGTGGTCACATTTGTGCAGGGCTAGGTCTCTTCACCTGCTTGCCCTGATCCTATTTCTACCCTTTTATTTATGTCAAGAATGTGTACCCTGCAGAAGCCAGGCTGCTGGGCAGCCCCCAGGTATTGTCAGAGTCCCAAGTAGTTGGCTGTGTTCCTATCCTGGGACAGGAGGACACCTGTGGAAAATAGGCCAGTTATGAGAATCCTGGTGCTCATGGACTTTCCTTGAAACCAAGAATAAACAAATGCATCATGACTCTGGAGTTGGTGTGACCTGGTGTCCCTACCACTTCCTCAAGCCCCAGCTCAAATAAATCAAACCAAATAAATAAAAATGTGGAATCACACCCTCAGGTCATGGCCATGGGTGTGAGCAAGATAGTTAACCTGATTCCACCCCAGGATTCCAGCACCTTCTTGTGTCCCTGCACCAAAACAGTCGCCCGTGTGCCAGCCAGGGCCTAGAGCTCCAAGTCTTTATCTCAGATGCCAAGATGGTGTCCCCTCCTGACTGTTCCCCTCCTGACTTGACTGCCTTTTCTGTCTCCAAGGTGTGGGAAGGAGATATGTATGTAGGCCTCCAGAAGTAAGAATTCTGGAAAAGGTTCATTTGTCAGACCCGATTTGTAGAACCAAAGAATGTAACAAAGCATTCACTGTCAGTATTGGGTGCCAGATGGTTAAGTGATGTCGCCCTAGTCACTGCTGCTTAGAAACATGTCCCAGAAACACTCTACATCAGAATTGACAACACCCTTGCTAAAAATGCATATTCTTGGCTTCTGGCCCAATACTGGTGTGCATAAAGCCTGGGAATCTGTATGTTACCAAGGTCCATGAGGGAAGATAAATAAGAAATTCTAGCCACGGAAATTAAACAGCAGGCTGAAGACCATAGGCCCAACCGAAGCAGCATCAGCAGTGCGCTCAGTTCCCCCTCAGACAGTTTGCTACTTTCCAGCCCTCCTCCAGGCCCAGCACCTGACTCTGGGGCATGATGCTCAGTGACCTTCCTTACAAACATTAGGGGTAGGGGCAGCATCATACCTCATTCTCCCTAAGCTAGGCTGCAGGAGACTCCTAGGTTGGGGAGAAGTGGGGATGTGATGGACTCTCCCTGAGGCAACTAAATTTTGGCCCTGTGAACAAGTTCCAACCTTGTCAGAAACAGTTTGGATCCAACCACCTTTCGTAAACTGGTGAGTTTATATTGTTATCTCATGCATCTGGAGGTAAGAACTACCGGATCTTTGTGTGCATAAAAGACCAGACAATCAAGTTTTTGAATTCATCCTAGAAAAAGTGCTACAAATGTCGTTGCCGAATATTACTGTGGCCACCTTTGAAGTGCTTCTCTTGAGAAGCTATTCACTGACTCCAGCACCTAACGTACCCTTTATAGCAATTTTGGAACTCCTTCTCTGGAATGGCCCTCAGAGCTATTGGTGCCTAATCCACCCTACAAAGCGCTTTTTCTAGGATACGTTCATGAGCTTAGGTCAGACAACTAAGTTCAAGACCTTATCCTAGAAAAAGTGCTTTGTAGGGTGGACTAGGCTCTGGCATCAGTGCTAGCTTCCAAAGTGGAGTACAGTACTCTGAAGGTGACTGTAGTGATATTCAGCAATGAGGTATGTATCACTTTCTCTAGGATGAGTTTGTGAACTTAATTTTTAGACCTCATATATGTATATATTTTTAAATGTATTTGCAGGTATATGCATATATTATGTTGTATGCTGTTTCTACATGGTACCAAATTGACTTATAAAGGTTCACACAGAAATTAAGTAAATAAGTCTAAATGTTTTTTAAGTTCATGTGAATTTAGAAAATTTTTGGTAAATAACCTACCTTATTGAAAGAAAGAATATTATTGGTAAAGTAAAAATAAAAATGTCTTTGAATTTCCAGCATACATTTTTGCCTGAGTTTATTAGCATGGTTATGTTTTTAAGGTGTCAGGGCTTGATACGAATATTATAAAATTGTAACCCAGGCAAAAACAAAGTGATCCAAGTAATTTTTGATCAGTAAAACTGATTTAATCTTGTTGGTTTAATAAAAACAGCTAGATCTTCTGCTTTGTCAGCAAAAATATTCGTGTGTTAAGTTTGTTACTAAGGTAAATATCTAATATACACAGGCTATAAAAATGATTAACAGAAAAATGACTTACATGATAGCTAAGATCTAAGTAAATTGATAAAATAAATAAGGTAAGTTTAAATGCAATAAATACTTATGACAGACAATTCAGGATGTCTTGTTCCCTAGGTTTTCACTAAAGTTTGGGTTACTGGGAGTTAAAATTTTTAGGATAATATATAGGGCATCCATTGCACATGAACTTTATGGACACCCTGTATGTGATTCTATATATAAAGTGTGCCAAAAGTAAGATGTGGGCTTATTGGGGTTTTTTGAAAAAAAATTATAAGAAAAGACATAAAATGTGTTCTTTATTAAGAAAAAAGTAGTTTTGTCTTTTTCAAAAGTTATTTAAAGATTGATTCAAATAGAAAGTTAGAAAGAAAATTAAAACAAGATAAAAAGGAACCAGTAAATAAAAGAGAGAGATATGAAGAAAGTTAAGGATATTCACTTTCACCAGATTCCAGTATAGGTCAGCATTAAGAAAGTGCTTGCTTCCTCCAAAATTGAGGGGTAGTAAGTTGGGAAGAGCCTCCTTATTAGCTTCTTAAAATATACAAAAATATTTTAATTATAGCAGGAGCCTACTCAGTCTCCCTCCCTCTCACTGCCCTCCAGCAATCCATGATGGGCATTGTTATCTGAAAATGATGGTCTAGAGCAGGGGTTCTCAACCTGTGGGTTGCAACCCCTTTAGGGGTCAAACGACCCTTTCGCAGGGGTCACCTAAATACATCCTGCATACCAGGTATTTACATTACAATTCATAACAATAGCAAAATTACAGTTATGAAGTAGCAATGAAAATAATTTTATGGTTGGGGGTCACCACAACATGAGGAACTGTATTAAAGTGTCGTGGCATTAGGAAGGTTGAAAACCACTGCTCTAGAGAATAATGGTATAGTCCTGCCAACCAGTCCTGCTGGTCTATGAATGCTGGCATGAATGAAAAAGAAAGAAGGTACTTTCTTTTTATTTTGCTTTTTAAAAATTTGTAATTAAGTCAGAATCTGCAGAATTAAGTTAAAATCTGCATTAAGTCAGAGGACTTAAATGAACCTCCTCATTGGCAATGTCATGTAATGAAAGATTAACAGATTGAGATTCAGGAGACTCAGGGTCTGGCTGAGCTCTCTCAAGAGCTCCCACATGACAATGAACAATCTCTCCTTTCACTTTCTGAGGTGATCCTCTGGTCATTGACACCTCTTAAATACACTAAGTTATATCTTTTCAGAGCCTCACTTTGTAGTTTTGAGCTATAATTAGTGGGTGTGATTTATCGTGTCCTGGTGCTTCTATTTTATCCCTGTTGGCTTTCAAAACTTTATAGCACTTATCCAGTGAGGAATCCTTTCATAGTAAGAATGACTTGGGAACCATTCTCCTGGTGGACACCTTTCCCCATCAGCCCCAGGGCTGGATGTTCTGGTGTAAAGCAGGCTGTCAACATGGATACAATTAACCTCCTGCAAATGAGCCTAGTTCCATTCTCAAGAGTGCTTCTATCCCCACTGCTGCCCCCAGATGTGAGCTTATAAAACGTCACCAGCCAACTTTGGCTATGGAGAACAACTATGTAATTCACCATTCTCAGCTTTGTACACAGGGAGCATCCTGGCTAAAAAGTTAAGGAGGGTAAGTCCCTTGTATCAAGGCTGCCAAAGTCAGAACATACCTTTCTAAAATGATCCTATTCTATGTGATGGGTAGTTTGGTGGCAATAGAGTGTGGTGTTTCAGTTACACTGTGGCCACATGGATTTCCCAACACTCTGCAGAGCATTGTTTTTGTAAAGCAGAAAAAAAAGTATGGCCGCTAATCAAGTCATAAATAAGTTAATAGAAAGTAATTATTTTATAACTTAGGATTGACCATTTTGTATAACATTTTAAAGTTTATATAGCATAACGATGTTTTTTTTGGAGATAGAGTTTCACTATGTTGTCCTAGGTACAGTGCGTGATGTCACAGCTCAGAGCAACCTTAAACGCTTGGGCTTAAGTAATTCTCTTGCCTCAGCCTCTCAAGTAGCTGGGACTATAGGCGCCCACCACAGTGCCTGGCTATTTTTTTTTTTTATTGCAGTTGTCATTGTTGTTTAGCTGGCCTAGGCCGGGTTCGAACCCGCCACCCCAGATATATGTGGCCTAAGCTCTTAACCTGAGCTATGGGCACTGAGTGCATAAAGATTTTTAAAATGAGTCATGTGCCTCACCTTAGATCAACTTCCCCCATGGGAATAATGGTTCAAAATTATGGAAGCTAGTGAAAGTTAGAATGAACTGACCGGTGTTCAAAAATGGAATATGCTCCTTGCCCTGCCATGGTTGAGATGTCCTGGAATCCTTCATTCACCTATATCTTATCTATCCATTAAGCTCTTACTTTCCTCTTTCTGTGATTTCCCCTTCTATAAACTTGTCTGAAACCTACTTGCTTAGGCACCTCCTTGCCCTGTTGATTTTTCTTTTTTCACTTTAATATCCCTCCAAAGGTTTTCAGTTTCATAAGGGCAAAGAGATGTATCTTATGCTGCTTCTGTACTGGCAGCATGACTTGGCTCAGTGTTATGTGTCCAAATAAGAGGGCTATGTGTCTCAAGCTGGGTTACAGGTAATATCACACAATATTAAAGGGTCCATTACCTAAGACTGAACCTCCCTAATGTATAATGTACCTTGCAACAAAGCTTCAAAACATGTGAGGCAAGAACCGACAGAAGTGAGAGGAGAAATAGATCAATCCACTAGTGGGGGACTTCAAAAGCATGTTATTAATAGTTAACAATTCTAGCAGGCAGACAATAACTTCTCTTTAGCCTTGATTTTTTTTTTCGTTTTTTTCTTTTCTTTTCTTAAGTCTGCTATTGAGGTGTAATTTTTTTTTTTTCTTGAGACAGCATCTCAAGGTATTGCCCTCCAAAGTAGCTGGGGCTACAGGTGCCCTCCACAACATCCAGCTATTTTTTGTTGTTGTTGTAAGTGTCATTATTGTTTAGCTTGCCTGGGCCAGGTTTGAACCACTAGCCTGGGTGTATGTGGCCGGTGCCCTACCCGCTAGCCCTGATTTTTTTTAATGCAATTGCAGAAATGAACAGTAGAATTGTGGCTGCCAAGCTATCATGCATAGGTTTAGCTGAGCACGAGGAAGAGCACCAGCCTCACCTCTCTGTTCAGTGTATGAATAGAACGGCATGTGCCCAGCCCTGTGATCAGCCTCCACCAGCTGCAACCTCCTTCAGGCTACTTCGGGCAGCTATGCCCCAGACTCAGCATCATCCCACACACTGTTCTTCCAGCTAAATTGCTTAGCTAAGACAAAGTCATCCTTGGATGGCTCAGGGTGCTAGATCTCATCCATTCCAAAATATGTCCAGTGCTATCCACCTAGCCACTCTGATGCCACCATTTAGTACTATTAAGAAAAGCTACTTCACATGTTCCATGATTATGTCCTCACAGAAAATAGGTCCATGTTTTGTGACTGCTAGGTGTCTCCTGCTGTCTATACCATTCCATATTACAAATATGCTGCCAAAGTCCGCAAGCTTCAACAGCATTTTAAAACATAGGCACAAGTTTCCATACAACAGCTGGCCATTCATGTACAAGGTCGGGAACATCTGCCCCACCCCAAGAACACAAGCAAATGTTGGGTGAACAGCTATTTCCTCTTACCCAGTGACACGCCCTAGCCTTGCTGGTTAAGTCACTGGCATGTTGCTGGAGACTGATAATTCCGAGCTTCACAGGCTCATGTTTCCAGAGAATCTCCATTCTAAAGCTAATGGCACTAGAGCTGTACCACATTCCCACAAACTGCAGAGGCTGCCCAGAAAGCAGCTGACAGTCCCATGGGTATTCCAACTATTTAACACTGATCAGGGACCACCAAAAGAAATTCATACTTCACTGAAGAAAAATATTTAAACATCAAACACTTAAATACTATGGAGAAATTGCAAAATATAAAATAAATTTAAAATGGAAAGGGAAAAAGCAGTTGAATAGAAAAGACAGTAATGCAGAAAATGAAGGGCCAAAAAGAAAGAAAAAGTCTTAAAGGGGGAGGTGACATCACCAAGATGGAGAGTAGGAGATACCACCCTTCATCCTCCCCACTGTAATCCAGATGTGCAAAGTAGCCAAAATAGCCAGAGAGCAAAGAGAGAGAGAAAAAAGGCAACAACAACAACAACAACAACAACAATATATATATATATTTAAGCTATACGACTATATATATGCCATAGGGATTGTCTTTAGAAGGAATGTATTTCTGTTGTAATATACTTATACTTTATGGACACCAGGTGGCACTGTGAGTGGTTCCCAGGCTTATACCTGTCTCCCAGCTTAAAGTGTTCTTGGTGTTCGCCTGATTAGCCGCTTAGCGCCTAGAGCCTGCTGAACAGCTGATTCCACCCATCTCAAAAAATTTTCACAGGCATGTTTCACAAATTCTCCCTGCAACAGTTCCCATGAAGTTCTGGGCCAGTTCCAAGTGTAGGACTACTGTCTGCAGGAGAGACTCAAATCGCTGTGCCTGGCCCAAGCAAAAAGGTGCCTGCCATGACTGCCATCTCCCAAATTCCAAAACAATGACCTCTTCCTATCCAGGATCTTTCCCATTTGAATGTCTTTCCTGCTGCCTAACTGCAGTGGTGCCGCACCAGACAGCACCCCACTCTGGCTGCCTAATTTCGCTTGGGAGTCCTCACCTCACCAATTTTTCCACACAATACCTAGTTTCCCCAAGAAGTGGGAACTGCAATCCTCTGTGTTGGGGCTGGTTGCCGTAGCTGCTGCCCACAGCTGCTGCAGCCCACAGATGCTGCAGCAGTGGAACAGAACCTTTCCTGGCAGTCTCTGCAGCTCCAGTTTACACTCCAAGTCCAGCAATCCGCCACCTCACTGCACACCCTGAATAACCTCACCTGTTGTTCCAGGAGAGCTGAGCTAAACATCTTTCTCTTCCTCCATCATGCTCTGTCTCCTCAAAATAGATTTTAGAGCAAAGAATATTACCAGGAATTTAAAAAGGTTATTTCATACTAGAGATATGGTCAATTAATGAAGAAAACATAGAAACTTTTAAGTGTTCATGAACTTAGTAACAAATCTTAAAAATACATGAAGCAAAAACTGATAAAATGCAAGAAGACATATGCACCTCTACCAGAGATTTTAATACCCCTCTCTAGAATTCAAAGGATAAGTAGGCAGGGAATAAGCAAGAATATAGCAAACTTGAATAACACTATCAACCCAGTTGACCTGATTTACATTTCTAGGACATTCTACCCTACAAAAGATTACACATTTTTCTCAAGTGCACATCGAACATTTGTGAAGACAGACTACATCATGACCCATTAAAAAAATCCTTAGTAATTGGAAAGTATTCACCACACAAAGTATGTCTCTGGCCACAATGGATTCAAATTAGACATTGGTAATAGAAATATCCCTAAATATTTAGAAACTAACTCACTTCTAAATAACTCACAAATCAAAGAAGAAATCCAAAGGAAAATCAGAAATAATTTGAATTGCAGGGAAACAGAAAAACAACTTAGGATTTGGGAGTTGTTACTAAAGCAGTACCTAAAGTGAATTTCTAATATTAACTTTACTAAAAAATGAAAAAAGGTTTCAAATCAATGACCTTGGTCACCACTTAAAGAGTACAGAAAAGAAAAGAACAAATTAAATCTAATTTAAGCAGAAGAAAAGGAATACTAAAGATCAAAGTGGGAAGCAATGAATATTTTAAAGAGGGGAAAATCAATGACTCTAAAATCTTGTTCTTTGGGAAAACAAAAGTGATAAATCTCGGACTGGATTGATCAGAATAAAAGGGGAAATTACCAATAGAAAGAATGAGAGAAGTGCCATCACTAAAGATCTGGCAGCGATTGTGTTTGTCTGGCTTCTCCACTGCAGAGTTACTTTTTCCCCCTCTTCCATACTGTCCTCTTTGGAAAGAAGTCACTATGTGCAGTCCACACTTAAGGAGTGGGGAGTTAGACTCTTTCTCCTTTGGGGTGGGATACATACATAATTTATTTGGAATTCTATGTGGAAGATTTATCTCTTCTCCTCCACTCATTGATTTATTCAGTCATTTATTTACATCAGTAAATATACTCATGGATATTTGTTAATACTTTGGCTTATAATCCAGTACTGTTGGATTATTTTATTGCACTTTCTAGAATGCTCACATGCTGAGAATTAGGTCAAGTTCCTCTGGACTCTCTGAGATGGATCAGGCATAGATCCCACCAAGAAAAGCTCCTGGTCCAGCTGGAAGATAAGACAGGGACCTACTTATACAGGACAGAATCACCAGCTCACAGGCACAAAGGAAGGGCACACACAGCACCACACACACCTATCTGTAGCTGGAGTTCTCTGGAGCAGCTTCTGAAGGAGACGGGTCTAGTGGGGCCCACTGCATGGTTGTGACCACAGGAAATGGAGAGGAGGTGTTCTATGCACAAGGCAATAAGGGCGATAGGAGCAAACAGAACAGAAGTGGAGAACAAAGTAGGGGAGTAAGGGGTTAGACCAGCATCTCCCCTCCCCCTGAACCCTGTTCCAGGAAAGCCTCCCACTGGTGCATTTTCCTCTTAGTTTCCATACTTAAACATCCCACAGCTCAGCTCCGATAACTGAAGATTCTGCTGATGAGACCTTCTCTTTTCTTTTGTAAGCCTGGGCCAGATGGGCCAAGGGCTGCTTCTTATGTCTCTCACCAATTCAAGCTCAGTTCAACAGGAAGAGCTATATGTTTTATTTTCTGAATATCAAGGGTCCTCGGAGGAGTCCAGCAGGGAATGAACTTACATTCCACGAAACACCTCTAGTTGTGGGTGCACAGTGGACTCTGGAGCTCCCAAAAAGCAGGAGGACATAGAGGTCATCTTGAGAGAAGAGATCTAGAGAGGATAAGGCACTGGCAAGGCATAGGGGTGAGGAAGGAAAAGAGGGGATAGGGAGAGAGGGGGTAGATAGGGAAAGGAGAAGGGAAAGAGGAGGGAGAAGCAGGTAAGGGAGAGAGAAGGAAGGGAGGGAGTAGATGATAGAGGGGAGGGGAGGGGAAGGAAGTAGAGGGAAGGGGAAGGGAGAGGAAGAAGAGGGGAGAGGAGTGGCCCAGAGCCATTCCTTTGAAGGCAGCCTCCTTGCTTAGCAGGACTAGGTGAGGGAGTAGCTGTCCAGGAAAGATTCAAGAACAAATTTTAGATTTTTGACTTGAAGAACAGTGCTGCTTTAAACTGAGATGGAGAACATGGAGAAAAGACAAATTTGAGAATGATAGCAAGAGTCCCTTTGGAAGTGTATTAAAACTAACATGCTGCCATTAGGAAGCTTAATCATTTCCCCAGTAACATCAAAATTTTTTCAAAAGTTTTTTTTATAGTAATATGATTTTTGTTGTGTCTGACATCTTTATTTTCTTTACTATTTTCCTATTGATTGGGCATTTAAAAGTTGCTTTCAATTTTCAACCATTATAAATGCTGCTGCAGTGAACACTTTGTACACAAATCTTTGTCAGCATCTCCAATTATCATCTTCATCTAAATCCCCAGAGGTTGGATTATTAGGTCAAATACTATGGAAATTTTCTAGCTTCTTCAGATATATTGCCAAATAATGCTAGGAAAAAATAGCATCACCTGCATTTTTCCAAGAGAAGCATTTCTGGCCTCCACTGCAGTGCAGACAGATAGTGGCTCCCCAGCCCTTTAGTCTCAAAGACCTCCCTGGTTCCAGGGCTAATGGAGGACAGGTGAGATTCTGACTCCACAGGGTGGGCTCTTTATATCTTTGGCTTCTTCCCAAATACCAGGAAGCCCAGGCAGTTCACTCTACTCTAACCAACCAAGTACTGGACTGCAGGTCCCAACCTGTACCAGGCCCGTCCTTCTCTCCAGGTCACTTAGACTGCTTTCCCAAAGGAAGGGCATTCCCTTTACTACGTGGGGATGAGTCAAGGTAATAATCATCTCTTTGTACATGGACTCCTCCACAAACTTTGTGTGCCCTGCCACCCAAAAAGACAAGATGACAGAGGCCTCAGGTTACATTGGTGAGATCATTGGGGGAGGTGCATGCAGCAGGTCCTGGGGCCCTCTGTGAGGAAAGGACAAGAAGAAAGGGAGCAAGACTGGAATAAAGGGGAAGGATGGAAAGAAGGAAAGGAGAACCCAAACATATCCCAGGTGCCTCTATGATGTTTTGCACAGGGACCAGCAGGAAGTAGAGCTGAACATAGCTAAGGAGACGACCACTGCACATCCTGGGGCTGGGGCTACTCAGGTGACTGCCAGCCCAGGGCCCTGCCTCCTTGTCCTGACCCACCTAAGCATAGCCTGTGCAGGCATTGTCTTCCTCACCAGAGCCTCTCTGTCAGGAGCCTTCCTCCTTTCTTACCATGAACAGTTGTGAGGCGGAGCTCAGATGAGGTGTTAGGTGGGTGGCATGGGGGATTCTGAGGAAGGTGGCAGGAACACCAGACTGGTTGTTGGCTCCAGGCGGTAGGGCAAGTTAAGGCCAAATAGATAGTGAAGCTTACTGCCATGATGTCATAGACTTTGACTGGTTATATGAGCTTTATGGTACATTTTATGTTATCTGTATTTTCCACATTTCAAAAAAAGGACTTGGTTTATCTTATGTCTTAATGGCTATGAATAGAAAGTTCTTAAGCCAAACAAAGGAATGCACTGACATACACTGAAACATGATGCTAAATGTAAGAAGCAGGTATAAATGGGCCACATATTGTGTAGAATTTCATTTGCTTAAAATATCCAGAATAGGAACATTCATAAACAGAAAGAAAGGTGATTGGTGTGTGCAGGGACAGGAAGGGAACCAACTGTTTAACTGGTGTCTTTCAGAGAATATGAAAACGTTCTGAAATGAGAATGATGATGGTTGCACAGCTTTATGAAGTGCACATGTTTAAAGGGGGTGGATTTCACATGGCGTGAATTTTGTCTTAAATAAAAGAATTTGTAATGAATAAAGTTTTAAAGAAGAGTTAATAACTGGAAACGTTATTCTGAGCGTGCGATTTGGTTCCTGCATTATGAATCTCTGTGGAGATAAAGACTTTCCAAGTCAGAAAAAGCAGTATTCATGGGGATCTTACAATGAATCCCAAGAGAGTCAACTTCTGCCACCAGGTCTGGCAGAGACTCAAAGGCAGGGAGGAGTGGGGAATATGGTAGAAAAGGCAAGGGAGGTCCTGATAAGGGGCTGTTGCTTGAGGAAGCTGAAGAGGGCTGACTGATGAGGGGTATCCCATCCTATGGGTGAAGGGATATTTGGCTTTTTTCCCATTTGATTCTAAATTAGATGTGGGATTAAAAATGAGAACGCTGTAACTGATCAAATCCTAATCTTTGAGGTTGTGGTCTCACTTTCTGGGCTGGTGCTGCAGATTGTGGTTCATGGCCTTGCCAGTTGGGGAAAATAGTTCCCTGCTTCCTGGAGGATTTAGAAATTTCTATGGATCAAAACTTCATCCTCTTTAATTGGATAAACTTTGTGGATAAATTTTATTCAGTGTTTTTTTATAATAACCAGTAATACAAGAAATGATAATTATAATAATGAATAACAGTAATAACAATTATTATAAACGTTTGTGTTACTTCACCTCATCTCAGCAATTCTCAGATAAAACTCAATGTAGTCCAAAATAATTCATTTTCCTCCGTTTTCTGTCGATAAGGCCCTCTGGTCAACCCTCTAGGACGATATAAAAGTGGCCGCTAGATGGCACCTGACAACCGAACGTCACCGGGAAAGAACTGGATCGCTGCCAGGCATTGTCTGCGTCCGCAAACCATAGAGTTTCTGGGCTGGGTCCACATCCCTAAACACCTGGCGCTTGTTGAGACCATTACTTGTCTCCGGAGTGAGACTTCAAAAAATTCCTGCAGGAATTCTCCGACGACCACACTCCAGGAGGGACTGCGGGCGGGCTCCATTTCCCACGTGGAGGTCACTCTTGGCGGCGCCCTACCTGTTGGCTCAGCATGTCACGGCTCAGTCTACTACTGCAATAGAGGTGACTGGTATGGGCTGGTCGGTTCCCAACAGCCACACAGGGGAGCAGAGCAGGTAGGGAGAGGATAGGCACAGGCCATTGCCTCGTGTGGCTGCAGGTCCTACCTGGACTCGCTCTGCGCTGGCACGGAGCCACCATCCAGGCGTCCCACACCTCAACTTTTCCCGGAACTCTTCCTCTGGCATTGCAACTGGATCAGATTTCATAACCGTTTTTGCCCAGAGTTCTGTAGAAAAATATTTAAAAGCATCACCAGGTAATTTGGCACCACTCACATGGACTGCACCAGGACAGATGTGGATCTTTTGGCTGGCTGGCGAGGGTGTACTGCTGGGCACATTTGTGGCCCTGGGTCATCACAGTCTCCTTGGGAAGACAGTGAGGCCCAGGGCACCTTAGTAACTTCCCCTCCACAGCCGGCCAGGTCGATCTCCAGCTCCCGTGGTGGGGCTAAGAAAAATAGGATTGGAGAGTGGTATTTCAAAACAGGTTTCAGGCAGTTGAGCGTATCAAGCCCTCCCTGGGCCTTCTAATGTGTCCAGATCTTCTGAACAGGTCACGAAGAATTGAAGTCACGAGGTGGGGCCACCAGGGGCCATGTGGGACCAGAGAACTTGAGGCATCCTCCCAGGTCAAGTGCACGTCCCAACCTCTGGACAGAACTTAGAGAAACTGGATCCAATGCGGAGGCCCTGCTATCTGCCCACTCTTCTAAGATGTCGGGGCAGAACCCTTCTAGAGTTCATTTGAAGTCCCAGGCACTTTCGCCTGAGTTTGCCAGTCCACCCCCCACTTACTGCCCCTCAAAACAGCCAGGCCAGGGATCGTGAAAGCAGCCTCCTCCTATGTGTACCTAGGTCCAAGCTGAGAAGAAAGAATGACGTGCAATGCTGGGCTTGTGGGCAGAACAAGACTGCTAACACTGAGGACCTCCTGGAACTTTGGGGCATCATAGCCTTATGCCCTCTCTTGCCTCTTCAAAACAGCACGGGAGAACTAGGGAACCACATAAAAGCAGATGCCAGACGCGAAGCAGGACTATCCAAATTGCTGGGCAATGAGGAAGCACCACGAGCCAGCTGGCCACTGGACTCCTGTTCCAGTCCACCTCCACCTCAGATCATGTTTCTCTGCTCGGGTAGGCAGGGAGCATCCCAGCTTGGACATCACCTCACCTTGTATCCCTGGGTCTGCATTATGCAACCCCGGCAGCAGAAGGAAGGAGACAGATAATTCCCATACTACTACTGAGCTGGAGTCGCCAGCTGGTTCCAAGATCTAGAGTAGTGGTTCTCAACCTTCCTAATGCTATGATCCTTTAATACAGTTCCTCATGTTATGGTGACCCCCAACCATAAAATTATTTTTGTTGCTACTTAAGAAGGTTGAGAACCACTGCTCTAGAGGGCATGTGCAAATTTTTCCAGAGAAGCTGTCAGGTTGGGTGGGGTTTCCTGTATGGCTACGCCTTCCAGAGCTGCACAACTGGGCTCCCAGCTGACCTAAAATTCTGCAGCTTTGGTGAAAACATGGCACCCTCCCTGGGCTTGGAGGGAATGGAGTGGAATGCTGAAACTCTAAAAGAACTCGTAGAAAACGTTAGGTCAATCAACTTTGTCTGTAATTTCAAAACAGAGAAGGTATTTGAGTACAACAAAGCCCAGAAGCCATCAAGGAAACTCCACTATACGAAGTTTAAAGAAAATTTATCTTTGTAGGTAGCCTTGGATAAAGTTAAAATTGTGATGCAAAAACTTGATAAAAATATGGATTTCACCAATACTTACAATAAAAAATTAAGAGTCATTAAGAAGAGCCAAGTTAAAAAAAAACATTCTAGTACAACCCTACAGTGCAATGCCATCAATATGTGTTTTGGTTTATTTTTATCTCTGAAGAGTGATATTGAAAAATATTAAAGATGACCTGTTAAAAGTAGAATAACAGTGAGATAATTAGGACACTTCAATTAAAATTTCTTAGACAAATCTTCAAAAGTGAAGGATGTATAAAGACTTTCTCAAACAAAAACTGAGGAAATCTGTTTTTATTAGGCCTGTCTTGTAAGAAATGTTAAACAAGTTCTTTAGGAAAAAGGAGAATGAGAAAAGTAAGAAATCTGGATCTACATAAAGGAAGGAAGAATATTAAGAAAGGATAAGTGATAGTAAAATAAAAACGTTACATTTTCTTATTCTTGACATAGCAGCTAATAATTTGTTCACAATAATAAGAGCAACAATATGTTAGATGATTATAGTTTATATAAAAGTGAAATGAATTACAGCAATGCTACAAAGCACAAGAGGGAGGAGTTAGGATTATTTTGTTATAAGGTACTTGTACTACTCATGAAGCTATACAGTGTTATTTAAAAGTGGACTTGTATTAACTGTAAGTATACATTGCAAAATCTAGTAAAACCAATAAAAAGGTATCTTTTCTTATTCTAGATTTTAGAGAAAAGGCTTTCAGTTATTTCCCATTTAGTATGATACTAGTTATGTGTCTGTCATATATGACTTTTATTGTGTTGAGGTAAATTGGGTCTATACCCATTGTCTTGAGAGTTTTTATCATGAAGGGATGTTACATTTTATCAAGTGCTTTTTCAGTTTCACTCATAATTGACATGATTTTTGTTCTTCATTCTTATGATATGATGTATCACATAGGTTGCTTTGCATATGTTGAACCATCCTTGCATTCCTGGGATCAATTCCTCTTGATTATGATGAATAATCTTTTTAATGTGCTTTCAGTTCATTTTGTTTGTACTTTGTTGGGGAATTTTGCATCCATGTTCATCAGAGATATTGGCCTATAGTTTTCTTTTGTTAATTATGTCTTTGGTTTGATATCAAGGTGATACAGATTTTATAGAATGGGTTTGGGAGTATATTCTCCTCATTTTTTTGCAATTAAGTAGGATTGTTACTAATTATTCTTTGAGTGGTTGGTATAATTCAGCAGTGAAACCATCATGTTTTGGAATTTTTTTTGATGGGAGATTTTTTATTACTGCTTATATCTCATTACTTGTTACTCATTTATTTAGGCTTTGGATTTCTTCCCAGCTTGATTTTGATAAATTGTATGTGTTTAGAAACTTACCCATTTCTTCCGGGTTTTCCAATTTATTGGCATATAGTTACTCAACATAGTCACTAATGATTCTACTATTATCCTTCTACTGTTACAGTTTTGAGTTAATATGCTAACAGGATTATTAAAGCATCATTATTGCAAGATTAAAGCATCATGTAGGCATATTATTAAAGCATCATTAAATATAAGAATATTTGGAAAATTTTAGAAAAAATATTTTAGCTTGGAGTGTAAGTATTAATTTAATAATCTATTGATCTAATATAAAACAGTACCACTCAGGCATTTATCTCTAAGAGTTTTGCATATCTGTTATTAGCAGAGTATAGTTGAGGACATTATTCAATTTCTGCTCAAGTACAAGTTGTCTGTAATGAAGGAAGAATTGATTGTAGTATCAACAGAACCAGATATAACTTTGATTTTAATTATATATCTTAGAAAACTGACTCATCAAAGCTATTAAATTCCATAGCATCATTCAAGTATCATCAAGCTTTGTATTTTTCATTAAGGAGTACAATAGGCTTTCTTTGGTATAGAAACTGGGTCTAAGATTGAAGCAACTTATAATTTTAAAAGGAACTTTTGGGGCTACATTATTTTGATGTTGTCAAGATAGCACAATTTTACTTCTTACAAGGGCAGAACCTGTGGCTCAGTGGGTATGGTGCTGGCCCCATATACCAAGGGTGGCAGGTTTGAATCTAGCCCCGGCCAAACGGCAACAACAAAAAAAATAGCTGTCATTGTGGCAGGTGATTATAGTTCCAGTTACTTAGAAGGCTGAGGCAAGAGAATTGCTTAAGCCCAGGAATTGAAGGTTGCTATGAGCTGTGACACACTGGCACTCTACCTAGGGTGACAGCTTGAGTCTCTGTCTCAAAAAAAATTTTTTTTTTTTTATATCTTACACTTTTTCCCTTGATTAATTTATAATTTAGAATCAGTTTGTGATTAAAAAACAATTCAGTGTACCAGGCATTGTGACAAGCACTTGTAAAGATTGTAAAGACACCACTTGGAAAATTGAGGCTGGAGGATTCCTTGACTCCATGAGTTCAAGACTACCTCGGGCAACATGGTGGGACCCTGTTTCAAAAACAGTAATCCAATACTCCAAATACTATTCCAAAAGACTGTTTTTTTTTTTTTTTTGAGACAGAGCCTCAAGCTGTTATGCTGGGAAGAGTGTTGTGGCATCACAGCTCACAGCAACTTCTAACTTCTGGGCTTAAGTGATTCTCTTACCTCAGCCTCCCAAGTAGTTGAGACTACAGGAGCCCACCACAATACCTGGCTGTTTTTTGGTTGTAGTTGTCATTGTTGTTTGGCAGGCCTGGGCTGGATTTGAACCCGTGAGTTCTGGTGTATGTGGCTAGTGCCTTAGCCACTTGAGCTATAGGCGCTAAGCCCCCAAACACTTTTTATATAATCAGATAGAACTGTGATCTCTTAATACTATGTTAAAATGATCTCCAGTCCACATTTGTTAAGTTCAACCCTAGTATTTCTATGCAAACTAATATGTTTGAAATAGAAATGATATTGTAGTTGAGCTCTGAATTGCGAGTTATTTACTTTAACAGTGGTGATTAGATTGATTAATGACAGTTATCTGTAATTTTCAGACAATGCCTAGAGAAGTGCTCTTGAGGCAAAAATGCCTTGCCTTTGTGCCTCTGTGTGTATGTGTGTGTGTATTTTGGGGGAGTAGTAACAGTTTTGGGAATTTGTCTTACATAAAACAATACCACCTTTCATGAAATGACTTGGGAGGAGCTGAAAAATTCCATTATCTTGGCTTCCTGCTGAACAAATGTCTGCTTCTCTTTCTGACTCATGCTGATGCAACCCTCACTTAGCTTTTGCTTCTCCAGTGAATATGGAGAAGCTTTATTATGAAAGACAACTTTGAATTCATTTTCAGGTGGCGGGTGGTTGTCAAGATCACTCCTTTCAATACACTGCAGGGAAATTAATGCGAGCTACCTGCAAGACAACAGATTTTAAAAAGAGAAGGTAAAATTCAATAAAAGGCTAAAGCCTAACTGGGAAAATAGTAAGCCTTAAATTATAGATTGAAATGGGAAAAATAATGATATATAATCTAAGAGAAAAATATTTCGAAGACTATCAGAATATTTCCCTTAAAAGTTATTATTTGTGAGAATTGTGTATTGAAGATATGTTGTATTTTCTCTTATGTTTTGTTTGAAAGGTGCTAAAATTAAAGGGAAACAATTAGAATAAAGTAAACCATATTATTATTTTATCATCTCAGTTATTTTAGGCCTGGAGACATTCTTGAAATGTACCTAAAGTACATGCTATTTTAAGGATTTCTGCATATTTTAGAATGGGTTCTTCATTAACTTACAATTCCCAAGAAAATTACATGTTAACCAAATCCCCTGGCTCCCTCACAACTTCATTTCATGGGGATAAGGCACTGACCAGAAATTATAACATTGAATATCTGAACCACACTGTTCTGTAAAGATAAAATAAGATGATGATCAAAGTATGATTTTACAAATCATATGGTTCATTTCTATACAAAGAGAATTTGTGTTCTTAGGTTCACCATGGTCAAAGTGGGGGAGAATAATGTGAACAAATCCCACAGGGATCCACTCAATAGATGAGGTACTTTAACCACACAGTGAGAAGAGGTCCAAAATTATTAAAGTCTAGTTGCTCAATTAGGAAGGAAGTGGGTCACTGTGGAAAGTAAAGTATAGTTCAAGTATGATGTGCACTTCTTTTGACAAGTGATTTCTTGGGAAAAATGGTGTCCAATACAGTGGGGATCATCACATAAGGTTCCTCCATGCTAGAGTGTGGGGCTGGTGCTGGTGGCAAGTCCTGTGGCAGCCCAAACTTGAAGTCTTCTAGAAGATGGCTTAGTGTGCAACCCTGCAACAGAATACTCTATTTTCAGAGACGATACCAAAACCTGCCTAAACTCTCACAAAGTGACCATCAAACTCCTAGGTTTGTATGTATTTTAAAGTGCAGTAGTTAAGGTCAGTAAGTCACATGCAAGGTCTGATAAGGTGTTAAATCATGTTTTTTAGTGGGTGGGGAAATAAACTGTAAGTTCTTGTCACAGCAAAAGATGTCACTCACATAGCTAGCTATGTAAGTGTTTGCAACCATTTCAAAGCTACAAAATGCCGTTGGACTACAAACTTCCTGATTTATGTATGTTCCTTCTCTGAGGAATATCTTTTGGTTATCTTTTCCCAAAATGGTGAATGTCTTTCCAAGTGAAGATGAGAAAATTAAATTAGAAAATTATGACTGCAATGATGTGGATCTTTGGCAGTGCTCAAGCTACAAATAAGAAAATGAATGCCCTCCAGTTATCATTTTGTTTGTTTTATTCTTCAGTAGTAGCCAAAATGTTTTTTTTGTAAAAGGTAGCATTTCAATGATTAAATGAAAGTTGCAGTTGAAACTTTGCTTTGAGTATTCTGACCTTTAATATTGCATATGAATTATAAAAATCAGTCTTGCAGTTTATATTGAAATATGATACTTAGTATTTTATATGGGAAGTGTTTTCTCCTTTTTAAAAATAAAGTAGAGAAATTTTAAGGTGGATATAAGTCAAATAAATCTACTTAAAAGCAACTTTTTAATACTTGAGAAATCACTCATACCATACCCATATAAAGAAAAACATTGAAATGACTGTTATTCGGCCCAATGGTGATCAAAACTCTAAATCTTTCATAAGCCTGGAAAACAAAGCCAGGCTTTCTTAACCATGCTACATAGCAAGTCGAAACATTAATGCAATACCTGGGAAACATTGCGAAATACCTCTGACTAACAAGATCTTATTACAGGCAGAGAGAGAATGTTAAGAAATGTACATACATCTGTGTGGGGTTAGTAGCTTGTGGATTGGGAGATGCGGATACAAAGAAAACTGTGACTCCAGCAAGGTACTTAATGTTTGTGTTCTTTTTCTCCATTTCTTGATTATGGCAGAAGACTTTGCATACAATTTTCTAGCTGCAGAAAACACAAATTCTTTAGTTATCACTTTTCTGCAATACATTAAAATGCATTAGGAAATCACATTGAAAAGAAACATGATTACAGAGACAAAATGATACTGCAATGCTACATCAAGTCATCATGTATAATTATATTTTTAATATCATATTTATAATTAATTTACAGCCACATGCAAAACTTTTCATATACTTGACTTAGTGTTTTTCCTTTAGAAAAGCATGGTGGGAGATTGTAGAAAAGAGAGAGCTTATTATTAACCTATTTATCTTGATGTTTTAACACAGTATAGTTGCCCCTTAATATCTGTGGGGAATGATTCTCAGGACCTTCTCAAGATACCAAAATCTGTGGATGCTCAAGTTCCTTATGTAAAAAGGTATATTTACATATAACCTACAATCCTCCCAAATAGTTTAAATCATCTCTAGATTATTTATGATACCTAATACAATGTAAATGACATATAAATAGTTGTTACATTGTATTTTTTAATTTGTATTATTTTTTATTATTACATTGTTATTTTTTATTCCTCCCCAGATATATTTAATATTTCTGATCTACTATATTCATTAACTATGCATGAATATTCGATTCAATGAATAGTCATTGAATATGAATGAATATTCAATATTCAATTCAATGAATTAAAAATATTCATTGAATCCATGGATGTGGAACACATGGATAGGGAGGGCCAGCTGTAAAAATCTCTGAACTTGAGCTCAGAGATTGGCACTGCACTAGCACTTTATCATGTAATAATTATTCCAGGAAAGGAGAATGCTGGGTGTCTCCAAATCTATTCTAAACTGAAAATTTTTAATCCCCAAACCAAATAAGACTTAACAAGACTTAAGAAATATCCTCAAATCTGCATGAGGAGTTTTATTCCTCTTTAGGTGGTTTGCAGATTAGGTACAAACTGGACAGACATCAAAATCCTGATTCTTTTAACATTAATTTTATAAACTTGGATGATGCATTGCTTTACCATTGTGAGATGAACGTTGAAGAAGGAATTATAGAGTAATGCAGTAATTAAAATTATGACTCCCTAGCATTAATGACTTTAAGCAAAAATTTGATAATTAATAACCAGGAAAAAGATGCTCATTCAGTGACCATTTTTCATAAGTAAGAATAAGAGTCAAATATCATTGGAGTGTTTAGTTTGTTTTTATGTGTTCCATGCTTTGCTTTTGTTTAACTATGAGAATCTATTTAAGTTATCATTAATATTTGACCATTTAAGATGCCAAGGTTTGCTTTACTTTATAATACTGTCAAGTTTATTATTGAATACAGCTGGTACAAACTTTAAATTGATAAATTGATACTTCAATGGAAACCAATTTCCATGGGATCATAAAACCACAAATGATGTGGCAATTTAAAATAAGAAAAATAACTTTATTTTGATTAAAATGAGGGTAAATAATAAAAAAACCTCTGCGTCACCACAAAGTAAATTTTACTACTGGCTTTTGAGGAAAATAATTTAGATATTAAATCTGTAAATAAAACATTTTTCTGCATCTTCAGACATGTTTTCTCTTAAGTTAAATATTTTGAGATTTAAAATAACACATTTTTTTTTTGAGATTTTCCCAAATATAAGAAGAAAAGTAAATTGGGAAAGGAGACAGACAGCAGGTTCAGTGGTAACTGATGGCATCATATAAATTGTTTAAAAAATATTTTCCTCTTTGTAAATAACCAATTCTTGGAATTGATCTCTTAACTTACATGATAGCACTAATGAGTGATTTATTTTATGACTTTTCCCTCTTGGCATCCCTTTGCTTTGTGTCTTTTTATCATCAAAATTACTCTTTATTTGAATGTTTGCTTCTCTTGGAACAAATTGCTAGGTTAACAGAATGCCAGTAGACAAGTCATCCTGACAGCTATAGAAGCTGATGCTGTCAAATTTCTTCTATTAGGGAAGATTTTAGCAAGTAGAAGAAAAACCTTTTCCTCCCTATAATAGATCAAAAGTGTCATGTCACAAGCATAAGAAACATTTGTCATGAGGAAACAAACTCCTTTTCTTAAGTTTATGAATAATTACACAAGAGTGACAATCAAGATAAAAACTGTACTTTTGTCTAAGTGCACATGTAATCATGAGTAATGTGCTTCCTGAAAGATGAGCAAGTGTATTCTTTGAAAAATAATATCACACTTATCTGCCTTACTTAGCAATCAAGTATAATAAAACATGGTATTTCTCTAATGCAGGCAAGAAAAATGTCATCAAAGTATGTGGAAAAGTCACAGCACATCTCTGTGAATGGTCAATCCAGAAACTTTCACTTGATGAAAAAACTAAGATTAACTTTGCAAGAAAAAACTATATGGATTTATTTTAGAATGTTATTGTATTCGTATTCTGACTTATGCATTTTTGGCTCTATTTAATCTCTCCAGAACTGAAATTTTTAGTAAAGAATTTTTCTGGGCCAGCTCTGCAGTGGATACAGAATAGCTCCATCCCACTATGGCCTGTCCATTTACAAGCTGCATTATTAGTCTTTGCAAGGCATCCGTCTTTCTATAGCTCAATTTTTCTGTATCTAAAATTGAGGAGATTTGAATGAATGATGCCCTATATACTTTCTACTTTTGATGTTTTATGCATATGGGTTAAAGTGTGTGATACTATTTAAGATGGCTCCTTTTAATATTTGGATATTCATTAAGAACTATTAGCTCAGATATTATTTGCACTTCAATGACTGTAATATATACACGCACACAGTACATTTCACCACCACCCAGATCAACATATAGAATATTTCCATCACTTTGTATCCTTTCTAAAACAATATTCTATCGCCATTGATGAGTTTTTGTCTGTTTTTGAACTTCATGTAAATGGAACCATATGGTACATACAAGATCAGACAATTAAGTTTGCAAATGCGTTGTAGAAAAAGTGCTACATGCCTCATTGCTGAATATCACTATGATCACCTTTGAAGTACTCCCCTTGGGAAACTATGCACTGACACCAGAGCCTACTCCACTCTTTAAAGCAATTTGAAACTCTTTTTCTAGAATGTCTATCAGAGCTTTGTATTACTCTGTGTTACAAAGCCATCAGATTGTTGTATTGTTCTTGATGTCCTGAATGTCATCAAAATGTCTTCCTTTCAATATTTCCTTTATTTTCAGGTAATAAAAAAAGCCAATGGGGGTTAGAGCAAGTGAGTATAGAGGGTGTTCCAATGCTGGCTAAAAACTCCCCCAGAGACAGTGTTTTCTGAGCTGGTGCATTGTCATAAGTTGTCGGTCAAAATTTTCAGTTAAGATTTTCCTAACTTTTTCTCCATCTATATTTACTTGGTCTCCTGTGCTTCTCACAGCTGAAGATTCTGATGCACAATTTGATGAAGTTTTGCAATGTTTTCATCATTTCTGCTCATTACTGGCTGCCCTGACCTCTCTTTATTAGTGATGCTTTCTTTCCTTCAGAAAAATATTCAATCCTTTTGTACATTGCCATTTTCTTTATGGCAGTATACACATGAACTTGGACCAACATATCCATGTCCCTCATTTCACTTATACCTTTGACAAATTGAATAAGAAATTTATGAATGTTTTGTTTCTTGCTCTAATTCAAGCTCTGATGTTCTTACAATGGCACACAAGAACACATAACAATAATGAACGTCACTCAGCAAGACACTGCCACGCATCAGCACAAACACAGTTGTGAAATACTGATATGCCAAGATTATGAAATCTTACTGAGTTGTTCATACAGTGCTGCCAATGTAAGCTCACAGTGGCAAGCTCAGGAACTTAATTTTCAGACATCATACTCCTGTTTTTGACTTGTTTCATTAGGCAAAATATTTTGACATTCCTCTAATTTTTGATATTTCTTTTAGTCCATTCATTTCCACTGACATGTATTGTTCCATTTTATGAACATGCTATGATTTATTTATCCAATGTATGTTGATGAACTTTTGTGTAATTTTGAATTATTGGTTATGAATCTCCTATATTAACTTGACAGTTACAGTTAATCTTTTAGTGTTCACCCTCAAGTTAGAATTAGTTCCCTTAACTTATCAGTACTTTTTCCACTTCCCAAAGAATGTATGGTTCTTATAAGTTTATTTCTATGTATTTCTCTCTTTCACTCTTTGTGCCATTGTTGTAGTGCTTTTTAGTTTTGTATGTTGTATTTCCACAAGATATTATTATTGTTGTAGTTTTAGCGCATTGGCATGCATTTCTATTTACCCATGTTTACTTTTTCCATGTGTTTCATTTATTCCTGAATTTCTACAACTTGCGAGGTTTTGTTTTTTGATTTTTGATTGTCAAAAGAGCTACAAGAAATAATGAAATGTTTCTTCTACTTGTTCGTATGCTTCATTGTTGGTAACTTTTTAAAACACCTTTCATTTCTCCATATAAAGAGGATCTTCAGCCACATTTAATTCCTTAGTATTTCCTTTAGATGTATTGTTCTTGATGAGAGCAGCAAATATCTCCCTTGTTAGAAAACACTATCATGTAAAATATTTTACAGGCAAACAACTTCTTACCTGGAAATAATTGAGATATTTATGGCCTGAAATGATAGATATTTTATTATTTTCTAGATTCCTTTGTGCAGGTATTTCTTTTAAGGAAAAAAATACATTAAATCTATTTTGAAATTGACTAAGCCATTCTCCAAAAATTGTGATGTAGGTGAAAATTGCCCTCAGCTTCTTAGGCTATCATTTACTTTGCCACTTAGCTTCACTCAAATCACACTTTTCCCACCCTTTCTTTGCCTAATAGAGAATATTCTGTCAGTATATTTATTTTTCAGTCTAAAAGTTGATAAAACATTGTCCCACTGAAGCATAAATTAGGAAGAAAATATCAAGTAGGGCCAGGTGAGGTGGATGCCTAGCCCTGTAATCCTAACACTCTGCCTGTAATCCTAGCACTCTGGGAGGCAGGGGGATTGCCTGAGCTCATGGGTTTAAAACCAGCCTGAGCAGGAGCAAGACCTCGTCTGTAACCCTAGCTGGTTGTTGTGGTGGGTGCCTATAGTCCCAGCTACTTGGGAGGCTGAGGCAAGAGAATCTCTTGAGCCCAAGAGTCTGAGGGTGCTGTGAGTTATGACTTTATGACATTCTACCAAGGATGGCAAAGTGAGACTCTACCTCAAAAAAATAAAACAAAAACAAAAACAAAAAAAAGTCAAGTAATAGTTTCCCCATTTCCCCCCCTTTATCACTACTTTTAATTTTTTTTAGAGATAGAATCTTGCTATGTTGCCTAGACTGGTCTTAAACTCCCGGGCTCAAGCAAAATTTCTTGATTTGTTGGTATATAATTGTGTGTAGTACTTTCTCATAATCCTTTGTATTGCTGTGGTATCCACTATAATGTCTCCTCTCTGATTTTATTTATTTGAGTTATTTGTCTTTTTTTCCTGGTTAGTTTAGGTAAGAGTTTGTTAATTTTCTTTGTCTTTTCATAAAATCAGCTCTTGGGTTTTTAATTTTTTCAACTGTTTTTTCTAGTCTCTATTTCATTTATTTCTGCTCTGATTTCTGTTATTTCCTTCCATCTGCTAACTCTGGCCCTAGTTTGTTTATTTGAAATCTTTTTTGTTACAGACATTTATCACTATAAATTTTCCTCTTAGAGGGGTCTGGTTTTGGTTCTTCTCATAAGTTTTGGTGTGCTGTGTTTTCAGTTTTGTCTCGTGGTACTTTTTGAATTTCCTTTTTTATTTCTTCTGTGACTATTGGTTGTTTAGAAGTATATTATTTTATTTCCACGTAATTCTATAACAGGTTTTTCCTGTTATTGATTTCTAGTTTTATACCACGGTGATCTGAAAAGTTACATGAGATAATTTCAATCCTCTTAAATTTGTTAATTTTTGTTTTGTGACCTAATATGGTATGTATCCTGGAGATTCTATGTGTGCTTGAGGAGCGTGTATAATCTGCTGCTGTTGGGTGGAATGTTCAGTATACGTCTGTTGAGTCCATTTGGTTTAAAGTATAATTCAAGTCCAATGTTCCCTTATTTATTTTCTGTGTTGAAAGTGGAGTGCTGAGGTCCCACACTATTATATTATTGTTATCTATTTCTCCCTTTGCATCATTTGATAATTGCTTATGTATTTAGGTGCCCTCATGCTGGGTGCATATATCGTTATAATTGTTATATCCTATTTTTGATTTGACCCCCTTATCATTATTTAATAACCTTTTTTGTCTCTTTTCATAATTTTTGATTTAAAGATAACATTGTCTGATAGAAATATAGACATAGATATAGAACAGATGCTCTCTTTTGGTATCCATTTGCATTGAAGCTTTCCCCCCATTCTTTTACTTTTTGTTTGCATGCATTCATTCTAGTAAAGTAAGCTTTTTGTAGGTAGCATATGGTTCTTCTGCTGTTGATCCATTCAGATATTTTCTGTCTTTTGACTAGAGAATTTAATCCATTTATATTCAAGGTAATTACTGATAGGTAAGAACTTTTTATAGGTATTTTGTAATTTGTTTTCTGGTTGTTTCACAAGTCTTCCTTCCTTCCTTCCTTCCTTCCTTCCTTCCTTCCTTCCTTCCTTCCTTCCTTCTTTCTTTCCTTCCTTCCTGATAAAGTCTCGCTCTATCACCCTGTGAGCATCCTCACAGCTCATAGCAACCTCAAACTCTTGTACTCAAGCAATCCTCTTGCCTCAGTTTCCCAAGTAGCTAGGATTATAGGCACCAGACACCACACTTGGCTAATTTTTTTCTATTTTTTAGTAGAAATGAGGTCTCACTCTTGCGCAGGCTGGTCCCAAATTCCTGAGCTCAAACCATCTACCTGCTTCAGCCTCTCAGAGTGCTAGGATCACAGGTGTGAGCCATCACATCTGGTCAAGGCTTTTGTTTCTTTATTCCTCTCTTTTCTGTGGTAAAATGTTTTGAATCCTTTCTTTTTATATATGTTAAAACTACTATAACATTTTGGTTACCAATGAGGCTTATATAAAATGTCTTTATACTTATATTGGCTACCATAAGCTGATAACAACTTAATTTTAATATCACATTTTTACTTCCTCCCTTTTATAATTTTGATGTAAATTTTTTCATTTGTTTTTGTAATTTATATTCTTTAACAATTTATTGTAGCTATAATTTCATTTAACAGTTTTTTCTTTTAACCTTCATAATAAGGATAGCATTACTTTATACAACACCCATATAGTAGTTATTAGAGAATCAGACTATGATTATGTATTACTTATACCACTGAGTTTTCTACTTTCATATTTTTTGTTATTAATTAGCAGGCTTTCATCTCAGCTTCTAGGACTTCCTTTACAATTCCTGTAAAGCAGGACTAGTAGAATAAATTCCCTTAGCTTTTCTTTGGGAAAGTTTTAAAATTCCCACTCATTTCTTAAAGATATCTTTGCCAAGGAAAGTATACTTGCTTGCTATTTTTTTTTCTTTCATCACTTGAATATATCATCTTACTCTCTCCTGGCCTGCAGAGTTTCTGCTGAGAAAGCTGCTCAAAGCCGTACTAGGGTTCCCTTGAATGAGATATGTTTTTTATCTTTTGCTGCTTCCAGTGTTCTTTTTCTTGTCTTTTTTGATAAATTAATTACGTTGTGTGTTTGTGAATTCCTCTTGAGTTAAATTTGATTGGAGATCTCTGAGATTCATATTTTTTGATGTTGTCATTTTCCCCTAGATTTGGGAATTGTTCAGCTATTGCTTCCTTAAATATGCTATTTGGGCTGTTTTCTCTCTTTCTTCTCCTTCTGAAACTTATTTTCTATAAAAGTTAGCTTATTTGAAGGTTGTCTCATAATTCCTTTAGCCTTCTTCATTTTTTTTTAGGCTCTTAAGACTGGATCATTTCAAATTATACATCTCTCAGCTCACTGATTCTTTCTTCTGGTTGATCAAGTCTTCTACTGCAAATTTCTTTTTTTTTAATTTAAAATTTTTTTTATTATTTTTTGTTAAATCATAACTTTGTACATTGATGCATTTATGGGGTTCATGGTACTGTTTCAATATATAATGAGAAATGCTTACATTGAACTAAGTAACACAGCCATAACAATTATAATAATTTCTTAATAGTTTTGAAATATACCATTGCATCATGCACATTAGGTAAGGTCCCCCAAATGCCCTCCCTCCTCTCTTATTCCCCCTCCCCACCCCCTTTCTTCTCTTCCCTTCTACCTTCTGGACTATAGTTATGTTTTGCCATTCGTATGAGTGTGTAGGTGGTTATATATTGATTTCATAGTAGTATTGAGTACATTGGATACTTTTTTCTCCATTCTTGAGATACTTTACTAAGAAGAATATGTTCTAGCTCCATTCAGGTAAATATAAAAGATGTAAAGTCTCCATATTTTTTATGGCTGCATCGTATTCCATAGTGTACATATACCACAATTTGTTAATCCATTCATGGGTTGATGGGCACTTGGGCTGTTTCCATGTCTTGGTAATTATGAATAAGGCTGCAATAAATATTCTGGTATAAATGTCTTTGTTATAAAATAATTTTTGATCATCTGGGCATATACCTAGTAGAGGAATTGAAGGATCGAATGGTAGGTCTACTTTTAGTTCCTTGAGTATTCTCCAAACTTCTTTTCAAAAATGTTGTTTTAGCTTGCATTCCCACCAACAGTGTAGAAGTGTTCCCTTCTCTCCACATCCACACCAACATCTGTAGTTTTGGAATTTTGTGATGTGGACTAATCTTACTGGAGTTAGATGATATCTCAAAGTGGTTTTGATTTGCATTTCTCTGATGATTAAGGATGATGAGCCTTTTTTCATGTGTTTGTAGGCCATGTGCTTGTCTTCATCAGAAAAGTTTCTGTTCAAGTCTCTTGCCCAAATAGAAATGAGGTTATTCTTTTCTTATGGATTAGTTTGAGTTCTCTGTAGATTCTAGTTATCAGACCTTTGTCAGAAGCATAACCTGCAAAAATCTTCTCCCATTCTGAAGGTTGTCTGTTTGCTTTATTTACTGTGTTCTTGGCTATGCAAAAGCTTTTTAGTTTGATCAGATCCCAGTAACGTATTTTTGGTGTTGCTTCAAGTGCCCAGGGGTTTCTCCTCATAAAATATTCTCCTAGGCCAATTTCTTCAAGTGTTTCCCCTGCACTGTCTTCTAGTATTTGTATAGTTCCATGTCTTAAATTTAAATCTTTTATCCAGTGATAATCAGTTTTTGTTAATGGTGAAAGGTAGGGGTCCAGTTTCAGTCTTCTACAAGTCGCCAGCCAGTTCACCCAGCACCATTTGTTAAATAGGAAGTCTTTCCCCCACTGAATATTTTTGATAGGCTTGTCGAAGATCAAATGGCAATAAGTAGCTGGGTTCATCTCTTGGTTCTCTATTCTGTTACATAAATCTACTACTCTGTTTTTGTGCCAGTACCATGCTGTTTTGATTACTATCAATTTATAGTACAGCCTGAAGTCTGGTAGTGTTATACCTCCTGATTTGTTCTTATTTCTGGGTAATGTATTTGCTGTTCAAGGTTTTTTCTGATTCCATATAAAACAAAGTACTATTTTTTCAAGATCTTTAAAGTATGACAATGGTGCTTTAATAGGGATTGCATTAAATCTGTAGATTGCTTTGGGTAGTATGGACATTTTAACAATGTTGATTCTTCCCAGCCATGAGCATGGTATGTTTTTCCATTTGTTAACACCTTCAGCTATTTCTTTTCTCAGAGTTTCATAGTTCTCCTTATAGAGATTTTTCATGTTCATTGTTAGGTAAATTCCCAGATATTTCATCTTCTTTGGCACTATTGTAAAAGGAATAGAGTCCTTGATTTTTTTTCAGTTTGACTATTGTTGGCCTATATAAAAGCTACTGACTTGTAAATGTTGATTTTGTATCCTGAGATGTTGCTATATTCCTTGATCACTTCTTAGAGTTTTGAAGTTGAGCCCCTGGGATTTTCCAGGTATAGGATCATATCATCAGTGAAGAGTGAGAGTTTGATTTCCTCTGACCCTATTTGGATACCCTTGATCACCTTCTATTGCCTGATTGTGATGGCTAAGACTTCCATTACTGTGTTGAATAGCAGTGGAGACAGTGAGCATCCTTGCCTCATTCCTGATCTGAGTGGAAATGTTTTCAATTTTATACCATTCAATATGATATTGGCTGTGGGTTTGCCGTAGATAGCCCCTATCAGTTTAAGAAATGTCCCTTCGATGCCTACTTTCTTAAGAATTCTTATTATGAAAGGATGCTGGATATTATCAAAGGCTTTTTCTGCATCAATTGAGAGAATCATATGGTCTTTGTGCTTTATTTATGGATGTGATATATTATGTTTATAGATTTGTGTATGTTGAACCAATCCTGTAATCCTAGAATAAAACCAGCTTGATCATAGTGTATAATTTTTTTGATGTGTTGTTGAATTCTGTTTGCTAAGATCTTATTGAATATTTTTGCATTGA
>NW_003852483.1:6978230-6981056 GCF_000181295.1 Otolemur garnettii | reverse complement strand
CCGGGCTGGGGATTCGAACCCGCCACCTTAGGTGTACGTGGCTGGCGCCCTAGCCGGTTGAGCTATAGGTGCCGAGCCCCTTCTTTTTCTATGCTTTGGAAAACCTATAATATAGGTACTAGTTCCTCTTGAAAGGTTTGATAGAATTCTGATGTGAAGCCATCTGGTCCTGGACTTTTCTTTTCTGGGAGATTTCATATTGTTGATGCTATTTAAGTGATTGATATAGGTCTATTCAAGATTTCTAATTCTTTCTGGTTGAGTCTATGAAGGTGGCGTACTTCCAGGTATTGGTCCATTTCCTTCAGATTTTCATATTTCTGGGAATAGAGATTTTTGTAGACATGATGACTAACCACTATGTGAGATCCTGGACAGCACCTGGGAACAAAGAGAGAGTAGCAGTAGAAAAACTGGTGAAATACAGTCGGCCATTTATTTTTTATTTTATTTCCTTTTTTTTTTTTTTTTTTTTTGAAACAGAGTCTTACTCTGCTGCCCAGGCTAGAGTGCCATGGCATAAGCCTAGCTCATAGAAACATCAAACTCCTGGGTTCAAGCCATCCTCCTGCCTCAGCCTCTTGAGTAGCTGGGACTACAGACACCTGTCACAAAGCCCAGCTAATTTTTCTATTTTTTATAGAGACAGGGTCTTGCTCTTGCTCAAGCTGGTCTTGAGCTTCTGAGCTCAAAAGATCTGCCCACCTCAGCCTCCCAGAGTGCTAACAGTCTACAGTTTAGATGATAGTAATGTACTATGTTTATTTCTTATTTATAAACATTTCTTTTCTTATAAATGTGCCGTGGTAAAGTAAGATGTTAGCATCAGAAGAAACTGCATGTATGGGAACTGTCTCTACTATGTTTGCAACTCTGCTGTAGAGCTAAAATAATTCTATTGAGTGACATAGGCAAGATGGCCTATGCACAGAATCCAACTGACAGCTCTTCATACGCAAGAAGACCATTGTGAATATCCCAGAATTCAGGAGTGAGGCTGAGACACCCAGTTGGACTGCAGAACTGAGAAAACCTGTTTTCAGGGTAAGAACAAGCTCTTATTTTGACCACATTGCCTCTTCCCCAAGCTGGCACAGTGCCATACACAGAGGATTCTACTGTAGGGCACCATGGCAATATCCCCTGTAGATAGTAATTTCAGTGAGGATATGCAATTGCTTCTGTCCTGGTTCTCTACCTCCAGTTTGTGCTTTGAGGTACTTGCACTTGACCAAAGTACTTTCTGTGGCCGCAGGTCCCAGCCCTCCAGACCAGGTTTACTGACAAAGCCACTTTAGTGAGGGACCAATTTGCTGAATGATTATTTCATTAAATAGGTTTGCTAACTATTTGAGGTTGACTAATTTTCATGTAGTATAGTCACACCAAATGCCAACAAAGACCTAAGCTATTTCTGATCCAGCTCCCTGATTTTACAGCTAGGACACAAAGAGAAAGGAAAGAATTGATGGTACATAAGATAAACCTGTTTATATGAGTTTATTTTTGAGTAAAAATTCTTTCTAATGTCTTCTTCCCATGAATATATTCTCACTGATAAACATTTAATATAAATGCTTAATTTTCCCTATAGCTTTCTTTCCTTTTGTCTCTGTCTTTTAGCCATTTGAATGTATTCCACATCAGTTTTATCAGAGTCCTCCACAGGGGTCACAGGACACATGTGGTATATGCATTAAGAATGCACTCTTGAATAACATATTTTTCACATATGAATTATGGAACATGTTCTTAAATGCTGGTAATTGTGAATATATTTTGAGTGACGAAATATGTTAATTAAGATGTCTTCATGCATATTCTTTCTATAAAATACGTTTCTATAAATACCTTAATCTCTCCCTCTCTGTTCCCTATAGTCTTCAGAAGCTACACCAGGGGCCATAATAGAGACTTAAAAATCAAAATAAAATATGCTCTCTCTATAAAAAAGTCTTATATAGGGAAGAGGAGGAGGTGGGGCAAGATGGTTGAATAGAAACCTCCATAGATTGTCCCACCACAAGGACATCAAATTTAACAATTATTTGCACAAGGAAGCATCTTCAGAATAACCCAAAATCAAGTGAGAGATTACAGTACCTGGTTTTAACTTTATATCAAGGAAGAGGCACTGAAGAGGGCAGAAAAGATGTTCTTGCATTACCTATGACACCTCTCCCCCATCTCTTGACAGTGGAGTGAGATTATATGTGTGTCTGTGTGAGGTTGGGGAATGAAGTGATTGTTGAACTTTACACTGGAACTCAGGGCCACATTGTCACAGGGAGCAGAACACAGGGCAGATTTCTGCCAGTGCCCACATATGGAACATTTAGACCAGCATGGCCAGAGGGAAATCTTTTTGTTCCAAAACCCAAGATCCAGTTAACCCCACCCCTGAATGATGATGAAAAGCTCCCAAAATTCGCAGATAAAGAAAAGGTCCTAAGGGAAGCAAGAAAAACATATAAAGGAACTCAGATGTGTCTGAACAGATTTCTTAGTGGACACCTTATAGGCCAGGAGAGAGTGGCATGACATATTCAAAATGTTGAAGGAAAAATATCCCTTAATCCTAGAAAATTATATCTTGAAAAATGTCCTTCAAACACAAAAGAGAAAGACTTTCCCAGACAAATAAAAACTGAGAGATTTCATCAATATCAGACCTGACCTACAAGAAATAGTAAAAGGAGTTCTACCTGGAAGACAGGGACATTAATGAACAATAAGAAATCATCGGCTCGGCGCCTATAGCTCAACCGGCTAAGGCGCCAGCCACGTACACCTAAGGTGGCGGGTTCGAATCCCCAGCCCGGACCC
>NW_003852483.1:6958617-6977561 GCF_000181295.1 Otolemur garnettii | reverse complement strand
AACAGCTCACAGCAACCTCCAACTCCTGGGCTCAAGTGAGTCTCCTGCCTCTGCCTCCCAAGTAGCTGGGACCACAGGTGCCTGTCACAACGCCCAGCTATTTTTTGGTTGTAGCCATCACTGTTGTTTGGCAGGCCTGGGCTGGATTCAAACCCTCCAACTCAGGTATATGTGGCTGGCGCCTTAGCTGCTTGAGCCACAGGCACCAAGCCAAGAAAACCACTTTTAACTAAGGAAGAAAGAAAAAGAGGACCACAAAACATCCAGAAATCACATAACAACATGGCAGCAGTATGTCCTTATATATCAATAATAACATTGAATGTAAATGAACTAAAATCTCCAATCAAGATACAGAGTGGCCAAATTGATGAAAAAACAAGAGACAGATATATGTCTTCTGCAAGAGGCACACTTTACCTGTAAAAATACACAGGGTGAAAATAAAGGAATATAAAATGATGGAAACCAAAACGGTCAGGAGGAACTATACTTCTATCAGGTAAAATAAGCTTCAAGGCAAAAACTGTAAAAAGAGTCAAAGAAAGTTATTATATAAGGGTCAGTTCAGCAAGATGATATAAAAATTCTAAATATATGTATTAGACACACCCAACACTGGAGCACCCAGATGTATAAGTCAAATATTATCAAAGCTGAAGAGAGTGGTAGACACCAATAAAATAATCATTGGCGATCTCAACACTCCACTTTCAGCCTTGAACAGATTATCCAGACAGAAAATCAACAAAGAAACATTGGACTTAACCTGTGCTACAGACCAAATAGATCTAAGAGATAGTTATAAAATGTTTTATCCAACAGCAACAGATATACGTTCTTCCCCCCAAATTATGGATCATTCTCAAGGATAGAGCATATGTTGGGCCACAAAACCAGTCTTTAAAAAAAAAAAACAACAACAAAAAAATGAAGTCATACAAAGTATTTCCTCTGACCACAATGGAATAAAACTAGAAATCAACAACAAGAGGAATATTGAAAAATACACAAATATTGGGGGACCTCATCTAATGTGCATGATGCAATGGTACATTTTAAAACTATTGAGAAATGAATATAATTGTGATGGATGTGTTACTTGGTTCAGCGTAAACATTTCACATTGTATATCGAAGCACTACCCTGAACCCCATAAATGCATCAATGTACAAAGTTATAATTTAATAAAATAATAAAAAAAGCAAGTCCCCTTTCAAAAAAAAAAAAAGAAAAATACACAAATACATGGAAATTAAACAATATGCTCCTGAATGACTAGTGGGCCAATGAAGAGATTAAGAGAGACATTTAAAAATTCTCAAAACAAATGAAAATGAAGACACAACATATAGAAACTTATGAGCTACAGAGAAAGCAGTAATAAGAAGATAGTTTATAGCAAGAAGTAATAATCAAAAAAGTAGAAAAGCTTCAGATAAGCAACCTAGCTATGCATCTCAAAGAACTAGAAAACTAAGAGCAAATCAAACTCAAAATTAATGGAAGTAAATAAATACTAAAGATCAGAGCAGAAATAAATGAAATTGAAATCATAAAAATTCAAAAGATCAAAATAAAAGGTTGGTTTTTTTCTAAAGATAAACAAAATTGACACACCTTTAGTCAGACTAAGTAAGAAAAAAAGAGAGGAGACTCAAATAAATAAAATCTGGCATAAAAAAGGAGACATTAGAACTGATATTGTAGAAACCATTAGAGATCATTAGAGACTACAATGAGCAACTACCTACTAATAAATTGGAAAACCTAGAAGAAATGGATAATTCCTAGACACATACAGTTACCAAGATTGAACCTGGAAGAAATTAAAAAACTGAATAAACCAATAACAAATAACGAGATAGATGCAGAAATAAAAAGGCTCCCATCAAAGCAAAGATCTGGTGGGTTCACTGCTAAATTCTGTCAGCCATTCAAAGAACAAATACTATCTACTAAACTATTTAAAAAAACCAAGGAAGTGGGAAGATCCCCCAAGGTTGTTCTACGAGGCTTGTATCACCCTGATACCAAAAACAGACAAAGATAACAATAAAAAAGAAAACCATAAGCCAATATCTATGATGGACATAAATGGAAAAATCTCAACAAAATGCTAGCAAATAAATTCAACAACACAGTAAAAAGATTATTCATCAGGATCAAGTGGGGTTCATCCAGGAATGCAAGGATGATTTTCAAAATATGAAAATCAATCAATGTGATACATCATATCAACAGAATGAAGGACATTTAACCTTGCTTCATGATAAAAACTCTCAAAAAACTGGGTATACAGCCAACTTACCTCAACATAATAAAAGCCACACATGATAGACCCACAGCTAGTATCATACTAAATGAGGAAAACTGAAAGTTTTTCCTCTAAGATCTGGATAAGCAAAGGATGCCCACTCTCACCACTGTTATTCGACATAGTACTGAAGTTCTATCTAGAGCAATCACATAAGAGAAAGATATAAAGGGTGCCCAAATTGAAGAGGAAGAAGTCAAATCATTAAATTAAAAAAATAAAAATTAACTGTGTCACTTAAATGTGAAAATTAAATATGGTCTATTAAAACTGAAAAATTAAAATGAATAAGGGAAGTTGGTTATTGTTATTTGGCACATTAGTAACTTCCAGCTCTCAGCTGAGGTTTCTCACAGCATTTAGTTGTACCCTTTCCTGTATTCAGCTGTCAAAAGCTACATTTTCCCTTCCCTTCCCTTCCTTTCCCTTCCCTTTCCTTTCCTTCCTCTTCCCTTTCCCCTTCCCTTTCCCTCTTCCCCCTTCCCTTCCTTTCTCCTTCCTTCCCTCCTTCCTTCCTTCCATCCCTCCCCGTCACCCTGGGTAGAGTGTCATGGTGTCATAACTCACAGCAACCTCTCAAACTCTTGGGCTTAAGAAATCCTCTTGTGTCAGCTTCCCAGGTAGCTGGTACTACAGGTGTCCCCCACAACACCTGATGAATTTTTCTATTTTTAGTAGAGATGAGGTCTCGCTTTTGCTCAGGCTGGTCTCATACTCCTGAGCTCAAGTAATCCACCTGCCTCAGCCTCACGAGTGCTAGGATTACAGGTGTGAGCCATAGCACCCCATATCTACATGTTTTCTTCATCTCTCTCTTTGCATTGTCTTTGTGGCGTTTCATGTTCCTACAACTCTACTTGTAGGAAATTGACAACCTACATCAACCAAGGTGAGATTCATGCACTCATGAAATCAGAAGCCTAATAATAATTTTCAAAAAGAAGCATTAATTAACTTTGGTTTATAAACTTGCAAATTTGTGCATGTGTTAGCTCAGGGGTGGGGAACTTTTTCATGTTAGAAAGCTGCATTAATTTAGCTGTAATCAAATAAGGCCACATTCAAGAGATTTCAATTAGATACAGTTAAAAGTTAACATTATTCTGTAGTAATCTAACTGATAATGCACATAATAATTTCAAGAAATGAAAAGTATTTGTTAATTTTAATATTTAATCTTTTTGTTGGAAAGCATTTGAATGTTTGGTTTCAGTTGATCCTCTAAAGGGGTATCAGTCATCTGTGACATTTAGGGCATCTTGATTTGGGTTAAATAGGAGAATGTATATTCACATCAATATGTGGTCGAAAAGCAAGAAAGTTTTTCTGGGCATGCTGCCAAAGGTGTGGGGATTCTGTTGTATTTTTCCACCTTTCAATTGGATCTTTCTTAACCTCAAACAATGACTTTAAAATGTTATCCACTGAGAGCTCAATCAATTTCATCTGTAGTTCTTTAGGTGCCTTGCTTTGCTGATATATCAGTTAAGTGAGGCTGAAATACTAATTAAATGTGATGTTGTGACTCTCAAAGTCAGTGAATTTTTCATTGTATTTCCCAAGTAATAGGTCTGTAACAGCTGCATATTCTTCAGATGATATGCATGTATCATCCTGCTCATCAATGACCTTTGCTAACCGGGGAAAATGTTCATCTGAAATTTCCTTTTGAAGAAGAAGCGTTTTGAAAAATGACAGTTTTTTTGAAATGCTTGGATTTTTTTTTCCACAACATATATAAAATTAATTTTACCTTGCAAAGCAATATTCAAGCCATTTTGACTTGATGTGATGTCACACAGAAATGCCTCATTCCTATGGAACTCTTCTCTCAATAATTCACATTGTTGGCATTCTCACAGAGATAAAATGTTGGCTAACACCTGTCCCTGTGATCACCAACACACTTTAGAATGATACAGCAAAAATGCAGAGTGAATACCTCATAGTTTAGCATGTTAGGAGCTCATGATGCCATGTTGCATTTGCATAAATATCATTAACAATACTTATAACTTGTTGCAAAGTATCACTTAATGTAGTAACTTTAGCTCAGAGAGTTTGCTAAGACACAATGAAAAGAAAGGAGAGCATCTGAATCCGTTAATACTTTTTAAAATCTGTTCGATAAATCCTTTATATTTTCCTGTCATGGAAAGTGCATGGTCTGTACATGCACTCACTAAATTTACTAAATTCAGTCCAACTTCATGACATTTGTCTTAAAAGTTGTTGAATGTATTTATTCCCATATTCTGTTTGCAAGAATGCTCAAAGGGAGTAACTCTTCATAGCAAAGAAAATCTGCTTGACCTGAGTGAAGTATAAAACCTGCACCAAGCCAGTAGTATCAGTTGATTCAGGCAAGACAATTGAATAATACATATTTTCCTTTTGAAGTATTGCATGAAAATATTTTGTTAAGTTGAATGCTAATTCATGCTGCCAGTCACTTCTCCTTGAAAGAGGCAGTTGTTTGTACTTTGAAATGTTATTGGGGTCTTGACTTTGGCAATGCATTTTTTTCACAATTTCTACATCACTGAAGGGCTTCCTTTTTTTCCCTGAGTATACAAGCTACTTTATAAATAGTTTCAATGGCATTATTGCTGCTTGAAAGAATTGTCTTTGCTTTTAATTTTCATCTTTTAATTTCTGCAGTACAACTTTTTGTGTCTCTCCCTCTATAAAATATTTGTGGTCCTTATGAGTGTTCTAATTCTGATGAGAATTGAATTTCTTTAATGTTGATATTGCAGTATCACAAAGCAAGCAAACAATCTTATAAAAAGCAGAAACATGATAATTTTGCAATTCCTAATCCTCATTAAAAATTCTGTTTTCTCTTTTAGTGTTCTCTTGGTCGTCTTCAACATGATGGGCTATTAAGCAGACAGAATTAACAAATATTGTTGAGCTGTGCAACTATTCACAAATTCCATTTCAAACAGAAACACAGTGCACTCTTGTCAGAAACTGATAACAGACTGGTGGACTTGACAACCCATAAACTCTTGCCAACCAGTCTCATGAGCTAGTGGCACCAGTCAGAAAGGGGAAAGTAGAACTAAATTATCAGTGTAGCAGCTGTCAATTTAGCCCTTGTGGCTCACTAATTGCTGGGGGGCCTAACACAGCCACACACAAACCCTTTTCCCTCTTCCTCTCCTCTCCTCCTAAGACCAAGAAAGAAAGGATCTAGCTAGTCCACCCTCTGAGAAATTCTGGCCAAAAGACCCCAATTTTCTAGAAAGCTGCAGAATGTACCCACCCCCTACAGCCCATATAAAAGGGGTCTCTAACTGTCCCCCACCCTGGGCAAAGAAACAATCTTTGCACTGCCCAGGCGGGTCACCCTCTCCTTTTCAATAAACTTGGCCCAAACACATCTCCTCTGTGACCTCATCTCTGGCATCATCATCTACCTCTTTCACTGATGTTCTAATTGTGCCACCAATCTGGGAGGATTAGTTTGTAGAAACTCATTTTATTCTTTAATATTTTAAATATGTTCATTTTAAAAATAAAATAAGGATGCAAAAGATGAACAAAAATGTATTAATGAAATTAGTAGGATTTGTTCTGTAAAATTTGGATTCAGTCAAAAAGCTGCACCTATTGATGGAGAAGGCCACGGGTTCCCCACTCTGGCATTAGTCTCTCACTTACATGAAAAGAAAAAAAAATTGTATTTTTTTGTTGAGACTTTACTTAAACATTTTCAAGGATATCAACATTTATTAATAAAAAACAAAGTGCACCTCTCTCAAAAAAATACATAGTAAACAATCATTTTTATTATATATTATATGTTAATACTCTGAATTATCTCACAATTCATATTTTACACATTGTTATTTATTCATATCATCTGTGTTAATGTGCATTACCAACAGAAAGCCTTTGTTGAGGACTTGGAGGCAATTCACTCTTACGGTAACTATGACAGGCTCGGCCCCTGTGGCTCAAGTGACTAAGGCGCCAGCCACATATACCTAAGGTGGTGGGTCTGAATCCAGCCCAGGTCGCCAAAACAACAATGACAGCTGCAACCAAAAAAATAGCTGGGCGTTTTGGCGGGCGCCTGTGGTCCCAGCTACTTGGGAGGCGGAGGCAGGAGACTCGCTTGAGCCCAGGAGTTGGAGGTTGCTGTGAGCTGTGATGCCATGGCACTTTACCCAGGGGGACTGCTTGAGGCTCCTGTCTCAAAAAAAAAAAAAGGTAACTATGACAATTAGTCACAAACAAAATATAACAAAAGAGAGTGTAATCTGAATGTTAATTCAAATAATTCTGGGTGATTCTGCTCAGCTAACATGAGATAAGCTTCAGGATGGTTTCAGGTGTGGGTGAGGATGGTTCCGAGAAGTGATCAGAGGAAGGAAAAATAGAAGCACTGGCTCAGCGCCTGTAGCTCAGTGGCTAGGGCACTGGCCACATACACAGGGGCTGGCCGGTTCAAACCTGGCCTGGGCCTGCTAAACAACAATGGCAACTACAACAACAACAAAAATAGCTAGGTGTTGTGGCAGGAGCCTGTAGTCCCAGCTACTTGGGAGGCTGAGGCAAGAGAATCACTTAAGCCCAAGAGTTTGAGGTTGCTGTGGTGACACCATGGCACTCTACCAAAGATGACTCTGTCTCAAAAAATAAAAATAAAATAAAATAAAAAGGAAAAGTAGAAGCATGGGAAAGAGGAAAATGGGTGTTCTTGAGGAGGGCGACTGCTGTTGGATTGAGTTAATAACTCTTTGAGGACATTTTCAGTGTGCTGATTTATAAGTTAAATGATTCATTTTATCAGTGCACCTACAGCTGAGTGTCTTTTTTTTTTAAACCAAGAATGAGCTTGCTAATAAAACTCAATAAAGCGCTCTAAAAAAGGCAAAACACCAATTTCATAATTTACTTTGAGAAAAAAAAACTATCCAGTAAACTGAGTACTAATGTTCCTTCATCAATATTTTCTCTTCCTGGTGACAGAATTATCATAAAAACCCAAATTGTATTCAGAAGACAACTTGTTAAGCAAGGTCCATTAAAGACAAGCACCAAAGACAAGCAATGATAGATGGCAGATGCATGTGACTGCTGCTTGCTTATCTCCCTGACTGGGGGAAGCTTGCCCTGGCTTATTATTTATCTCTTATGACATGTTACTAGGTTTCTCTTGTCTTCATTGTTGTCATCATGAGAGCAAGGGCCTTTTATTGAACACCTGTTGCATGCCAGGCACTTTAATAGAGATGCACTCTACATATCATTATGAAAAACAAATTGCTTATTCCCATTTTCCAGATAATGAAACTGTAACTCCAAAGAGATTAAGTAACTGATTCAGTGTCACATGGCTAGAATATGATGTTTCTGTTCTTAAAGCCCTTTGTTACATACCATGACCTTTATTGTGCATTTTGAATGCTAGTATTGTCCTGTTGCAATTTTTTTCTTTAGATCTTTGTTTGTTTGTTTTTTTAATATTGATTCTACTTTTCAGGCCCTGCTCTCTTGCTTTTGACTTAGGGCACATAGTCTGTAGCCTGGAGGGAAATGCTCCCTCACCCAAACTGCAGCAGACCACTTTCCAGAGCTAAGTCCCAATCATCAGGGAGAGTGACTCTCTTCCTTCTCTGCTGCTCTGGGATCAGCAGGAACTGAGAAGGTTGGCACTATCACAGATATACCATTGTCCTTTGAAGAGGCAAAAAAAAAAAAAAAAAAAAAAAAAGATAAAGAAAAAGCAGTCCTGAGGCAAGGGTGAATCCTGAGGATGTCTACTTCTGAAGGTACACATGGTGGCTGAGACTTACCTAGAGGAAGACAACGCTCAGATCTCCAAGGGGCTAGCCAGAGGGCATTGAGTAGCCATGTCTAGGGTGGAGACAGAGGAAACACTCCCATGCAAACATCTGACCAATAGGTAATTTGGGAGGCTGGGGGTACTCAGGCCATCCTCGATGACTCACATCTTTAGATAAGAGACACTTTCTCCTGTTGTCCATCTGATCATGGTTGAGAGGAGCTCCTGGTCTTTTTTTTTTTTTGAGACAGGAGCCTCAAGCTGTCCCCCTGGGTAGAGTGCTGTGGCATCACAGCTTGCAGCAACCTCCAACTCCTGGGCTCAAGCAAGTCTCCTGCTTCAGCCTCCCAAGTAGCTGGGACCACAGGCGCTTGCCACAATGCCCGGCTATTTTTTGGTTGCAACTGTCATTGTTGTTTGGCAGGTATGGGCTGGATTCGAACCCGCCAGCTTGGGTGTACGTGGCTGGTGCCTTAGCCACTTGAGCCACAGGCGCCAAGCCTGAGCTCTTGGTCTTACTAGCTTTCTGTATTACGTCACACAGAGGAAAATGCACACAGTATCAGTACACATTCCTGGGTGATTGTTCAAGCTGTGTGAAAGCTTATTCCAGCCTTGAGTTACTGCTACGGCAAAGACTCAGCTCCAGAAATCTTTTCTATGGGACATGAAATGGAAGCTTTCTCATTCTGTATTTGTCTCTGTTGACCACCTCTATTTTTAGGAGAAAGGTACAAGACAAAAATAATACCGTAATCTTGGTCAAACATATTGCATTCAGGCCAGTGATTTTTGGTTTGGTTACTTTGAAGGGAAATGGCTATTAATTATACACTATCCAAAGAGAATTACATACAGATGGCAGAATATGTGAATTTACAAATACAGAAATGTCCACAATTCCATATTCAGTAGTCTTGTGAAGATCACACAAAATGCAAGTGTTACACCTAATAATATTATAAACAAAAGCATCATATCACTTATAAATGTAGTAGAGTCAGACAAATCTCTTTTAGAAAGAATCTGTCAGTTTCCATGCTCTTTCAGGGCAACTTATGCACTGAATTAGATATTTTTATTCACTCCTTTATGTTCCATCTTAATCTCTCTAAATCAAAACTCAGTCCCTAAAGATATTTAAACCAGTTTCACAGCATAAATAGGAATCATATAATGAAATTTATTGTCAAAACTCGAATTTTTCTTTTTCATATGTTTCCAAGATACATGCATTTCAGTTTCTGCCAAGATATGCTAGTCAAATAACTCCCAGGTCCTTCCTCCTACAACTGAAATACCATGGGCCTAATATAAGAAGTAAGGAAAACTCTGAAATGTGAAAAGAAAAAGGCAGACTGCTTAGCAGTTAGTTCCCTGAGGTTTGTCATTGCCCCTCATATACCCTAGAACAAAGCACGGTAGAAACCTTGAGCTCAGAACCACCAATTGGCACAGACAAAAAAGGTCCAAGTTACCCTCCCCAGCCAAAGGAACAGGAAAATACTGGTATAAGAAAACAGAAAGCCATAACACTCACCATAATCTGGTCAAATGCCAACGTAAATATCATAACACCTAGCTCTGGCCTTGTAGCAGTTTCAGTGGGGCCACGTGGAAAGCTGACCTTCCATCACTTGCCAGGAAGAAACAGGCAGTACTTCATTTCCCCGCTGGATAGCATCTGGGGATGGAAATGATCTTTCACCTGTCCAGCAGACACAAGTTCCAATTCCCATGGATGATAATTTCAACAAGAGTGATCAGGGAATGGATCTTTTGCTCCTCACCTGTGGAAGTGGGAGGTGCTTTGGTTCCTCCCCATAGTAATATCAGTGGGTGGCAGTGGCAAGCTGAGCCTCCAACCCATCTGAAATTGACAAGTAAGATTGCTGTGGTGAGAGACAGGTTTAGTTGGCAGGCATTCCGCTTCCAATCTCTCCCTTCCCTTCCCTGGTATCAGCAGGACCCACTCTGAGGCAATAAAGTGGTATGAATCACTGCTCCACTCTCCTAGGAAAGATGTCATCTGGACTGAGGAGAGAGAGGAATTTCTACCCCACCCATCTGCAGTGAAGCAGTGTAAGCCAGCACTTAATTTATGCCAGGGTGGTATCAACAAGGCATGGTGGGAAGCTGACCATACCATCTAGCCTGAATGCCACACCAGGGGACTCTACACCAACAAATAATTAGGATTCAGAGTCTCATAAAATATCCAGGGTATAATTTAAAAATTTCTTGTCAGAGCAAGATTATCTGACCAAAAATTTTAGGAATATTCAAAATAAAGTTTGACAAGCAATTATGAATACCCTTGAAACAAATGAAAAATAGTAAAGGTCAGCAAAGAAAAAAGATGTTGTAAAAAAGAACCAAATGTGGGGCGATGCCTGTTGCTCAGCAGGTAGGGTGCTGGCCACATATACAAAGGGTGGTGGGTTCAAACCCAGCCCTGGCCAAACTGCAACAAAAAAATAGCCAGGCATTGTGATAGGCGCCTGTATTCCCAGCTACTTGGGAGGCTAAGGCAAGAGAATTGCCTAAGTTCAGGAGTTGGAGGTTGCTATGAGCTGTGTGACACCACGGGGCACTCTACTGAGGGTGATAAAGTGAGACTTTGTCTCTACAAAAAAAAAAAAAAAAAAAAGAAAAGAAAGAAAGAAACAAATGAAAATTATAGAATTGGACGTACAATAACCAAAATCAAAAAACTTCACTGGATGGGTTCATTAGTAGTGTGAACATGAAAGAATAGAATTAGTGAAGCTGAGGATAGGTTGATGGAATAACAAAGAGAAAACCAAATAAAACAATGTCAGAAACTTGTGTGACCATAATGAAATGGTTAAATTTATATCACTGGAGTATAAAGGAAAGGCAGGGGAGGAGGTGGTAAGGAGAGAGGGAGGGAGAGAGAGAGAGAGAAAGGAAGACTGAAAAAGTATTATAAAATAATGGCTTAAAACTCTCCAAATTTGATGAAAGACATAACCCTACATACTCAAGAAGCCAAGCAGTTCTGAAACAGGACAAGTCCAAAGGAAGCCACAAAAGGATATATCAAAATTAAATGTCTAAAAACTAAACACACACAAAAAAATTGAAAGCATAGAAATGACTCATTACTTGCAGGAGAACACCAATTTGAATGAAAGTGGATTTCTTACATGAAACTCTGAAGGCAGTAGCACATTTTCAAGTAACAGAAGAAAAGAAGTGTCAACCATTAGGTCTATATCTTGTAAAAATATCTCTCAGAAAGAAAGTGGGAAAAAAACATTTTCACATGAAGGAAAACTAAGAGAATTTACTGCTGACAAGCCTACTCTTGCAAAATGGCTAAAGGAAGTTATCTAAATAAACAAGAAATGATAGAGAAAGAAGGCCTATGAATTTAGAAAAGGAAGAAAAATATAAATATGAGTAACAATAGGGGAAGATATAATAGGCTTTTCTCATGAGTTTCTTAAATCATATTTGATTATCAAGACAAATTTATAACATTAACTTGGTACTCAACTGCAGAGGTATTCAAAATGTGACCCATGGCTGCATGATGAATTTGTGAGTACTATTTTTGCTTATCTGTGCCATCAGATCTCAAAAAGTATGCATGAACCTTTTTTTTTTTGCTCATCAGCTTTCCTTAGTGTTTGTGTATTTATTATGTGGCTCAAGACAATTCTTATTCTTCCAATGTGCAACAGAAAAGAAAAACGTTTGGACACTCCTGAAGGAAATTCTTAAGGCAATTATAGTATTTTCAAAGATACTATGTTAAGAATATTTTTAAAAAATGAGGCAGTTAAAGGGATCTAAATGGATATAAGATTTCTACACTTTACTCAAATGATAAAATATTAGCATCAGTAGACTTTTACAAGTTAGATTTATATGTGTGTGTATATATATTAAAACCTAGAAAACTATATAAAGCAATATACTAAAAAGCAACAAAAATAAATTAAGGTGAAATCCTAAAAAAACCCATGCTACCCACAGAAAGGTAATAAAATAGATACAGATGAAAGAGAAACAGGTGAAAGAAACAGAAAAATGAATGGTAGGCTTAAGTCTTAACATCAATAATTACCTTAAATGAAAATGATCTAAATGCCCCAATTTAAATACTCAGATTGGTACAGTAGGTAACAAAAAATGATTCAGCAATATTCTTCCTACAAGAAATTCACTTCAAATACAGCAACATAGGTAGGTTTACAGTAAAGGATATTAAAGATAGTTAGATCAGACTAACTGGACTTTAGAGAAAAGGAAATTACTAGAAACAGAGGAGGACATTCTATAATGAACTGATGGTCAGTTAACCAAGAAGATTATAAGGTATATGATTCCCCCACAAAAAACATATCCACACTATTTAAAAATATATCAACTTTTAATTTGCACAAAATATTCTCCTTCCTGTCCTACTCAGGTCTTTATTTCATCCACAATGACAAAAGGAACACCCAGGAAAAATGGCTGCTTCCATAAATGTTTATTTTTTTTCATTTTATTATTAGAAGTACACACATTTCAAGGCTGCTTCTTAGTCTCTGATTATCATATTATAGGAATTACTATGCCATTATTTTTTCTGGAATGACAACATTTGATTAACACATTGACTGCCAGCAAGAAAATAAGTTTTTTTCCTTGAGGCCATGGTGTTTTATTACGTCAAAATAGGTCAAGAGACATGTGAGTTATATATGCTTCACAAGGCCCCAGACTCAAAACTAGCATAAATTGAGTACAACTTACATGGCAGTTAAATAAAAGCAAAGAAAATGTTTTAAAATTGATTTTTGGGGGATGACTTATCTGAAAATAAATTCATGAGAGTTTATTCATTTTTTAATAATAAAAATTTTATTTTTTAGGTATAAAAATAGGTTTAAAATATAGGTTTTATGTTTAATTTCAAAGGATACATGATTTGGGGTATTTAGAGCAGAAAGAGATAGAAAATTCAGAAACAACATATGCAGAGTTATCCACGCACATTTCCTTTCTCTGGTGACAGTTGTGAAATAAAATCAATAATTTGCATTGTTGTGTTTAATGCCTGGTTTTGCAATTTTTTGTGGGGGGAGATGATGAGAGTTTGCAAAACTTATTAAACTAAAACACTTTCACTAAATTTATTCAAGTTTCAAAGGAAGTACATAAGTTTTTACCTTGACTGGATAGACAATGATTTGAAACAAACATCTAAATAAAGTAGAAAATAAACAATCCAATTAAAAATGGGTAAAAGATCAAAATACACACTTTGGCAAAGATACAGACAGCAAATAAGCACTTAAATGATGCTCAATATTATATGTCATCAGGAATTGCGAAGTAAAACAACAATGAGATACTACTACACCTCTATAAGAATGGCTCAAATCCAAACCCCCGACAACATCAAATGCTGACAAGGATGTGAAGCAATAGAAACTCTTATTCACTACCAGTGGGGATGCAATATTCCCATACAGTGTCTTAGAAAGTTTGGAAGTCCACTTTGGAAGTTTCGTACAAAACTAAGCATACTCTGATTACGAGATCCCCACGTTACATTCATTTACCCAAAGGCATTGAAAACTCATATCAACACAAAAATCTGCACATTGATGTTTACAGCTGTTTCATTTATAATTGCCAAAACTTGGAAGTGACTTCATTGGGTAAATCAGTAAACAAACCCTGCTGTGTCCATATAGTGGAATATTATTAAGTAACAAAAAAATGAACACTGAAATGAACACAAAATGAACACAAAAAAATAAACAATGAAAAGACATGGGAACACCTTAAATGCATTTTGCTAAGTGAAAGAAACCAATCTGAAAAGTATATATGCTGCATAAGTCTAACTATATACTATGCTTTAAAAAGAGAAACTATGGAGACAGTAAAAAGTTCAGTGGCTGTCAGGGGAGAGAGAAAGATGAGGGAATTTTTAAAGCAGTGTGAACCTACTCTGTAAAATGTAAGGTTGGATATATGTTATTATACATTTTTCCAAAACCGTAGAATGTACAACACAAAGAGTAACCTTAAAGTAAACCATTAATTTTAGTTAATAATAATGTGTCAATACTGGCTCATCAATTGTGACAAATGTGCCACGCTAATGCAAGATGTTACTAAGAAGCAAGACTAGGGGGAGGGGTTAAGGAATTCAGCACTATCTGCCCAATTTTCTTAGAAATCTGAACCACCTCCAAAAATAGTCTGTTTGTTTAAGAAAAAAAAAAAGCCACTATCACTATGTGCTTAGTGTCTTATGTATTTCAAGTCTGGGTGGTATGCTAGTAGAATTGTATTACCATGTCCCAGGCTGATTGCATTGAATAAAGGATTTAGACCTGCTGTGAAAAATGGACTTTGTGTAATGGATTTTCTGGGTTGATAAAGAAAGCAGTATGAGTATACTAGCTTAATACAAAACTTAGTGATTTGAAATAAGGCAAACATATTACCTAATTTACCAACGTAATGATGACACATGCATTGTATAAACAGATATTGGAATATCAGTTTGTTGCCTGGTGTTCAGGATTTGGAATATATATCAATTTAAATTTTCACACTTAGTAAAACTGTAGCTTTCGCTTTTGCTATCTCCATGAATAAGATAAATTTCCTCTTTCATCGTCTTTGATGGCCAATGCCAGCTAAACTCTTGCCTATTAGGAATATGCACACTCTATAACTCCGAAGAGATACCCATGTGATCTATTTTTGGCCAGCAGAATCTCATTCATTGAGAGTTCCAGTGTGAGGCCAGTTTTTGTGCCTTTCCCAGCCTGTCCCTCCCTTCCCCCTCACCTGGTCCCCCCCACCCCCCACCCCTTTGGCATCTCAGTCTTGTGGACCTTCTTTTGGTTGTTCTTTGACTCCCTGCCCCTTTCTCCAAAACTACTCTGCCAAATTTTCCTTAAAATTCTCCACTCAGTTATCCCCCGCCCCCACTCCATCCATCCTTTTATATTGATTAAAGCCTCCTTGTCCTTTAGATCTTGGCTCAATAGTCAGTCTCAAGGCAGCTTCCCTAACCCTTCAGTCCTGCCCCTTTTTAAAGCCATCTTACAGACTCTAGTTCTTTCCCATCTAAATGAGAGTCAGTTCCCTGGTGTGATAATGTGACTAAAGTTAGATTCACCAATTAAACAGAGAGTGCCAAAATGCAGGCTCACTTTCATTCAGCAGTACTTTCCAGACTCTCACTGGTGCCTGATGCAGCAGAGAACACAGTGCACTGCCTGTCACAAGTGCAGGGCTCAGCAATGCAGGTGGATCTGAAGGAGGCAGGGAAGGGAAGAGTCAGAAGATGGTTGAACCCACTTAGCCCAAATTTTGCAATTAGAAGATCTACAAAGAAGTGGTTTACTTTACTCGTGTTTATTTTTAAAAATGGCATTTTAATCAATGCTATTATTAGTATTAGGGGACAGGGGAAGCTTAAGGTGGTAAGAAATGCATGTGGTGGGGTGTGGGCCGATCAAGAAACTTAATCTAGCTCAGAGTAGAAGCTTCAAAAATAGTTTTAAATGAAACAGTTTGTTTTGTACAATAGGGCACATTATTTTGTATTTTGCATTCCTATTTTGTCGAGGAAACAAAAACTGTGGAATAATTTCACTTTTAAGCAACTTTGTTTACAGTGAGGGAAGCTGAACTAGGAATACATCATGTGAGATCAGGAGAGATTCAGGCCAAGGATGAGGAAAACTTTCTAGGCCAGAAAGTTGTTAATCACCTTCCTATAGAAAAAGAAGGCCGCAGAGCAGATTTTTTGGTAGGTGTTAAGAGAATAGCATGATTTAATAGTCTAACCCAGAAATACTTGACTTCACCAGATGTCTTTTGAGGCTTCTCAGCGACTTCCTGAGTGCATGGACTTGAGATCTCATATAATTTTCTTGTTCATAGTGATGACATTGTGCTTGCCATTTCAGGTGTTGCAAGCTAAACTCTGGTCTCTTAGGAATATGTGCGTAAATATTTATGATATTTAGTACATCACCCATACATGATCTTGGTCTTATTTCATTTTACCTGCATTTGAAAAAGACATGCTGACTAGCATGAACTCAACATTTTGTATGCTGGGTTATTATGCATATCTGGCCATAAAGTAATGATCATATATTCTGTATGATAAATAAAACTGAAAAAATCTCAGAATTAAGCAGGCTTACCATCAATTAACTTCAAAATTTCAAGTAGACTCCTGAAATATTGAAATTATTATGATTTATAAACTAAACTTGAAAGTTGTTCAATCAAAATGACTTTGAAATAAAATCATGATATATTAAAGTAAGAAATGATATCCTATATAGCAAGGAAAATAAAGACATTAAAATAACACCATTGAGTCTTTGCATTTAGTTAATAGTTATATTTCTTCAGAAAATATGAAGTTCAATTTTGAACAAAGTTTTCACATTTTGTTTTTTGCATCTTAGCTAAAATTGGCCCTTTCCCAAAATGAACAAAAGGGGATGAAAAATCTGGGCTCAAATGTGTAATTTCATATTTTATGTTAGGGCAATTTATAATGTATCATAAGGCTACATTAATAAACAGATGTTTCGCAGTCTGGAGGTTGTAAAATAAATATCTTGGGCACACTACTAAGAACAAAAAACGTCTTGGAGCCTTTTTTTTTTTGGTCTCAAAATCATCTTTGCAGATACTGCATGTAACAAGAATCAGTATGATCAATGCCATTAGCAACATGTCCCAGTAGAACCAAGTTGTTAGATGAAATCTATATAAATATATGTGCACAGCATAGTTAGGTAATATAAATATTGGCATATTTTCTTCATTATTTATGAAATCAATAATCCTTATATGAACTAAGAAAAAATTTTTCCCTTTAATCCAAAACAAAATTTTCTAATTACTCATTTGATACAGGATTCTCCTTGTTTGCAAATTACTCCCACTAGAGCTGTTTCTTTTAAGTCAAGGTCTGGATTCAATTATATTGGTATCTAACACCTAGACAATGTCTGGCACTTGTAAAGGCATTGTCTAGAATATAAACAAATGTATGCCCACAAGGAACGAATGTATTTTCAAAATTCTGATAGCCATGTCTTACAGATGTGGGGGCTAAGGAGAGAGATTTTACTTTTAGGTAGACATAACTGCAAATAATAATAATAACATATGGTGCTTAAAATGTCAAGTTGTTATTATAAATGTGTTTGATCTATTGGTTCACATAATTGTACACAAGTCCTATGAAGTATATTATTTCTTGTAATTACCACTTAAACAGAGAAGCTAAGGCAGAGAGAGGTTAAATAAGTTGTTCCAGGTCCATATGGTAATTAAATGGCAGAGCCTGTTTCAAATTCCATATTTTTAACACACACACACACACATATTGTCTGTCATTGAGACATTCTTCTTGTTGAATGGAGTAATGTCATTGAGGGAATTTGTAAAGTATCATTGCACAGAAATAACTCTGAATATCAGTAATTCTTCTGTAGCATGATTTCATGTTTTCCTTCAGAGGCTGATATATTTTATTCAAAATAAGTACAGGTGAAAAATAATTTTATAGATATTACTAATGTTATACATAACAAGTAGAAGAAATGTGATACATTTATTCATTTAGATGGAACTTTATGAGAATAATAGAAAAACATGTTTTGAATAGGCCCTATCTCTTATTTTGGGAGATCAAAATATCACACAAATGTCCCTGAAATGAATGTTTAAGGATTGTTTTGTTTGTTATTGTAAGGGATTATGAATACTGGAAAGCAAAGCGCATTATCTGATGTATCAGGTGTTTTGGCTCAACTTAACTTGATAAGAACAAGAAGAATGATCATATGGTGAAACTAAGTTCCTCCCTCTTCTGGTTTGGTTACTGCTGTGTTCTAGCAAGTCCCTAAGTCAGATAATATGATTATGACAACTTTATTTTTTCCAAAATTGACGATGGAGTTAAGTTCTTCTGTACCTGATGTTCTGTTCCATAATTATGTCTACTACAAAGAGAAGCTTGTTGAAGTATCTAATTGTAATTGTAGCTTTGTTGATTTTCTATTTTTAGCTCTATTAACTTCTGCCTTTTGCCAAATTGAGAAGCTTTTCCTATTGTATTTTTGAATTTTTAAAAATACCACACCCCTTTTCCTTTCCTTCTGGGACTAAAAAGCCATAGATGTTGGAAATTTTGTTATTATTGTTTGACAGTCCCTAAAACTTTAGTTAAGATTGTTTCATCTTTTTTCTTCTCTATAGTTCAGATTGGAAAATATCTATTGATATATATTCAAGTTCACAGATTCTTTTCTTGCCTCTTTAATTTCATTTCTAATAAAAAGCCTAGCCACCATTTTGTATTTCAGTTATTATATTTTTTCAGTTATAATGTGTTTATCCAGTTTCTCTATTTATCTTTTGTTTATTTGCTAAGACTTTCTAGTTTTTCACTGGTATCAAGAATGATGCTTATTGGAACATTTTTATAATAGCTTCTTTTCAAAGTCCTGATGAAGTAATTCCAATTTTTGTGCCTTTGCACTGTTGGTAGCTTTTGATTGTATTTTTGTATATGAGGTGAGGTTTAGCTAGGCTTTTTTTTTTTTTTTTTTTTTTTGTAATTTTGGATCATAGCATGGGAATTTTGAGTGTTAAATTTTGACGCTCTGGGTCTTAATGGAATCTGGGTCATAATGAATGTTAGTATTTTTTTTATTTTTTTTTTTGAGACAGAGCCTTAAGCTGTCCCCCTGGGTAGAGTGCTGTGGCATCCCAGCTCACAGCAACCTCCAACTCCTGGGCTCAAGC
>NW_003852483.1:6935105-6958597 GCF_000181295.1 Otolemur garnettii | reverse complement strand
AGTAGCTGGGACCACAGGCGCCTGCCACAATGCCCGGCTATTTTTTGGTTGCAGCCGTCTTTGTTGTTTGGCAGCCCAGGCTGGATTCAAACCTGCCACCTTAGGTGTATGTGGCTGGCGCCTTAGCCGCTTGAGCCACAGGTGCCGAGCCGAATGTTAATATTTTTGTTTTAGCAGCAATTGATTTTGTTATATTCAAACTACAAGTTTCATTCTGCCTTTTGTAAGTTATAGTTCCAACAATCAGTTGAGTTTTCAAAGTCTCTGCAGTTCTATTCAGGTAAGTCCCAGTGGTCGGTGTGAGACCTGGATTATAACCTATTAGTTTAGTTCTTAAAATCTTTGGTAAACTAATTGGGATCAGATCCACCCAAGTGCAGCTTGGGGATAAGCTCAGGAGTTCACTAAAAATCTTTATGGTGTCACTTTTTCTTACTCCTTCCTCTCTATGATCTCTCTGACATTTGCTGTTTCCTAGAGTTCCTCTTTTCTATTTTCCAACCAGAATTCTGGGTCTTCAGTCACTCTGTTCAACTATAGTTTTTCATGGTTGCACCCATGTTTGGAGTCATGTAATGAGTTGCAAATATATTAGACATAAAAATATTAATGACTAATCAATACAAATTAACAATGCAATTTTTCTGTACCTATTTCAACATAATACACTAAAAAGATTAAAATCTTTTAACTTCTATTGCATTGATAAGATGTATAACCTTGAAAACTTTTGACATTCTTGGGTTTTAATTTACAGTGAAAATGTATTAGGTCTTTTAATAAACTAATCAATTTGATTTTCCACTACTATATTTAGTATAGAATTGTTTTATTTAGAATTGTAAATGTGAATAATCTATGCTTTTATTTTCCTGTACCATTTTTGTTTGAAATAGGTGTCTAAAGTAGGTATGTGTGCTTGTGCATGTATGTATATAGATATATAGGAACACATATTTACATATATGTAGAATGTTATGTATAGTATTATATATTCATAAAAGTAGGCGTATGCATGTAGGGAAGTTTATATATATTTATTTTATATATTTGTATATTTTATATTTGAAAATATATTCATTTACTTAATAATGAACAAATACTTTACTAACTTGTCACTAGATGTGTCCTTTGGAATAAGAGGATGTTAGATGTGAGTATGAAAGGATTATAGAATTATCAAAAGAGAATTAGGTAGTAAATTCAAACATTTAAACCACCATCCATTATGAACTAGATATTGCCTGAAAGTTTATGAGTGTAAATAAACTCCTTTTTCTATATACTGCCCTAATCAAATCATATTTGCTAGTTTACTATTAAATATACAGTGATACCAGTTGATATATAACCACATCACTAAATTATAACTTAAATCAGATCAACCTTTTGTTTTTAAATAATCATTTATCATTCAAAAAAATAATCACTTATTCAACACGTAATTAATTGTGATTATTTACACCTGGCTTAAATTGATGATTATTCAGATGCACATTTTATATTTTTGCATATATTCTGATGTTAGGCAAACCTATGCTACCTATTACATTATACTGGAGGAGTTTCAAATGCCAAAATCATAATTCTTGGCTTGTTGTCATGTTTCTTGACTTTTTTTTTTATATGTTTCATTCATCATAAAATGAGAAACTTATTTAGGATTGTCTTATTTTTCAAGACCATTGTCAAAAAGTGACAATGCACATTACCTGTTTCCTGTTAGCAAAACTTTCTTTACTAATATTCCCTTCCCTTCCCTTCCTGTCCTGTCCCTTCCCTTTCCTTCCCTTTCCTTTCTTTTGTTTGTTTGTTTGAGACAAAGTCTCGCTTTGTTGCCTAGGCTGTGGGACAGTGGCCTCATCACAGCTCACTGCAACCTCAAACTCCTGGGCTCAAGCAATCCTCCTGCCTCAGCTTTCTGAGAGCTGGAATTACTGGTGCATATTACTACCTTTGGCTAATTTTTCTATTTTTTGTAGAGACAGGGTCTCACTCTTGCTCAGACTGATCTTGAACTCCCCTGAGTTCAAGTAATCCTCCCACCTCAACCTTCCAGACTGCTAGGATTACAGGCATGAGCCACTTTACCCTGCCTCTAATATTTTCTTTAAATTATTATTTAAACTATTTTCCTACTTGTACTTTACTTTATAGTCACTTATCAGGCTTGTCAAGGAAAGTGAGTATTTTGGATAAAAATGGTGGGTTTTTTAAAAAAACTGCATTATAATTTTTATCCTATCTGTGCCATTTACATCAGCATTTACTAAAAATCTGTTTATCATGTTTAGTGCACCTAACAAAAGTTGTCTCAAAATATGGAAAAATAGCATTTTTTTTCCTCCTAGGGTATTCTTGAAAATATACCGTAAGTTAAGTCTATATGATGGATCTATTCTATGCATATTCATTTAGAATTAGTTCTGTCTTTTACTTTTACAGAGTTATAAAACTGTCTAGAATCTCCACAGAACTCATATTTTAGCATGAAGTGCCTAATAGTGTTATTATGATGTAGATACTCTCTAAAAGGACAAGTTCTTATCAAACATCAACTTTTTCAGTTTATTTTGTGTCATTAGCAAGTTAATTTACTTGCAAGTGATTCAAGAAGATAGAATAGTGGAGTTTTGAGAGGCGGAAAGGGCAGGGCTCCTGTGTTAGTTGTAAGGTCCAGGTGGAATAGTTAATATAGAGTGAAGGAGTACAGGGAATGATACCCCAAAATATGGTGGGTTGGTATGCTGATTATTTTACATTAAAGGCACTTGGGGATCAGCAGATGCTAGATGAGGCTGTTCTTTGAAATTCCATTATCTGCCTGGAAACTAGAACCACCAGAAAGGAATGTTAATTACTTTCAATCTCCTTCCTGAAGCTCCCCTAACTGGAAAAAATTTTAAACTCACATTGCCAGAAGGAATACTGAGGCATGCCACCACATCTAGACAGACTTTGTTACAGTCTGTCTCTATTTTGCAGTCTCTTTCAGTTTCCAAAGAGAATCACTTACAAACTATTGTCTTCTCTTTGAGTCCATTTAATTCTCCTAAAAATCATCTACTACTCCTCAGAATTGCCTGCATTCCTCCATCTCCTCCTCCCCTGTGAGGAAAGGTATATAAGATCCTAAACCTCATTCAGTTGTTGGGTAATCAATCTTATGTGATTTTTCCCTATGCTTGTGGTTGTCCAAAAGATGACCAGGATAGCACTGATTCTACAAGCTGGCTAAAATTGGCATAAGTTATGTGGTACTTATCAGAAAAGATAAGCTGGTTCTCTGTCCATTCAGAGCTGTAGTGAGTGATCTGTGCTGGGAATCAGCCTGATAGTCCTATGGTTAGGGAGATTGTCAAGGGTGTGGTTTTTCTTATTGTCATAGAATTCACAAATTTGCTATGCCAGCCAAGCCCTGAACCTTCTGTCTGTAGGTAACTTTTTTCCCTTAAAATTAGGGTTCATGTTAGTTAATAAAGGGGCTCTCACATCACAACATTAATAAATTTGCATGCTTTTTTTCTTGCTAATATGTCTATTGTCAGTTCATTTCTGTGAACCTTCCCTAGGGCAGAAGGGAAGCTCTCCCTTCTCTCTTATAAGGGGTTTGAGCTTCAGAAGATGATAACATTGGACACTGGGTGGAAGAAATTTAATTCTAACATTCTGAAAAGTAGAAAGGGAAAGGAAGATAGAGAGGTATCAAACTAATGTTCACATTTTTACTTGCAAACATCCTTCATGTGCTTATGTATAAATCTACACAATCACTATTATACCACAGAGTTTGGAAAATTCAATAACATCTGACACTAATGTAGTCATCAAGAGAAAACTTCCCCTTCTCTTTCTTAAGTTCTTAAAAATCACTGAGAAAAGGTAGATTAATAGGAGAAAAGGCATACAGATTTATTTGTCATGGTTTCATGTGACTCAGAAGACTTCAGAATAGAGACCCAATGATATAGGAAAAATTGTCCATTTTTATGCTTAGATTTAACGTAGTATGGGCAGCCTTGTAGAAATATGACTGGACAAAAGGCTATCATCTGATTGACCATAGATTAAGGTGACCAGATTTTAACATTGGTAAAGCAGGATACCATTGATGGGGCGGGGTCTGGGGGGGTGGGGTTGACAACAATGCAAACTTTGATAAGCAATTCTCAATAATCAGTTCTCAACAATTATTTGTTATTATTAAAGTTTAACATTATAAAATTAATCAAAAAATAATATGAAACTCATATCCTGGTGAAATAGCCACATGGCAGCCAAAAGCCATATATTCCCTTCCTGTTCTCCCGCATCCCTCGCTTGTCCTGCATTCTTTCCAAAAATTGGGACTTTTTAAAAATGCTGCAGGACATGGGACAAATTGTTAAAAGTCAGGACTGTCCTGCCAAAAGCGGGACGTCTGATCACCTTACTATAGATTGACTGAGTGGAGAAACCCAGCAAGGCCTGTCTGTGTAGATTTTTTCCTGGCTTCTCTGTGTAGCCTTCCTTCCTTCTGGCTATGGGGTAAGGCCCTGGAATGGAGGTCTTATGACCTACAATCAAATAGCTAGGTCTGATAATTTCTTTATGGTCAGTTTTTATTCAGAAAGGAAGGAATAGGGGGAAGTTAGAGTAATATTTTTAGGTTTTACAGCTGGCTTTGGGGAAAAGTCTTTCTGATTTCTATCACCCATGTTGAGGAAGAGGGAGTCTAGTTTCTATGGCCAGTTTTGAGAGAGAAAGAAGGGCAGAGACAGGAGGACAGGAGGTGCCAGAGAAAGCCTTTTGTTCTTGAGGCTGCATCTGGGGTGTTCATTATGGTATATCATTTTCTTAGCCCTAGCACCAAGTACTCAGAGTTGGGGCAAACATCCCAGGTTAAGGGCACAATCCTCTACAAGGCTGTCCTCACTTCACATGTTAGCTTCAAGTTTAGGAGTCCTAGACCACCTGTACTTGTACTGACCAGCTAGCTACAAATTCAAGTGTTCCTACTGCCCTCTCAAGTTTGATAATTTGCTAGAATGACTCAAAGGACTCAGAAAAACTCTACTTATGACTATTGTTTTATTATAGAAAAGTATATAAAAAGAACCAGCCAAAGGGAGAGACATATAAGATGAGGTTTGTGAGGATCCCAACATTGAGAAATAAAAATGAAACTCTAAGATCCCTAACTGACTGAGTGGACTCCCTCTTGGCAAGGGGTCCCGGAGAAACATTAAAACTGAGTTCCTGGTGATGACAGGATGGGAAGTCAGGTATTCCTTCTCCTTGTAACCACCTTAGACTTTCTTTCCTAAGAGTCAAACAGAAACCAGCCCTTTGGAAAGACTTGCTCCACCACTGATTTTGACCAACCTCATGACTTGCCCTTTGTTTTTTTTGCAGATTAGACCAAACTGACCACCATTCTTCCTGGTAAGAGACTGCTAACCGCAGACTGGTTCTGTCCAGTTTGCAGAAACTGTTCATGGAAAGCCTTTGTGTCCTCTGCTTCACCTTTTCATTTATGGAGTCTAATTATAATACATTTAAATATTAAGTCTCCACCCCAAAATGAACATGGAAAACATGTTACATAAATGTACCACCACTTCATGAATATTCATAGCTCCTCCTATAATCTACAGAATATGTATGATTAGCTACCCTGCTCAGTATAAATTCTCTTTTCCCCACCCTTAAAGTGCTTGTTCTTGGCTTTGGCCTGAGGCTATGCTTTCTAGCCTATAAAATGGCCACCTGCAGTGTGCAACCCTTTATGAGAAAGTTCTCCTTTCCAAATTTGTGAACTTCATGATTCTTCAGTTAACAACATAAAATTTCGTTTTTCCCTTATGGAGTCAAGACACATTAGCACATCAATGTGTGGCAGTACATAGAATATTGTCAACCAGGGAAGCTCACCTATCCTTTGGTGTTCATATTTTCTACTGGGATGCTATTATATATGCATGATTTATTGAACTATTGCCCATGTCATTCCATCTTCAGCTCTTTTCTCCTCCCTAGATGTAGAGCTGATATCATGTGAACCCAAAGCTCCAGCCTCTAATGGTTTTTCTAGTAGGGCTAGCTCCCATCCTGAGTCATTTTGTTAGCATAATGAACTAGGGGTCCACTATTATTCATCTCATCAGCATAAACTCTGGTGTGGTCTCAGGGGCCAGTTATGAACAACAAAGACAATCCTATAATTCCACGGGTATAGAGGCTACCTTCCAGCAACCAGGAACAAATTATTCTTTTTTTAATTTTTAGAGTCAGGGTCTCATTTTGTCACCCAGGCTGGAGTGCAGTGGCTCAATAATAGCTTTAACTCTTGGGCTCAAGCCATCCTCCTTTCTCGGCCTCCTGAGTAGCCAGGATTATAGGCATGCACAATTACCCTTGGCTAAACTAAAAAAATGTATTAATTTTAAGTTTCCTGTAGCGATTTGGTCTCACTGTGTTGCCTAGGCTGGTCTTGAACTCTTGGCCTCAAGTGATCCTCTTGCCTTGGCCTCCCAAAGTGCTGGGATTATAGGCATAAGCCACTATGCCTGGTTCCAAATTCTTTATAGCATAGGAAAAAATGTCTGCTTGAAGGTAGGAACATATATAAATATGTGTGTTTATTGGGATAAATCTTGGGATCTATACTTGATTAGAAAGAATAAGTGTTAAGTATGTGATATAATCAGAATATGTAAAATTGATGTATAAATTTCATCAACACTGAACTCATTGGAGTCAATGGTGTGACTAGGTCTCCCCAATACAAAACATTTCCCTATTGCTGTGCTTGGAATAAGTATAGTTCCCAAGATTAGGGACAGGGAGTCCTGTTTTATTTAATACCAATTTCTTCCCACTGAGTGATCTGCATATATAAAGGTCATTGTCAAAGGCAAAAGCTGGATAAATGAGGAAATTGCTTTTATTCAGGCTATCACAATATGGAGAGCACCCATGGTCAGAATGTCTTGGAACGGTGGTTTTGACTTAAAATTTGGTTTACAAGTGGGATGATTTACAGCTGAGATGGTTTTGAAGCAGGGGAAATCCAAATTTGGTTAGCTCTTGTGAGGGTGTGTGTAGGGGGGGAGGGGGGGACAAACAGTTCTACTCTTTCCTTTAAACAATTATAAGGCAATGAGAGAAAAATCAGAGATCTGCATCTCTCCTTGTCAACAGTTTCAGCTAAAGGAGAAAAAGTATTTTTCTTGTCACACGTAAACATGGGAGTCATTTGCAAGTCTCATGGGAACCTAAATAAGTGTGCATAATAGTCTAATCTAAGTCATATGGAGGAGGATGATTCTTTGCAGTAAGTTGTTTCCCAAAACAAAGAGAGTGGAGGGATTTTGGAAAACAAAATGTTGGGGGATTTTTTAAACTGTCACTAGTTTCCAGGAGCTTAGGGCTCAAGTAAACCTCTCCTCTACATAGAACTATTGAGTGAGGTTGAATGACCAAGATGGATCTTCATACAACACTGAATGAGTGACAGTTGAAAACTGGGATGGTGGAGAAGGTTCAGAGGACAATAATCCTGTTCAAATGTATAAATGGTAGATATGAGGAAGATAAGTTGGATTCATTTACATTAGGTGCAGGTTGTATATGGAAAGTTGAATTTGATTCAAAATTTAGAGAGTTGCTTCCATTTGGACTTCAACTTCTTCTGACACAGTTCCCCAAAGATAAAATTTTATTGACAATTTCTATAATTTAAAATAATGAAATAAGGATAAAGTTTAGTGTATCACTTCTAAGGAAACATGATAGAAAATTCACAACCCCCCCCATTGTATTCCAGGAGTCAAAAATATGCAAACAAGAAACAATGTCCATATTATCATTAGGAACTGTTAAAAGAAAAAAATTATAGCAAATTTGGTTTAAAAATCTTAATTGGTTTGATTTGCAGTTCTGGAATTGGCAACACTTTGTTCCATAAAATAGAACAGGAGTTCAGATAAGCTGAGCAAAGAAGATTGGTTTTTTAGATAGAAATGGACTGAGCAAATAAGTTACCTTTCTTGTTAAGGTTAAAGAAAAGGTGGTTTCCTTATCCTTTTTATGCAGGATTATGCAGGCTAAAACTGACCTGTTTAGGGATTTGGCTATCATTTACCTCTCTCTCAATCTCCCTCCTCTTTCTTTCTCTTTCTTCTGATTTCTTAGAAGGTCAGATAAACAACTCACTTCTTGTTTGATGATGTGGAAATGTAGCATGAGGAACTCCAATTTGGTTTGGTCTGCTGGGCCAAGTGCCGAAGCTCAATCCAAACCAATGATCTCTTATAAATTTTATTTAATAATGCTAAAGAAAAGGATGGGGGCAAGAGTGGTGCCTCATGCCTATAATCCTAGCCCTCTGGGAACCCAAGGCAGGAGGATTGCTTGAGGAAGAGTTTCAAGACAGTCTGAGCAGGAGTGAGACCTCATTTCTACTAAACATAGAAAAATTAAGTGGGTGTGGTGGCACTCATCCATAGTTCCAACTACTGAGATAGGAGGATCACTTGAACCCAGAAGTTTGAGGTTACAGTGAGTTGTGATGATGCCACTACAATCTATTTGGAGGAAAGGGGAGGATAGAGTGAGTAAGAAAGTCTCAAATAATAGTTTGCTTGTTTTGCCCAATCCCCATCATTTTATTTTTGCCTTCTGGAATCTGAGTTTATTTAAAGTAGATAATAGCAAATTACTTTTATTTTTACAATATCTACTTCTTTAGCATTGAAGTCTAAAACCAAATTTCCATTTCCCCTGTTAAGTCCATGAGCAGACAGACAAAAATATTCAGCTGCAATTACAGCAGCACTCAAGGTCTTTTGGTATGTTTGGGGCCAGTTCATGGAGTTGAGTCATCCTCTCTGAGTGTTTCTTATGTTTGTTTCTGTTGTAAAAATTGCTGGTGTCTGATGTGCCTATCTAGTCGGAGGAACTAGACACTTTACTGGAGAACACTTTTATTTTCTTATACATAGAAGAGTTTCATGGAAATATTGTATAGCTTTTGCTACATGGGATATAAAGAAAGAAAACAGGACTCTGCCCTCAAGGAGCTTTCTTTCTGGCCCAGGTGTAACAAGAGGTAAAGGTTGGGAAAAGGGCAAAGAAATAAGTTGTCTCTTTAAATCCCCCCACCCTTTTTGGGAATTAAAACCTGCATTTTTGTCCAAGGCCAATAATCAAAGGGGCAGGAGAATGTTCTTTGTTGTTTGTTTTCTAGTATCTTAAACTATAGGAGGTGGCTCAAAAGAATTGTCACCATTGGCTTCCCTGGAGATGAAGTCAATAGAAATGACTAATTATAGTTAAACAACATCCCAAAGCCCCATATGAGACTGCTCATAAATTCAAATCCTCCTTCCCCCATAAAAAGCCCTGTATCAAGTCTGGATGGCAGTTTTCTGAGATGATTGTCTGCACACTCTTCATTTGCCCACAAATTAATAAACTTCTTGTTCCTTTTCCTCAAATTGATACAGGGTTCCCCCATTCAGGAGACAGGGACCCCAGTTTCCTAGGCCTGGGCAATTTTATGAAAGCAAATCTCTTCTGAAGTGGAAATCCTGCCATTTTGCCAAGAGCTGGAGGGGCTGCATTCATTTGTTAATACACTCATCAACATTGAAAAGCTGTCTTTCATCTACCAACTCCTGGCCAAGTGTAATTCTCAAGAGGTTATACCACTAGGCAAAAGACCAACATGGAGACTTTCTATTTGGGTCTTTCCCTCTGTCAGAATCTCTGGTGTTTTTTATTCCTTCTGTATTCCTTTCTACCTAATAAATCCTACCTTACCACTGATTTTGGTTTGTGGGTTCATTCCTTTAATCTCCAAGACCAAGGACCTTCTGTAGAAAAAATTCTGCCAACAAAACTACTTGTCCTCATTCTTTGTTGTCAGTGATTTGGCCTTAAGGACTAGTACTGAACTTTGGGTAATAAGAATAATGTGATAATTAACCACCTTGACTATCAGCAAATTCACCAAACACTGACCTTCATCTATTTCTTTATTCAATGCATTTATCATCTGGAATAAAGCCTTTATGTCTTTTTTTGCTCATCTTAATATATCTAATCAATAGTTTTTGTAAGTAAAAGGTTTTGTCTATGATAAATAAATATCATCTCATTAATCCGTAAAAGCAATGAGGATAGATAGACTTTTTTATGATTAAGACATTTTGATTTATCAATTACATATGCTCTCATTGGTATTCTAGCATGACTCTTTGTGTGGCCCTCCACCATAATTCTTAAACTATGTCAGTTCAGGAAAAAAAACTAAGATATCAGATGATATCTAAAAGGAATTGAATTGCTAGCATAATTTGCAATAATGCTCATAATAATAGAGATATGAAACTGCCCCTAATGGGGCTAAGTTTTGAAAAAGAAATTTATTGAATATGTAGACTTGGGAATTTTAGACTTTGAGATCTTGACTGTAATCAGGTTTTTTCTTTTTTTGGTAGTTGTTTTCTTTTATATTTTTATTGTGTATTGTTTTTGTTTTGAATTGTCAAAGCAGTTCAATCTTCTCTTTTAAAATCAGAATATTTGAAATGATTATTTAATTACCTCATGGGAACTTCCCCATTTGTCAGCCCTTTCACTCTGGAGGACATCATCCCAAGGGCTGTGACATGTATGTCTGGCAGGCTGAAAAGGGCCATGAACACAAGGAATTTTCTTTTGTTACATTTGTAACAAAAGGACCATTGTATTCTTGTATCAAAATTTTTGATTTTTTAGGAAGACATTTAAATTATCACTACAATGGGAATTTCAGAAGTCTTTTTGTTTACTGATCTATTTCTAGCTGTACAAACACTAAACAAGAGAGACTGCATGCTATAGTCCTACATAAATATTTTTAGACTGATGAAAGGAAGGAAGGGAGGAAGGAAGGAAGGAGTTAACTTGAAAAGTATGTTTCTAGTTTGTGCTGCAGATGGGAAATAAAAAAGGGATTTATTATACTACTGATGGAAAATAAATCATCTCTGCATGTCTAACAACATGCAACAGATATTCATTTTTACTGGCATATCAACAATGCAGACTTGGTAGTATTTAATTTTATATGTATGTATGTGTCTGTATGTTTGATGGAAAATTTATTCTGCATCATACCACAGAAAACAACTAAATTACCTGCCACAAATATACAATAAGGAATCTTTTTGAATTTATAGAAACTAATGTCATCTATCATGAACCACAAAAAAATGACTAGTTCAAAAGTCATTCTAGAACATGTATCTTTCTTAATGATTATTATGTTCATCCTTAAAAGTCATTGTAAAGTTCTTCAATATATCAATTTTGTTAACAATAAGTCCTCATGCAGTAGAACTAATTGTATAATAATGATTATTGCTGTGACTTTTAATAACATAATGAATTGTCTGTAGATATGTTTTCTATTAGCTGTGGTCAGATCCTTTCTTCCGTGTTCTTCCCTGTATTCTTGGAAAGAGGTGAGGTTGTTAACTCTCTCTCTCTTTCTTTCTTTTTTTATTTTGAGTTTCACTCTTTTGCCCTGGGTAGAGTGCCTTGGCATTAGCCTAGCTCACAGCAATCTCACACTCCTGGGTTCAGGAGATACTCCTGCCTTAGCCACCTTAGTAGCTGGGACTACAAGAGTGCACCACCATGCCCAGCTAATTTTTTCTATTTTTAGTAGAGATGGGGTCTCCTTTTTGCTCAAGCTGGTCTCTGACTTCTGGCCTCAAGAGGGATCCTCCTGCCTTGGCTTCCCAGACTGCTGGGATTACTGGTGTGAGCCACCATGCCTAACTTAATTTTTTTCCCTTTTTTTTTTTTATGAGACAAGGTCTTGCTCTGTTGCCCTGGCTGGAGTGAAGCCTCACTACAGCCTCAAATCCCTGGGCTCAGGCAACCCTCCTGCCTCAGCTTCCCTAGTAGCTGAGAATGTAGGCACCTGCCACCATACTTATCTATCTATCCATTTTTTTTTTGTAGAAATAGGGTCTAAACTATGTTCCCTAGACTGGTTTTAAACTCCTGGACTCAAGCGATCCTTCCATCTTGGACTCCCAAAGTGCTGGGATTATAGGTGTGAGCCACAGAGCCCAGACTAAACTCGTATCTTGATGTTACTGTTATTGACAGAGCAGCCATCAGTCTGTGCCCACCTGAGACCTCAGAATACAGCCCTTGGTCACATTCTCCAGTCACTGCTTTAATGCCATGTGTTTCTGTGCATATTAGTCTATAGAAATTTCTAAACTCATTTGAAAGATTTCAAGTTATGTAAGCTTTTTAAAATAAAACTTTAATTGAAATAAAAGGAATGAGGATATTTTTTACTCTTAAACATGGATTTGTAAATAATTTTTAATTAAACTGATATTAAGCCAGACTGTCAAATAAATTCCACATTAAATTATAGGAGTTTCCAAATCTTCCTTACTATCTATTATTACAAATGCACAGTTTTTTTTTTTAATAAAAGAGAAATTCAACCTTCTTTTAGGTTAATTATTTGGGTTCTTTTCAACAACAAAAATCTTTGTTTACTGACTCCAATGTATTTAATTGACTTGTCAGAGCAGTTTAAGTCCTGTAACAGCTTTATGTTCATGGATGATTTCTGCTTTTTTTTTCTACTGGCAGAGGAAGTGTTGAATGTCAAGCTACCACACAGGAGTTAACTGACCACACTAGAGTTTCTAATAATTTTTTTTTTTTTTGAGACAGAGCCTCAAGCCATCCCCCTGGGTAGAGTGCCATGGCATCACGCTCACAGCAACCTCCAACTCCTGGGCTCAAGCGAGTCTCCTGCCTCAGCCTCCCAAGTAGCTGGGACTACAGGTGCCCGCCACAACGCCTGGCCATTTTTTGGTTGCAGCCATCATTGTTGTTTGGCGGGCCGGAGCTGGAGATTCGAACCCGCCACCTTAGGTGTATGTGGCTGGCGCCTTAGCCGCTTGAGCCACAGGCGCCGAGCCAGAGTTTCTAATAATTATTAGAATTTTTAATGAATGATTATAGTTAATTTTGAATATTCATCTTATATGATTTATATGACGTGGTTGGATATCTATGGCTCTCAAATGTAAGACTTTCTCCAGAAAAACCCCAAGCCAATCAATCTCTTGATCCTTTCAATAATTTATTTAACATAGTTTGAAAGCTCATTCCTTTGAAATAAATAAGGACATAGAGTAACTTCTATAACTGTGAGAGCATTTGATTCAAAGTCTCATGAAGTGTGCACCCATCCACTGTAAATAGAGGAAGGTGGAGGGAGTCTTCAGTATGTCTATAAGCTAGAGAATCCTGCAAGGATTAATATATATCATGTAGTTTCAGTATCTGATACAGAAACCTTTAGAAAGACTATGAAGCTCAGGGAACCATCTAACTACGTGGTCATGAATGGCTTTGTTGTTTTGTTTAAAATTTATCAGTTATTACTTATAATGGTATCTTGAAATGATCTGATCTTGCAAAGTTACTCTTAGAAATACTTATTCATTTATTAAGGACAGGAAGCAGTTTAGTGATGAATGAAGTTACAATCACTTTTTAAAAAATACATATACCTCTTATATTAACAAGTAAATAAGTGTTGGGATTTCAGGGACTATTATCTTGCTATTGTTCTGAGAAAATTACCATTCTTCTCAATCTGGATTTGACCTCTCACTTTCTGGAATTACCTAGAATCAGTCATACCCAAGACTTTGTGTGTAGCTCCTTCTGCTAGGAGTGCTGTTTTCTGGCTCCATGCCTGGGTGGTGACTGATCCGCATTCAGAGGGCCATTTCTTGTGTATTGTAGTAGTTTTCTTTACAGCTTTTATAATTATTTGCAAGTACATATTTATTTGTGCAATTACATTTGAATATCTGAACTATCTGCTCCAGAAAAGCAGTGGGTATATTAGGTAGGTACATAGCTAGAAATCCTGCTCTCCTGGAGAAGAAGGACAAGGGCAGGCCCCTAGACTTCCATCTTTGTTCCATCCACTTTTGTTTTGTCCCAAGTGATACTGACACTTGAGGAGGAGGGACCACCTTACTGCCAATTTACCAATCAGAATTTAGCTTGCTAATTACAAAAGGATGCAGAAGATGCTCTAGTCTAGCTACAGGTACAATAAGGGTCTTAACTCATCACTTGGTGAGCTACAACAGCTTTAAGACTAGTTATCATGTCATTAGCTTAAATCTACACTGAGGTCTACACTCCTGAAATGGGCTCTCAGAGAAGCTCATGGGAGGTTCCCAAGTGCAGTAAGACTCTGCTTCCAAGGTGAACTCTGGTAGGCCTGACCCAGGAGATAGTAAAGAGAATCACCAGGCCATAACCCTTACCTCTTTGCCTTTTTCCTTATTGGGAAAATCAGGGCTGTTCACTGTCTATGGCACAAGTATCTTGCTCTGTAAACCTTCCTCTGTAAACCTCTTACTCTGTAAACTTGCCTTTTTCTTTCTCAATAAACTTTGTTTCATGCTTGCCTTACTTTAGGGTGTCTGGTCATTTTTCAACCAAGAGTGTTCCAAGAACCAAGCTCCCAGGCAGCTGCCTGAAACCCCAACATTTTAGGATGCAGGCAGGTGCCTTGAAACCCAATAGGTGCATCTGTTTTTATTCTGTATCTATAGTCTCTTACAATTGTGTTTGATAAAGTAGGACTCACTGTAAACTCTAGTAGCAGCAGGAAAAGTCCAAGAAATGAGGGAATCTGGAGCTGCTCATAACTTGTAGAGGTTAGTATTTCTTCTCCTATAACCTAGGAGTGATTTTGAAATAGTAATTTTAGACAATACCAAATTTAATTTTAAAATAAGTTTAGATACTATCAGAACACTTCAATAATGTTCACTTGCTCCAGCTCAAAACATTTTAAAATTTTCCTCATTAACTGTTGAGAATAAAATAACTGTTTAAAGTTTAGAAATGATTCTGCTATACATAACTTTTGAGCACATAAAGTATTAATCAAGTCACAAAATGTGATAATTATTCTAATACATGAACAAAAACATGTAGCCTTTCAATGAACCCAAATTCTATAGGTTATTAGAAGTGGGTGTTTGCTGTGTGAGGACCTAATACCCTGTGCTTGTTGAGAACCCTTTATGAGGAAAAAAACTAAAGTCTAAAACAAAACCTCTGCAGGAAATTACTATAATTGAGGAGTCAGACAATATAGAAGGCGTTTTTAATACTGGAGCCATCTGAAAATGAAAAGATTATTGTGGGATAAAATAGGAAGAGAAGATTTGAAAGTGAAATATATGCAATGAGTGTCTGGCTGGTTTTTTAAGGAAACCATTTGTAAGATTCACATTTGTAGAGGAAAAAGGAGAGTATCCTAAAGGGGAAAAATTATCAAGCAGAGCAATTGTATATGTTGTATGTTATTGGATGAGGAAGTTTTCGTATTTCTCTTTTGAATCTTACAGAAAATATAAAAGGAACAAATATTAAGAATACAGATTAAAAATATAAAATCCCAACAACTACAACATAATGATTAGAGGATCTTTGCTAAAATTGTATGCAATGTTGCTCCTTTTTTCTTCCTTAGTTAACTTTTGATAGAAGTGTATCTAGCCATATTTTCCTTACCTTTGAAACAGCTTTAATTCATATCAGTACTATTTAAAATTTTATTTCCTTCATTGTTGGTTTAGTATTTCTTCCTTCTTTATATATGTGAACATTATGTTTTTGTATTTCTTGACTTGAATGCTTAACTTGTTTCTTTTTCTCTTGTCTTTGAATCAATGAATTTAAGATTATGAATATTTCTGCAAATAGAGACTAGATATTCTAATCACTTAATGCAGTGAACTTCATATATCAAGCTTCTTAGTTTCGTATTGAAATCTTCTTCACCACTATTTATTTCATCTGTTTGAGGCTTGCACTTCCAGTATGACATACCCCTTTGACTGAGAATTTGTCTGTAGTTGTAAATCTGTTAGTTCTGCTTCCTATATGCTAAGGTATATTGCTATATGTACGATAATTAATCTTACATTTTCTTCAATTGAAGGATTAGTTTATCATTTTTTAAAATTTAACTGTTAGTAGAGATTATTGCATGAAACATAAATCCAAAATTATGGCCACTTTAGAAGAAATTTTGTGTAGTTGGTTTGTATTTCTCTAGTTTCTCTGTATAGCTATGCTTTGGGATGTAAAATTTTCCCTTCAGATATTTTTTAATCACAGAAGTTTGAAAATGCTGTTTCTAAAAACGCCTATGTCCAAACTAGGGAAGGAATCAAGACAGGAAAGAATAATATTGAAAAATGAAGGAGACAATTTCTGCCTAATGATGAAGGACTCATCTCTCCTGAGTTTTGTCCACAGGTGAAAATCTAATCTAAATAGTCTTTCGAGGTTTCCTGACTAGAATGTCACAGATCTTGTCCCTCAGCTGATTGGAGTGTTGGTGCAGTTCTTGACCACTAGAGAGTCTATTCCTTTTTGTTCCTAGTGCCTGGAGCTTGCTATGTCCTAGAATCCCCAGGAGAGGAGCAATGGGCTGGAAGGGAGTGTCGCCCGCCCTGCCCCCCCGCCGTGTGAACAAGAAGCCCCCTGATCTACTTAGTGAGGCTGGTTGTGGCCAACTCTGTCCCATAGGATGCTTTGATTCCTAATACTGATTTTAAGACCATCTCCTGATTCTCTTTGCCTGGTTTGCACTTCTTTAACTTTAATTATCCATGAATATATTACTCATGTTTTTAAAACTAGTTTTTATTATTATCATTTAAATTCTTTACCTTTTTAATGTGTCCCATTATTGAGAATTATATTAGGCCCAGAGGAGGCAGCTAATAACTATTTGTTTATAACTGAATAAATTAATTTGGTGAGTCTTTAAATTATTTAAACCTCTAAGAATATAATATTATTCTTTTAGTACTTCCCATAAGCAGACTTTTGGTAGTTGTGTGAAAATTCATAACAATAAACAGTTAATACTGATAAATCCTGCCAATGAACCTAAATAAGGCACAAACCCAAATGATTGTGCTTATTGAGGTCATGTGAGTAGAAGATATGAAACCAGATTTTACCTCAGGGCAATATGACATCAGAGACTCAAATCTTAACCACTGTGTTATAAAACCTCCAGCTATTTTACTTGAGTCATGTTTTAATTTCTTTATCCTTTTCACTTTGATGAAAATGTTTTAATTCTTCAATTAAAAAAATTAAAATTGTTATGTTTTAGGATGTAAAATTTTCCCTTTAGTTTTTTTTTTTTTTAATTTCTGGAGTTTGAAAATATTGAGCTTGTAAAAATGTTCACATCTAAACCAGGGAAGAAGACAACATAAGTAACAATATTAAGAAGAAGGCTGGGCATGGAGGCTCACATCTGTAATGCTAGCACTTCAGGATGCTGAGATGACTGGACTCTCTGAGCCCAGGAGTTAAATATCAGCCTGAGGGAGAGAGTGACCCTGTTTCTACTAAAAATAGAAAAACTATCCCAGCATTGTGGTGGGCAGGTGTAGTCCCAGATACACGAGAGGCTGAGGCAAGAGGATTGCTTGAGCCAAAGACCTTGATATTGCTGTGAGCTATGATGACACCAAGGCACCCTACCCAGGGCCATGGAGTGAGACTGACTCAATAAAAGGAAAAAGAACTCATGCCTATAAACCTAACACTCTGGTTGGTCAAGGTAGATTGCTTGAGCTCAGGAGTTTAAGCCGCTCAGCGTGAGCTAAAGGAAGATTCTGTCTCTAAAAGTAGCTGGGCATTGTGGTAGGTACCTGTAGTCCTAGCTACTTGGGAGGCTGAGGCAAGAGGATTGGTTAAGCCCAAGAGTTTGTGCTTGCTGTGAGCTATGATACCATGGCACTGTACTGAGGGTGACACACTATCTCAAGAAAAAAAAAAAAAGAAAGAAAAAGAACTGAAGACAGTTTATGTACATGACAAATAATGAATAGTGTGTCATAACCCAAACCAAAGATTTGCCTCATAGATACTCAGGAACTTACTAGTGAGGATCTTAGTCAATAGGGATAGGAAATTAGCAATAGGTAAGCCGGAGTCCAATACATTCCTCAAATAATTTCCATCTCCAAAGTCATGTTGAGGCTGCAGGGGTCAGGAGAAAACTTCCCTTTCACCCTCTAATGTTTCTCTGAAAATCACTGACAAAAGATAGATTAATAAGAGAAAAAGGCATACACATTTATTTAATCATCATTTTATGTGACATAGAACCTTCAAAATAAAGACCCCAAAATACAGGAAAAATTGTCCATTTTTATGCTTTGGTTCAACAAAGTATAGACAGGCATTTAGAAATATGATCAGACAAAAAGGACATGATCTAGTGTGAATATACTGACTGGGGATTTGTGTAGCATCGCTTCTTTCTGGGTATAGGTCAGGACCCTCTCATAGGGGGGTCTTATGTCCTAAAGTCAAACAAAGTAGGTCAAATAATTTCTTTATGGCTAGTTTTTACACAAAAAGATGGATAACATTTTTAGATTTACACAGAAAGATGGGTAATATTTTTAGATTTTATGGCTAACCTTGAAGGAGCATAAGCGGCGAGACACAAAGGACAGGAGAAAGTCCGAGAGAGCTGCTTCTGAGGTATTGTTTTCTGAACCCCAACAATGCCTGTGGCCATTGCCAGCCATGCCTACACAAACACAGAAGAAAATAAAGTTTTCCTAACTCTATAACTGAAGTAGCCAGTGTAAAGGGGATGTCTTCTTCAGTTTCCATTTAAAGGGGGTGGGGTATCAGGATAATTCTGCAGGCGAGAAGCCACATAGGGGGACTTGAAACTACATTGTGTGCCCCAGTCTAGGCAACCAGATTTTTCCTTGACCTAAAATAATTTAAGGAAAAAATATCAATCAGAGGTAATCCTCCTCCTCACCACCCCCAACAAAGGATATTTGGCCAAGTCTGGAGACACACTGGTTGTCAAAAATGGGAGGACCTACTGGCATTTAGTGGGTAGAGGCCAAGGATGCTGCTGTGCATCTTAGAAGGCCCAGGACAGCCTTAACAACAGAGAATTATCCTTTCCATAATGTCAATAGGGCTGAGGTTCAGAAACCCTGTCATTAATGCATTGATCCTTGTTTAAAAAAAAAAACTTGGAAAATTAGCAAAATATGAAGCAACCTCAAACTCCTGAGTTCAGGTGATCCTCTTTCCATGTGGGGATGAACATTTTTGTACAAGTTGAGTTCCACCTTTATAGCCTTGTGGTATGAGAAGATACAAGGTATAATTCCTTTAATTTTGCTTGTTTGTTTTGTATCCTAGGATGTAATCTATTTTGTAGTATGTGCCATAGGCAAAGTATATTCTTTTGCTTTGGGATGGTGCATTCTGTATATGTCTATTAATCTCATTTGTTCTAGGGTCTTATTTAAGTTTTTTGTATCTTTGTTTAGTTTCTGTTTAGAGAATCTGTCCAGTTCTTTCAGAGAACTGGGTGTTAAAGTCCCCTATATTATGGGGTTATGGGATATCATATTGCTCAGACCCATCAAAGTCTGTTTAATAAATCTGGGAACATTTAAGTTAGGTGCATAAATATTTAAAATTGAGATATCTTCTTGTTTTATTGTTCCTTTGACCAGTATGAAAAGTCCATCTTTGTCTTTCTTAACTTTAGTTGCTTGGAATCCAGTTGTATCTGAGAATAAGACTGTAACCCCTCCTTTCTTCTGATTCCTGTTTGCTTAAAATATTGTTTTCCATCTCTTAACTCTGAGTTTTGATTTGTCTTTCATAACTACTACTCGTTTGTTGAGAGTATTGATAAGAGTGGTAAAATTTTATTCATCTTGTGAAAAAGTCTGTTGTGCAGTTTTATCCCTTACATTATTGTGGAAGCTAAGTTTTGTTCTTTAGCTTCTAGGTATTTACTTTGGTAGTAGTCCCTTGTGGTGTTCAGTTTTGAAAATAGGTTTAAGTATTTCCTATAGTGCTGGTCTTGGTGTGGCACATTTCCTCAGTGCTTTTATATCCACAAAAGTTTTGATTTCTCCATCAACTTTGCAGCTTAATTTAGTGGGATACAGAATTCTGGGCTGAAAAAATTGTTTTGTTTAAGGATATTGAAACTTTCCTCTAGCTTGGAAAGTTTCAGTTGAAAAGTCTCCTGTCATCCTCATAGCTCTGCCCCTATAGGTCAGATATTGTTTACTCCTGGCTGTTTGCAATATTTTCTCCTTCATCTTGACTTTGGACAGGTTCATTACCATGTGTCTTGGAGAAGCTCTGTTAGAGTTGAGATGACCCAGGGTTTGATAACCATCTGAAAGCAAGGTGTCAGGATCTTTAGTAAAACTTGGGAAGTTTTCATTTATGATAGTCTCTGGTAGGGCTTCCGTATCTTTGGGACAATCTTCTTCCCATTCAAGAATTCTTATTATTCGTATGTTTGAATGCTTCATGGACTTTCGTAGTTCTCTATGTGCCTGCTCTGCTTTCTTGATCTTCTTTTTTGCCTCAGTATCTAACTGGGTTAACTCAAAAACTTTATCCTCTAACTCTGATGTTTTTTCTTCTCACAGTCTAATCTATTTTGATATTTTCTACTGCATCTTTATATTCTCTGATTGTCTCCTTCATTTTTTTAAGCTCCACCATATCCTTTCTATATTCTACTTTGGTTCTGTCTTTCCATTTTCTCATCCATTCACTTTATTGTCTTAATTGTCCATATTTTAAATTCCCTTTCTGTCAAATCTATTATTTCTTCATAAGAGGACTAGTCTGTAATAGCTGCCTCATGGTTCCTTGGAGGAGCTCCTCTATTTTGTTTTTTCATGGTGGCTAAATTTTTCAGTCGTTTCCTCCTCATGTGTACTTTCTTCTTGTTTACCTTCTTATGCTCCCTTTTTCTTCTCATTTCTGCCTTTGCTTCAAATTACCTTGTTTCAGAGTTTAGGTGATGAAGAGGCCTTTGGTATAAGTCCAAAAGGAGGAGAAAGGTAAAGGGTGAGCAGGGAGAAACAAGAGGAAAAGAAAGAGAAGGAATAAAAGAAGGAAAGTTGTTAAAGAAAAGAAAAAGAAGAAAGAGAAAAAAAAGGTAAGGGGGAATAACAGAAAAAAATTGAAGAACAGGTGATAGGAAGAGAGGATGAGAGTGATAGAAGAAACAGTATTGATCAGCATGGTGCTAAGGCCATGCCTGTAACTCAAGAATTTTTTTTTTTTTGGCTGGACTGGGTGGGTTCCTCAAAGTCAGGAGCTCCTTATGAGCCTAAGCAGAGCCAGATTCTTCCTGTGCCAAAATAGGAAGAGAAGAAATACAGCAAAAATGAAAACAGGAAGGAAAAATTAAGTGAGATTGAAAACAAGATAAAAAAAATTCTGCAGCATGATCTTGCCAATACTTTTCTCCTAGGGCCAAATTACAGAGGTCTTTTAGCTCCCTTGAGCCAGACTGCTGCTGTGGCCTAATTGCCAGACTATAGCAGTGTCACCCCAGCTCTCAGCAAAAAAAGAGAAAAAATATTAAAATAAGAATAGATAAAGGAAATTAAAAATGTCATTGTATCAAATAAAGGAGATAGAGGGAAGTGGAGTAAAGAAAGAAAGGAGAGATTTTTGTGAAGAGTTGAAGACAGAGAGGTTGCAGTTGCATTGTTGACCTTGAGCAGTAGTTGGCTTCTCCACATGGTACCCAGGAGTAGGAGACTCAGAATTGAATCTCTTCTCCCTCCTTGTTTTTTCATTTTGTGAAGAACCTTACCATCAGACACAAATGGCTAGCAATGTTACCAATAGGACAGACCATCACTCCATGAACTCCCATGTATTCACTGGGAATCTCAACACTCTTGTGGTCAAGAAGTCTGATGTGGAGGCAATGTTCTCAAAATATGGCAAAATTGTGGGTTGCTCTGTTCACAAGGGCTTTGCCTTTGTTCGGTATGTTAATGAGAGAAATGCCTAGGCTGCTGCAGTAGGAGAGGATGGCAGAATGATTGCTGGTCAAGTTTTAGATATTATTCTGACTGTAAAGCCAAATTGAGGAAAAACAAGTGTGAAATGATCTGCAGTGGAGATTTACAGCTCCTTTTTGACTTGGACTATGACTTTCAATGGGATTATTATGACAGGATGTATAGTTACTCAGCATGCGTTCCTCCTCCTCTCCCTATTGCTTGGGCTGTGGTGCTCTCAAAACACCAGTGTGTATCAGGGAACACCTCACAAAGGGGGAAAAGTGGCTTCAATTCTAAGAGTGGACAGCAAGGTTCTTCTTCCAAGTCTGGAAAATTGAAAGAAGATGACCTTCAGGCCGTTAAGAAGGAATTGTTGACCCAGATAAAACAAAAAGTAGATTATTTACTAGAAAAAATTGAAAAGGAGCAGAGCAAACAAGCAGCAGTAGAGCTGAAGAATGAGAAGTCATAAGAGGAGCAGAGCAGCAGCTCCCTGAAGAAAGATGAGTCTAATGTGAAGATGGAGTCTGAGGAGTGTGTAGCTGGCTCTGCTGAAGAGGGGAACCTACTGTATGATGATGATAATGAAAATAGGGTGGATGACTAGCTAGAGTTGATCAAGGGTGATGAAAGGAGAGGATGACAGAGACAGAGCCAAAGGCAAGGATGACTCTTAAGCACAAAGTGAGGTTTATAAATCTTAACCCATTATTTCTTTACCTGGGCACTTGTGTAGATCAAAATTTTCACCAGATCCTCTCCCCCTAGTACTTTCACCACATGCTCACTGTTCTCCCCATCCTTGTCCTTCCCATATTCATTAATTCATATTGATCTGTGCCTAGTCCCATTTTCACTTCCTTTGATGCTTCTAGTAGTTTTGCTAAGTTTTACCTTGTAATGTTTTGCTTCTAATTTTGATACCTCTTTATGATTTAACAATAAAAAGGATGTATGGTTTTCATCAGATGTCTTCAAAATGATCTCTTGTCATGTAGGGAGTACAGTTCTTTCCATTCATACATGAGCTTAGTAGTTGCTTCCCTAACTGGAAAGGCAATCTCATTTAGTTAAAGTAGCACCTATGAGCAGCTTTGAGTTAGAAGTATGTGTTATACCTCATGTAAGAGTGCTAATGTAGGGCAATTCAACACAAATGTAACAATGTATTTTTGTGAATGAGAGTTGGAATGTTAAATGCATCCTCTAGAAAAATAATTAGTGTAATCGTCTTAAGATTTGTTTTCTTTCTTTCTTTTTTTTATTAAATGATAGCTGTATACATTAATGAAAACATGGGGTACAGTGTAGTGTTTTCATATACAATTTGAAATACTTTCATCAAGCTGGTTAACATAGACTTCATGTCATTTACTTAGTCATTGTGTCAAAACATTTATACTCTAGTTCTAGAAAAGTTCACTTGTACCCTTGTTAGACAGACCATATGGGTGATCTTTCCAGCCGCCCTTCTCCCCTCCCCTTCCCCATCCCCTCCCCATATTCTTAGGCTAGAATTAAGTTGTAGCTTTCATTTGA
>NW_003852483.1:6914254-6934078 GCF_000181295.1 Otolemur garnettii | reverse complement strand
ATGGTAGGTAGCTGGATTCATCTGTTGGTTTTCTATTCTGTTCCATACATCTACCTCTCTGTTTTTGTCCCTATACCATGGTGTTTTAAGCACTATCAATTTATAGTATAGTCTGAGATCTGGTAGGGTGATTCCTCCTGCTTTGTTTTTATTCCTGAGTAATGTCTTGGCAAGATTTGTTTTCTAAAGTGGATACTGTGGGTTATTTTTGTGAACAGCCTGATGTCTGGGACCTTTTTTCCTCAAAATAAGTCCTTATTAAACTAGGAATGTGGAGGAAAAAAAGAAAGAAAGGAAAAAGACAAACAGAAAAAAAGAAAGGGAGGGGATGGCTGTTGTAGAAGTGATTTATGCGGGAGAGAAGAAAAAGGTAGAAGAGTCTCTATCCAAAGAGAAAATGTAAAGGAGTGAAATAGAATAAATGAGGCTAAAATACTGTAAACAAAAAATGTAGGAGCTCTTGCTCTTGATGAAAGTAAAAATGAAAGTTCAGAACCAGCCAAACAAATTAGCAAGAAGTGAAACAAATCAATACAACATAACAAAAAGCTCTAATAACCAAAAATAAGCAACCTCAGCAACAAAAATAGAAGGAAAAAAAGAAAAAATACTAACAACAACAATGAAAATTAAAAAATGTATATACATATATAAAAACTAATATGTGTATATATATGCATATGGAGGAAGGGAAGGGACCTACTTTAGTAGGAATATATTTGTGTTGTAATATATTGATGGAACACCAGGTGGCACTATAGCTTTAGGGGACAGACAACACAGCTGTTAATCTCTCCCTAGTTCCCAGGCATAGATCTGTTTCCCTACTTAATTTTCTGAGGTGATCACTGGATTATTAACTCAGCATTCAGACCCTGCGAGATTAGGATCTCAAAGCTCTCCAGAAACTTTCAGAGGCAGGTCTCACTGTGTCCCTAGACAACAGTTCTGGTGGGGTGCCGGAGTCCCTGAGCCTGTCAGGATTGCAGGTCCAATCCCAGCAGGCGGAACTAAGAAGACTGTGTACCCTGTAGGAGGCCCGCTCTCACGACCTTCTTGGACCCTCCCACAATGGCCACCTTCTGGCTGCCACGATCTTTCCAGTAGGGCCATTTACGTCCACCACACTGGTGGCAAACTGTTCTGACCAGCCTTCAAATTTGGTTGCTGATCACTGTTCAGTTTGCCCACTCTTCCAGGCTTTCCACTCAACAGCACAGCTTTCCCAGAATCAAAAACTGCAAAAAGGCTTTCTCCCTTCCAGATTCCAAAGCGGAGCCCATCACTCCCACTGGCTTACAACTAGTGTGTCAGATCTCCTCTACTCCCATTCTTGCACTGTATCCAGAATCATGCCACATCGCTGTGTACCCTGAGCCACAGCTCCAGGAAAGGTCTCTGCACCAGGCACACCCTGGATTTCTCCCATTCCTCAGCTGTACTAGGAGAACTCAGTCAAATGACCTTTCTGGTCTGCCATCTTGCTCCACCCCAAAATGTAAATTTTTGATAAGGGAGATTGAGCCACATATCTCCATAAGACCTCCTTTGGATTTCTTAGGCCTCAAATAAGTCTAAGTTTGTTGTCTGAAATAGATGAAGAAAATTAGGAGGGAGAGTAGGTGAAGATTTATGTCTTTCATGCAACAAAATTTCAAGTGGCTTAATTAGTCAGCGCTTGGCCAGTTCTGCCTAGGATGCATTTATGCAAGGAAGATGTTTTATATTTTGAAAGAGGACACGTGTGAAGGACATTTCAGAATGATGTAAGTGTATACACAGGTCATGTGACAGAGTGGGGTTGGCTCTGAAGACATTTGGAAGGGCTTCAAAGTTCACCATTATAAGTATGGAACCCACATTCACAATATCTTAAAGTACCAGAGCTGGCCTCATGATGGGATGAGGCAGTTCATGCCAAAAATCACACTGGTTTAGAAAAATGATGAGAGAAAGTCCCCTACAGAGAATTAGAAAAAAGGAAAACCTGGGAGAGAAAACTGTGTAAATTCCAGGAATTTTACCATTTTTACCTCCACTTGTCTGTGGCAAATTTTCTCAGCCACAGTACTAGTAATGTTTTGCCCCAGATAATCCTCAATTCTTTTGGGGGGTTGGAGGACAGAAAGGGCGCAGGCTGTCCTGTGTATTGCAGTATGTTTGGCACGTCCCTAACCTGAACCCATAAAGCGCCAGTAGGGCCCCTCAGTATTAATAAACAAAAATGTCTCCATACATTTTGTCCCTTGGAGGAAACAACTCTGGCTGAGAACCACCACCCTATAAGTAGAAATAAAGCTATAGCTATAGTGTTCTTCAGCCAAATAAAATTTACCATTATATTTTCAATGCACTGTCTTCCTTGGCTAGTACATAGATTACTGCGATTAAACCTCCCTATTAGAAGTGCTTCTTTGATTTTTAAAAAAGCATCAGGGTATAAATGATTAGTGAGCTGGGTGTTAATAATATGTTGTGAATTTTGCCTAAAATGTGGTATACAAGGTGAACGTTTCAGTAATTATTTATAAAAATAAAATATCATTCTTCAAGATGGTTTGATTTGATGGCCAGGCTCTGTGGCTCATGCCTATAATTCTACCACTCTGGGAGGCTGAGGCAGGTGGATAATCTGAGCTCAGGAGTTCAAAACCAGCCTGAGCAAGAGTGAGACCCTTGTCTTTAAAAAGAAAATAGCCGGGTGTTGTGGTGAGCACCTGTAAGCCCAGCTACTTGGAGGTTGAGTCAAGAGGTTTACTTGAGCCCGAGGGTTGGAGGTTGCTGTGAGCTATGATGCCATGGCACTCTACCTGGGGCACAGAGTGAGACTCTGTCTCAAAAAAAAAAAAAAATCAAAATGGTTTGATTTGAAAGAAAATACTAATAAACATAAATCTGAATAGTTGGTTTATTTAATATAAGTTATTATGAAATCTTCAAGGAACATTTTAGTTGCTAGGTTAGCAGGTCCTGTTCTACTTCCAGATACATCATCCTTCCTGTGCATTTAACATCCTAATGAAAACTATGTGAAGCTCAAAATATAGATCCACCTATATCAGGGTTGACAGCCATGATAGCAAACTATCCAAAGGTTGTGAACTCTGAGGAATTCCTGCTAGCTATGGCACATGTGGGATCGATATGAAGGCTCTTCGGATATAAAGTTATGCCAGGAGAAAGCTTAGAAAAGCAATCAATACCTGTCAGAAATGTTCTAAGATTAAAAATCTGAAGATGCCAGACATGGAGGTGGGGCAGGTGCTGCCAGAAGAGAAGCTTTCCCTGTGGTATTGTCCTTGCCTATTGATAAGCAACAGCACTTGATGTCCCTAGTGCCTGGAACATGGTAGGAGCACAGTAAATATCTGTGGAGAGGGTGGATGTTGGATGGGACCAAAGTTTAGGTGGAGACCCCTCAATAGGAGGAGCAGTACTGAGGCCCCATTTGGCAGAGAGCTGCTGAGCCCTGATGCTACAGGAAGTGGTCACTAGGTTAACAGGGCCTGTTCTACTTCCAATTGCATATAATACATACATATGTACATAATTTTCATGCACATGTGTATGCTTTAATTTATACAGGCTCTGTATTTATTTTCATATGTACATGTAATATTATATATTATCATGATATACATGAAATCTTGTCTGGCTGTGTTTTACATACATTTATTTCTTAATGGACTGGGAAATTAAATTGCTCAATGACTTTCTTTTCTAGGGAAGTCTATGTCTCAAAGGATATTTAAATCAGCTACTCAGCATTTGGCTGAATTAACACTGCAATGGGCAAGCTCTGTGGCACACAAAGCAGGTAGTCCCATGATTGTCATTTGAAGAAAACCTTGGTTTCTCTTATAGGTTCCCAATGGTGTCCTGGGCACACATCTGAGTACTTGTCAGGTGTTCCTTTCTTATAAAATGACCCAGTCTTTTCATGAGTTTGACACCCTGATGGAACATATGGGTCCCTTCAAACACTGCATAGTTATGTTACACATGAAGTCGGATATTGATGTCCCTTTGAAACACTATCCAGCATAGAACTGTGATCTTATCTTTGCATGGACTTCAAGAATATTCAAAAGCAAATTAATTTGTTCACCTATATTATATTAGACCAAATACCATTTTATATTTTTGTGTTTATTTTTTAACTTACACCTATCCGTGTCAGATTTTCTTACTGACTTAGTTACTTTACTTGTTCATTAATCTCATTACATGGCATATATTTTCTAAGTTACCTTAATAGTTGTTAGAGATTTTTATGTCTTAAGTTTAAATCTTTAATCCAGTGAGAATCTATCTTAGTTAATGGTGAAAGGTGTGGGTCTAGTTTCAGTCTTCTACAGGTTGCTATCCAGTTAGCCCAGCACCATTTGTTAAATAGGGAATCTTTTCCCCACTCAATGTTTTTAATTGGCTTGCAAAGATCATTAACAGTAAGTAGCTGGGTTCATCTCTTGGTTCTCTATTCTGTTCCATACAGAAGAAAGTGTAGGGAAAATACTTGAAGAAATCAGCCTGGGGGAAAAATTTATAAGGAGGACCCCCAAGCAGTTGAAGCAACATCAAAAATACACTATTGGGACCTGATCAAACTAAAAAGCTTCTGCACAGCCAAGAACACAGTAAGTAAAGCAAGCAGACAGCCCTTAGAATGGGAGAAGATATTTGCAGGTTATGTCTCTGACAAAGGTTTATTAACCAGAATCCATAGAGAACTCAAACGTATTAGCAAGAAAAGAACAAGTGATGCCATCTGAGGCTGGGCAAGGGACTTGAAAAGAAATTTCTCTAAAGAAGATAGGCTCATGGCCTACAGATATATGAAAAAATGCTCACCATCCTTAATCATTAGAGAAATGCAAATCAAAATGACTTTGAGATATCACCTAACTCCAGTAAGATTAGCCCATATCACAAAATCCCCAAACCAGAGATGCTGGTGTGGATGTGGAGAAAAGGGAACACCCTACACTGCTGGTGGGAATGCAAACTAATACATTCCTTTTGGAAAGACATCTGGAGAACATTTAGAGAACTAAAAATAGACCTGCCATTTGACCCTGCAATTTCCTTATTAGTTATATACCCAGAAGACCAAAAATCACATTACAACAAAGATATTTGTATCAGAATGTTTATTGCAACCCAATTCATAATTGCTAGGTCATGGAAGAAGCCCAAATGCCCACCGATCCACAAATGGATCAATAAATTGTGGTATATGTACACTATGGAATACTATGCAGCCCTAAAGAAAAATGGAGACTTTACCTCCTTCATGTTTACATGGATGGAGCTCGAAAATGTTCTTCTTAGCAAAGCATCTCAAAAATCTATCCAATGTACACAGCCCTACTTTGAAACTAATTTATAGCTTTCATGTGAAATCTATAACATAATTATAGCCTAAAAATATGGGGAGGGACGAGGGGGAGAAGAGAGGAGGGGGGTGGATGGGTGGTGGGAGGGTGATTGGAGGGATCACCTCTATGGTTTATCTTACAAGGATACAAGTGAATCTTTCTAAAAGTAGAATATAAATGTCTTAACACAATAAGAAAATGACATGAAGGCTATGTTAACCAGTTTGATGAAAATATTTCAAATTGTATATGAAAACACCACACTGTACCCCATGATTGCATTAATGTACACAGCTATGATTTAATAAAAAAAATAAGAATCAAAAAAATAGTTGTTAGAGAAAAGCATGAAAGGGTGAAAGTAAATAAATCAGTAAAATAGTCTAGTTTTCTTTATGTGTATATGTTATGTACTAAAAAGCAGTAGATGAAATGCTCAATGATTAGGGAGATTCCTCTATGTTAAATAGAATTAGGTTTTGTTTTTTTTTTTAACTAGATTGGGAAACATATATATTTTTATTTTGCTCTTATTTACATCAGCAAAACAACTGGAAAAATCTGAATAAAACCACTCATTTGTGTAAATGCACTATATTAATTACCATGATTTGATTTTGATAATTGTACTGTGGTTATATAATAGAATGCCCATAATTTTAGGAAATGTACACTGAAGTATTTAAAAATATTGGTGTGTTATGATTGTAACTTACAGTTAATTCTTGTTTTTCACAGTAGTTATGTTCTATGAAGTTGCTGAGAACACTCAGTTGGTTAATACTGAGCCATTGCTTCTGGGAGAAATACAGGTTAGGTTTCTATGAGCTTCTGATCACATACTTTCAGTAACTGATGTCTTAGTCTCTTCGGGCTGCTATGACAACATTTTTTGAGGCTAAGAAGGAAACTTATTTTTTCAAATTTTTGGAGGCTGAGACGCCCAAGATCAAGGCACTAGCAGATTCAATGTGCAGGGAGCATCACTTTCTGCTTCCAGGATAGCACTTTCTTACTGCATCCTCCAGAGGGAAGGAACACTGTGAAATCACCTCACATGGAGGAAGAATGGAAAAGCAAAAGGTAAAATGGGAGTAAAGTAGTTCCCTCTGACCCTTTTGTCAATAGAGTTATGTTTTTGAAGGAATTGAAATTATGAAAAAAAAATTTCAGAAGAGGATGCAGCAAATATTTTTTGAGAACTAATGGGTATTTCAGGCAGAGGTAATGCTATAAGAAATTTACTATTATACATTATCTTTTATATTTCTTCCCCTGTGAATTACTAAAGGCAATTATTATTTCACTGGAAATGTAATTAATCAACTGACCTCAGTACATCAGACCAGGAGCTATAAGGCTGGTCCTGTGCTGATCATGGCTAGACTCCCTCAGGGTTTGGTCTGGCTGGTCCCTTGTAAATGACTCTGTGGCCAACTATTGCCAGGAGTTAACAGATGGGCAGAGGGGATGCTGACAGGCACAGCTGACCCGATAAACAGTCTTTTTATAGCATTGCAATTGCTTTTGATGTATGTGTGTTGATTCCAAGGTTGCAGTCTTTTTTTTTTTTTTATTAAATCATAGCTGTGTACATTAATACTAACATGGGGTACAGTGTGCTGTTTCCATACACAATTTGAAATACCTTCATCCAACTGGTTAACATAGCCTTCATGTCATTTTCTTAGTTATTGTGTTAAGACAGTATATTCTACATTTAGAGAGATTCAGAGATTCACATGTACCTTATAGGATGAACCATGGGCATGATCCCACCAATCAACTCTCCCTCCACCCGTCCTCCTCCTCCCCTCCTCTCTCCATATTCCTGGGCTAAAATTGAGTTATAGCTTTCCCATGAAAGCTATAAATTAGTTTCATAGTATGGCTGAGTACTTTGGATACTTTTTCTTCCATTCTTGAGATACTTTGCTAAGAAGAATATTTTCGAGCTCCATCCATGTAAACATGAAGGAAGTAAAGTCTCCATTTGTCTTTATGGCTGCATAATATTCCATGGTGTACATATACCAAAATTTATTGATCCATTCATGGGTTGATGGGCGCTTGGGCTTCTTCCATGACCTAGCAATTATTAATTGGGCTGCAATAAACATTCTGATACAAATATCTTTATTGTAGTGTGATTTTTGTTCTTCTGGATATATACCTAGTAGAGGAATTATAGGATCAAATGGCAGGTCTATTTTTAGTTCTCTAAGTGTTCTCCAGATGACTTTCCAAAAGGAATGTATTAGTTTGCAATCCCACCAGCAGTGTAGAAGTGTTCCCTTTTCTCCACATCCACACCAGCATCTGTGATTTTGTGATATGGGCTAATCTTACTGGAGTTAGATGATAACTCAAAGTAGTTTTGATTTGCATTTCTCTGATGATTAAGGATGCTAAGCATTTTTTCATATATCTGTAAGCCATGTGCCTGTCTTCTTCAGAGGCAATCTTTTTTTTTGTGAGTGGTTTTCATCTTACTTTCTATTTGGTCCTCTGCATTTTTGCGGCTGCTCATTCCAGCATGTTTCTATCTGCCTCCGGATCTGCTGCAGGTTTTGCATCCTGTTCCCAGCACAGATACAGATTAGTTCCTATTTTTCCATCACCATGATCATTTTGATAGGGTGCTGGTAGAATAGGGAGCAGATGTACATGTGTTTAACTTATTGTTTTGAGTTAGAAAGCCAAAGATAATAAGCAATTATCATTGTTAGACTTTTAGATTTATGGTATTTTAAAATATAATCATCAATATGTATCTTTATGTAAAAATTTTACATCACAATTTTATATAATTTACTAGATCACTTTTGTTATTTCTGATTTTTCATACATATTTTTAAAAATTTTATTATTTATTTATTTATTTTTGAGACAGAGCCTTAAGCTGTCCCCCTGGGTAGAGTGCCATGGCATTACAGCTCACAGCAACCTCCAACTCCTGGGCTCAAGCAAGTCTCCTGCCTCAGCCTCCCAAGTAGCTGGGACCACAGGTGCCCACCACAATGCCTGGCTATTTTTTTTGGTTGCAGCCATCACTGTTGTTTGGTGGGCCTGGGTTGGATTCAAACCTACCACCTTAGGTGTATGTGGCTGGTGCCTTAGCCACTTGAGCCATAGGCACTGAGCCTAAAAATTTTATTATTACTGGAATTTTATACAAAATTTTTAAGTGAAAATTCACATATACAGAAATGGATAAAAATGTATAATCAATTCCTATGTATTACTCATAGACTAATTTAAAAATGATAATTACAAACATATAAGAAGTCTGGGCATAATTTTTGTGATATCCAGCCCCACAGATGAGCAAAAAAAAAAAAAAAAAAATCCTCACAAAATCAGCACACAGCCACCCATTGGCTGTAGATTGGATATTCCTAGAGTCAGGCTTGATCAGACTTAAGTTCTTTTACATTTTATATTTTTTGGGAAGAATACATCAAGCACCCATTTAAAGTTATCCCACTTTTTTGGGCCAAAACAACATATAACTTTCATGTATTGATCTACAATTTTGCCTGCAACTTCTGCTTTCCTGAAACGTACCCCTGTCCTTAAAAGTTTTTGTCTATAAGCCATTAAGAAGTTTGGGTCTTAAGTGTTCGCAGCCCATTCCCCTTGCAGGGCACTATGTGATAAAATGCCTCTTTCCCCTGCTTGGGAGAAAAAAAAGAATACTTCAAAGTTCATGCTGTGTACTATCAATTGAATTACATTTAGAGGCACATTTAGTTTTTTTCTTTTTATTACCAAACTTTTTAATTTTGGTTATTCCAGTAGGAGAAAAAAGTAACATTTTGTGATCTCTGATTACTAATTATTTCATGGGTCATTTTATTCTTGTTTCTGTAAAATCCCCATTCATATCTTTTGCCTAATTTTAATTGGGTTATTTTTTCTTTTATTAAAAATTCTTTATATATTAATAATTTTTAAATTATTTATGATGTGTAGTATCCAGCCCACAGCTTTCTTTGATCAGAGTTCTCTAGGACAAATTGAAGAGTAGTAGAACAGGAGGTCAAAAAGGAAGAAGAAATTGTAATTCATTAAATATATCTTTTATTAAAAGAAAAATAAGTTAAGCTACAATAATATTGTTATTTTAGAATTCCCCAGTTCAAAGTAAGAGGAAGAAGATGATGTTTTACAAAGCCATACCTGTGAAAAAATTCTGGTATGGTCTTTATAAGAAATGACAAACAAAAAACAGTTTTGATTATAAGTAAGATTAATATGATGAAATGCAAGTATTATGAGTGTTATTCTTACACAAATACTATTTTCCAATGACATTTGGATAGTGAAAAGATAGCACAATAAAATTACTGAGACACAAATCTGCAGATGCTGCGGTGGGTATGGAGAGAAGGGAACACTTAAACACTTTTGGTGGGATTGAAAACTCATATAGCCTTTTTGAAAGAAGTATGGAATATCCTCAAAGAGATAAAAGTAGACTTTCCATTTGATCCTGTAATTCCATTACTAGATAGTTACCCAGAAGAAAATAAATTATTTTTTCATGAGGAAATTTGCACTATACTATAAAGAAATATTTATAGTAGCTCAATTCACAATTGCAAAGATGTGGAAACAACCCAGGTGCCCATTAACCCATGAATGCATTACTAAACTGTAGTATATGTATACCATAGAATACTATTCAGCTATAAAAAGATGGGAGACTTTTACATCATTTGTACTTACATGGATGGAGTTAAAGAACATTGTCCTTAGTAAAGTCTCTCAAGAATGGAAAAGCAAGCAGCACCCCATGTACTCAATACTAATTTGAAAAATGAACAACTACGGTCTATACAAGAGAAAAACATAATTAAATTCAAGAAGTGAGGAGAGGGTTAGATAAGCTCCTATCTAACGGGCACAATGTAGAGGTATATGGCCCACCTCCTGGGTGAAGGACTTGACAACACCTCTGACTTTACCTAACACACGCAAACAGTGTAACCTAACTGTAGGTACCCTTACATTAATAATAAAAAATTATACAAGGACCATTTATTGAAACAAATAAAAATGATCCATTTATTTTTAAGGAAATACAATTTGTTTTCCTTTTGAGTGGTTTCCATCTTATGTAAGAATACAAGGATACTTATATCTTTACAAATGAAAAAAATGGAAAGAAAATGAGAACGATATTAGCCCAGAGGTAGGAATATACTTGAATTATAGATAAACTAGGGCATGTACTGCATATGACCAAGATGTGAAGCTATTGAAGAATGGGTTAAAACAATAAAAAAAGAGCAGAAACATCAGCTCTTTGATACATTATTGCACTGTGCCCAATTAGTTGATGTTACATTTTAAAAAGAAATTTACTTATTTATTTATTTGAGATAGAGTCTCACTCTGTCACACTGGGTAGAGTCTCCAGGCATCACCATAACTCACAGAAACTTAAAACATTTGGGCTCAAGTGATCTTCTTGCCTCAGCCGCCTGAGTAGCTGGGATTACAGGTGCCCACCACAATGCCTGGGTATTTTTAGTAGAGATGGGGTCTCACTCTTGCTCAGGCTGGTGGTGAACTCTTGAGCTCAAGCAATCTACCTGCCTCTGCCTCCCACAATGCTAGGATTACAGGAGTGAGCCACCATGCCAGCCTAAAAAGGGAATTTAAATAAATTTACTTGTGGGAGGGAAATATATGAACATCAGGTATAATCTAATTCATAATTATCCAACAATTTGTCGTAGGTCATTCTTAAATATTCTTATGCAGTTTGCAAGAGAAATTCCACTTAGAGCAACAGGTGAACGTTTATCAAAATGTATAAGGCCATCTAACTCAATTATTACACAACATGTAGTGACCATAATATAGCAGTAAAAATACTAATCAGTTACTATTTTGTGAGTTACAAGCTATAATTCAGACAATTTAGGCTCTTTAAAAAATGAAAAAAATTCTACCACAGCTTTATTTCAAGGATTTTCCATTAGATACAGCTTTATATATTTTTACTCTCAATAAATAGTGAGACTGTCTTCTTAAGTGTCTGCAGGTAAGGAACCTCTGAGCAGAAACACCAGCCTGCTATCCCTCCACCAGAGCATTTGTGTGGCTGTCCTGGGGAGGAAGGAGGTGGCGTCTCCAAGAAGGGATAGTGTCAGGTTGCTACCTAGAATCTAGAGCTTTTTAAAGGAGACGTGGGAGGGGAATCCACAGCCAGCAACCAGTAATCAACCCAGCCCAAAGGCTGTGAATTTGCTTCTGACACCCAGAGGAGGGAATAATCACCAGCTCTTTTCTAGTGCGTCTAATGCTATCTGCTCTTGGATTTGCTTTAGTTGCAAGGATTGTAGAGTAGTTGATATGGAGTGCAAGTGAAGGTTGAGGCATCTGGTATTAATTTTTCTATCCAGCTGTATTAAAATTGGTATGAAGTATCTTATCTAGAATTTCAGGCTTCTAGCTGTGAGCCTCATTCAGCTATCATTGATTTTATGACCAAAACAGACATAACAAGGGAATAAAGTGTGTATGGGAAATTCCAATTAATAGTTTTCTTCTGTCCTTAACTAACTCCCTTTCATTCTTATGCCCTTCCCCTACACCCACTGGTTTTCTGAGTTTTTTCCCGTATTTAGTATATTGATTTTAAATGTATGATTGGGGCCATGAGGTTAGAGATCACCAGGAAAGAACCATCCCTTGTTTCCCACTAATAAGTTCATCTTATAGAGCTAAATTCTTTCAAGGGAGCTGTTTTTCAGTGTAACTTAATGTAGCATTTGGGATAGTCCCACAATGGAGCACAGCCACTACCCTATTGTTTGGTATCTGTTTCTTGAAACAGGATATAAATAGGTAAATTTTCCTACATGGCCTTAAATCAGATGCATTGCACTCATCTCTCTGAAGGCCTCATTTTCCCTGCATATCCTGTTTGCTACCAGGATGGAGTGATGGCCCAGTGAAAATTGAAGATGATGTAAAAGACATCATGTGAGATGAGAAAATCCCACCCTCCAACTATAGGAAGAGAGGCACAATGCGGTGACCTCACAGGTCTCCCTGGCTAAGCTCAGCTTTGTTAAAGAGGCATATAGTCATACAGGTTCTTCAGACGGTCACAGAGTCTGGTGGTGACAAAGAGTCAGATGCTTTACCATTTCCACTTCTGAAACTTGTTTCAGGGTAGCAAAAAGGCCAGCACCAGAGGACACAAGAACATCATGCCTATTATAGAGGAGGCCATAGCAGGATGGCTTTTTTTTTTTTTGTACTATCCAATGGCAAGAGGTGACAGCACTAGCCATCCAATGGCAATGGATTCTGCAGAAGAGAATTACAGCCATCTCATCAATTGCCTCCCTCACCATATGTTAGCCCAAAGGACTCTGGTTGTGGTTAATCAGACTCTTTATCTACAAAGTGTGGCTCAGTGGCAGGAGAGGCCTGGCATAAATTTGATGCCCACAATAGCCTGGGAAATGAACTGAGGACAAAGATCAGCCCTGGCAGGCCATGGTGCTCAGAAGGAGAGGCAGTAAGGACTCCTTGTCTGTGATGAATGGGTGTTACACCAGGAAGCTGAGCATTAGGAGCATGTGATCTGATCCCCAATCCAGCCACTACCACCTCCATGATGCCCCAGGTGGGGAAATTTTTTAAAGAAAACAGTTCAACCAACATCCTGGGCTACTGACACTTTCTGAGTCCCTTGAGATCATCACAGAGTGCAGAAGGAATGTGAGTATTTGGTACATTTTGATTTTTCAGTTGGCTCCACTGGCCGAGAGACTGATGGTCAAAGATCTTTCCTGGCCCAGGGTGCAGGTCACATCTTTGTAGCACAGATGTGACCCTCAGCCTACCCACACCCACTAGTGAAGCTCTAGTCCAATAATATTTGTAGGTTTTTTTTTTTTTTTTTTTTTTTAAGACAGAGTCTCACTCTGTTGCCCAGGATAGCGTGCCATGGCCTCACACAGCAACCTCAGATTCCTGGAGTTGAGTGATATTCCTGCCTCAGTTTCCCAAGTATCTGGAACTATAAGCACCCACCCATAATGCCTACCAGGCTAATTTTTCTATTTTTAGTAGAGACAGGGGTCTCACTCTTTCTCAGGATGCTCTTGAACTCCTTACCTCAAGGAATCCTCCTGACTTCAAGGAATTCTCCTGCCTCAGTCTCCCAGAGTCTTAAGATTATAGCCATGAGCCAATAGCCTGTCTGTAAATTATTATTTTAACATCAAGTTATAAGAGATTTTTGGTTTATTATATTTTATTTATTTTTATTTTTTGAGACAGAGTTTCAGTCTTTCATCCTGAGAAGAGTGCCATGGTGTCATTATAGCTCATAGCAACCTCAAACTCTTGGACTTGAGCAATCCTCTTGCCTTACCCTCCTAAGTAGCTGGGACTGTAGGCACCTGCCACTATGCCTGGCCAGTTTTTCTATTTCCATTAGAGACCAGAGTCTTGCTCTCCCTCAGGCTGGTCTTGAACTCCTAAGCTCAAGCAATCCACCTGCATTGGCCTCTCAGAGGGCTAGGATTACAGGTGTGAGCCACCACACTTGGCCAAGATTTTTGGTTTTGCTGTGAGTTCTTTCTTTCTTTCTTTCTTTCTTTCTTTCTTTCTTTCTTTCTTTCTTTCTTTCTTTCTTTCTTTCTTTCTGACAGAACCTCAAGCTATCACCCTGGGTAGAGTGCTGTAGTGTCACAGCTCACAGCAACCTCCAACTCCTGGGCTCAAGTGAATCTCCTGCCTCAGCCTCCCAAGTAGCTGGGACCATAGGCCCCTGCCGCAACGCCTGGCTATTTTTTGGTTGCAGCCATCATTGTTGTTTGGCAGGCCTGGGCTGGATGCGAAGCTGCCACCTTAGGTGTATATGGCTGGCACCTTAGCCACTTGAGCCACAGGCGCCAAGCCAGAGTTATATTTTTCAAGATAATATGTCTTGATTTTACGTTAATGTTAACATGATATATTTTCAGGATAGGATGGGTTATGCTGTAGTAACAGTTAACCCCCTCAAAGTCTCAGTGGCTTAATACTTCAAAGTTTATTTTCTGCTCAGCATCTGCTGTGGCACCAGAGACTCTCCAGAGCAGTTCCTTCAACCTTTGCCTAGGAAACTGAACATGTATGTAAGATGTTACCTCCAAGAGCCAAATAAAGTAGAAAAGTAAGAGGATTTCCCCATAGGATAATGTAAGTTCTTTGGTAGGGTTAGTCAATATGATAAAGAGTAGGGAAAATCTATTATATTTCTTTAATCATTTAAAAGATAGATTATTTACTGGGAGTCCAAATACTTGAGATTTAGCTTTGTCTCTTGAATTAAAACACTTTGGTAGCATTAAATCATAAGTCAAATATAGATATAAAACCTGTGCACCTTGGCATAACAATTCTTATTACTTCTTTAAAAACTAAGACTAAATTATCTTGTAATTATATAAAAATATTTTGTTTCTGGGAAGGAAAGCTCTTTAAGCATCTTTATAACATTAAATACTATCACATTTCTTGTGAAATGGCTGGCTACTTCAAATGCAGCACTTTAACATCAATTAGCTGCTGTAAAAGAGTATCAGCATTCTACAGTAAATATTGCATGAGGCATTTAAAGAACAGTGCTTAATTTAATTATTTAAAAATCCTCATCAAGAAGTGTCAAGAGTTATTTCTTGGAATCAAAACACCTCCTGGAGGATGGTTATTCAACTATGAGAAAGCAAAAATACTTTATTAAACAGTTAACAAAAAAAAATTGTTACTAGACTGAAGAATTTGTATACATCTTATTTTGCTTTTATTTGTTAAAGTCAAAGCCTTGTATGCACCTTTGATTTTTATATCAAAGTAAAATATTGAAAATCAAAAATAAATACAAAAATTAACCTGGATGGAGTTGAAACACATTCTTAGTAAAGTATCACAAGAATGGAAAAACAAATATGCAATGTATTCAATACTAATATGAAGCCAGTTGATGAGCGAATGCACTCCCACACAAGAGAAAAACTTAATTTAGTTCAAGTTAAAGGAAGGGAGGAAAAGGGAGGACAGAGGGGGATTGGTGTGCTTGCACCTAATGGGCACAATGTGAAGTTATATGGCACACCTCCTGGGGGTAAGACACAACTACAACAGGACCCTTAACAAATGCAAATATTGCAACCTAATAAATAATTTGTACCCTCATATTAATCTGAATGAAAAAAATCAGACTCAAACAAAAAAGTAAATAAACACGAAAAATTAAAAGTTAAAAGAAAACTGATGAAATAGTAAAAAGATCACTGATTTTTAAAAAAGTCTACACTGCCAAAAGGATTCTTTGGAGGGATTACTAGAATTGAAAAATGCCTACCAAGTATAATTAAGAAAAAAAGAAAAACACTATATATATAAAAAATATAAAGTGGGGCCAGGTGGATTGGCTCATGTCTGTAATCCCAGCACTCTGGGAAACTGAGGCAGGAGGATTCCTTGAGGTCAGGAGTTAGAGCCCAGTCTGGGAAAGAGTGAGACTCCATTTCTACTAAAAATAGAAAAATTAGCTGGGCATTGTGGTAGGCACCTGTAGTCCCAGTTACTTGGGAGGCCAAGGCAGGAGGACTGCTTGAGCCTGGGAGTTTGAGGTTGCTATGAGTTAGGCTGAGGCCATGGCACTCTATCCTGGGCATCAGAGTGAGACTGTCTCAAAATATGTATATATATAAATATATATATAAAAAATGGGACATCATTATAGAGTCTATAGGCATTATATAGATTATAATGATATGAACAATTTTATGGCCATAAAATTGAGAGCTTGAATAAGAAACATGCATTTCAATTTCTTTTTCCATTGTTAATAGTAACTATGGAAAGACCACATAATTCATACAGCAACTGTCTTTTAGCTTTGTGGATTCTCTGTAAAAGATAGTAGAAGAGTCACAATAAACAAAGGACACATTTTACTTTCTACCCTTATGTGAGCTAGTAGGCTATGTGGCTGTGGTTTGACAGTTTATATAGCAGATCTCAGAACCACTTAAGATTGTATTACTGAGAGCAAAGATTAAATTTCTTTGTGTTTTATATGTCTAATCCTCAGCTCAAGGCTTTATAGCTAAAAGTTGCTAAGCAATATAGTTAGAATTTTAATATGGTGTTATCTCCTGGTCCCATTAAATAAAGTGATACATTTTGGTATGCTGCCTCCACTCTTACTTTACACACAGATTCACACACAGACTCTCATCTCTACACATGTCACACAAATAGACATGTACACGCTGATACACAACAAGAAACACATATATTTTCTCTCACTCTCTTATACACACATACACACTCCACAAACTCTTGCCAACTGCTTCTTTGAGTGCTAGTTCAAAGGCAAGTTAACATCTATATTTATTAAGTTGTTTGACTTCATTATTGACAATCAGAGACTATGTTCTGAAGATCCATTTATTGCAAACAACTATTCAGAATACCTATTAACGACCTGTTAACCTAGTTAACAACCTATTAACTTACCCTTGTGAGCAGTACATAGTATATCTCTTAGAGGAAGATTAAAAGCAATAATTGTGATAATGTATTATTAGCCTTAAATGAAAACTCATTCATTACAAAAACTAATATAATTGTTTGAATTCTGACAGGCATGGAATAGATTATTTGAAAACACAATCAATTCTATTATATATGTAGTTTACACAGTGGGCCCTTATCTGTACAGACTTGCTGGGGTTGCTGGCCTTAGGTCTAGAGTGTAATCACTCACTGAACAGCTACTTTCTTAAAATAACTTACACAAAATGTCTCTTGAATTCATTAATCAGGATGAATACGTTAAAGCTCAATTTAGTTTTACTTGACATAAGACAATAGAAGTAACAACTATTCATGATAACATTATTTCCCACTGTGTATATTTTCCTTAAGCTATATTGTCTTTTTGAGACTTATTCAGCAGTAAACAAAGATTCTACTTCATGCTCAGGTACTATTTTTTCTTTGTAAAATTGTGGGAAATATTGCATTCAGTACACATATACTCTGATTTCTCAACCAAAATTTAGTCACCAAAGTTATCTATCAAATTATCACTTCTGTATAACACTATAGCATTATATATACTGGCAAATGGTAATATCAAAGTTTCACAAAAATGGCAAGTGATTTTGAAGCCCAGCACATTGTGAAATATTGAAGAAATATTTATAACTCTTAAAATAGCCGCTCATGAATCTGAAAAAAAAAATCCACTGATCTTAGAGGAAGAAACCAGTTGAGTGGATAAAAGCTTCTATGCAGCAGCCTCTTTGTGACATCTTCATGCAAAGCACTGAAAACTGCCTTTTTTTTGGCAACTGCCACCCCTGGTATATTGTGCTGGTGCCCTACTCCTTGAGCCACAGGTGCCGCCCTGAACACTGCCTTTTAAGTCATTGTGTTTAAGACTAACTTCTGTCCTTTCTTATCCAGGATGTTCACTTTTCCAGGTAAGCTCTCTCTTAGGAAACTATCAGGCCTAGTACATTTCTATACATGGTAAAGGGAAACTGCAAATTTATCTGCCCTTCAGTGGTGCTGCTTCTCTCTTTTTTTAAAATTTTAATTTCAAATTATTTGTATTTTTTTGTATTATTATTTTTTATTGAATCATAACTTTGTAAATTGATGCATATATGGGGTTCATTGTACTGCTTTGATACACAATGTGAAATGCTTTCATTGAATTAAGTAACACATCTATCACAATTATACTCATTTCTAAATACTTTTGAAATGTACCATTGCATCATGCACATTAGGTGAGGTCCCCTCAAGTACCTTCCCTTCTCCAATATCTCCCCTCCCCTCCTCTCTCTCTCCTTTTTCCTTCTACTTTCTGGACTATAGTTAAGTTTTGCCATTCATGTGAATGTGTAGGTGATTATATATTGATTTCATAGTAGTACTGAGTACATTTGGTACTTTTTTCTGCATTATTGAGATACTTTACTAAGAAGCATATGTTCCAGCTCCATTCAAGTAAACACAAAAGATGTGAAGTCTCCATCTTTTTTATGGCTGCATAGTATTCCATGATATACATATTATCACAATTTGTTAATCCATTCATGGGTCAATGGGCACGTGGGCTGTTTTCATGTCTTGGCTATTATGAATTAGGCTACAATAAATATTCTGGTGTAAATGTTTTTGTTGTAAAATAATTTTTGATCATCCAGGTATATACCTAGTAGAGGAATTGCAGGATCGAATGGTAGGTCTACTTTGTAGTTCCTTGAGTGTTCTCCAAACTTCTTTCCAAAAAGGTTGTATTAGCTTGCATTCCCACCAGCAGTGTACAAGTGTTCCCTTCTCTCCACATCCATGCCAACATCTATAGTTTTGGAATTTTGTGATGTGGGCTAATCTTACTGGAGTTAGATGATATCTCAGAGTAGCTTTGATTTGCATTTCTCTGATGATTAAGGATGATGAACATATTTTCATGTGTTTGTAGGCCATGCACCTGTCTTCATCAGGGAAGTTTCTGTTCAAGTCTCTTGCCCAAATAGAAATGGGGTTATTCGTTCTTTTCTTATTGATTAGTTTGAGTTCTCTGTAGATTCTAGTTATCAGACCTTTCTCAGAAGCATAACCTGCAAAAATCTTTTCCCATTCTGAAGGTTGTCTCTTTGCTTTACTTACTGTGCTCTTGGCTCTGCAAAAGCTTTTTAGTTTGATCAGATCCCAGTAATGGATTTTTGGTGTTGCTTCAAGTGTCCAGGGGTTTCTCTTTATAAAATATCCTCCCAGGCCAATTTCTTCAGGTGTTTTCCCTGCACTCTCTTCTAGTATTTTTATGGTTTCATGTCTTATGTTTAAATGTTTTATCCAGTGAGAATCAATTTTTGTTAATGGTGAAAGGTGGGGGTCCAGTTTCAGCCTTCTGCAGGTCACCAGTCAGTTCACCTAGCACCATTTGTTAAATAGGGAATCTTTCCCCAAATAAATATTTTTGATAGGCTTGTCAAAGATCAAATGACAATAAGTAGCTGGGTTCATCTCTTGGTTCTCTATTCTGTTCCATAAATCTACCTCTCTGTTTTTGTGTCAGTACCATGATGTTTTGATCACTATAGATTTATAGTATAGCCTGAAGTCCGGTAATGTGAAACCCCCTGATTTGTTCTTATGTCTGAGTAATGCATTTGTTATTTGAGGTTTTTTTCTGATTCCATATAAAACAAAGTATTATTTCTTCAAGTTCTTTAAAGTATGACAATGGTGCTTTAACAGGGATTGCATTAAACCTTAGCTTGCTTTAGGTAGTATGGACATTTTAACAATGGTGATTCTTCCCAGCCATGAGCATGGTATGTTTTTCCATTTGTTAACATCTTCAGCTATTTCTTTTCTCAGAGTTTCATAGTTCTCTTTA